>NW_012267280.1:912646-921346 GCF_000151885.1 Dipodomys ordii | reverse complement strand
GTGTGTGTGTGGGGGGGGATGCCCTGTGTGAGTCTGTGCGGAGTGTGTGTGTGTGGGGGGGGATGCCCTGTGTGAGTCTGTGTGGAGTGTGTGTGTGTGGGGGGGATTCCCTGTGTGAGTCTGTGCGGAGTGTGTGTGTGTGTGGGGAATGCCCTGTGTGAGTCTGCATGGTGGGCGGTCCCACCGTGACCTGGCGTAACCTACACTGAGCTAGGATCAGGCCCTGCCTGCATCCACACCGGTAGGAAGGAGGGCAGCAAGGGTGGTGAGGTCCTGCCCGCCTCCCCTGCCCAGGCCCTGGGCTCCGTTCCCCGCCCCCCGCCCCCCGCCCTGCTGTTCCCTGGACAGGCCCCGGGGCTGAAGCCAGCGCCTCCCCTTCCAGGTGTCGGAGGTGCGGAGGACCCTGACACCAGCCAACTCCCCGGTGTCCTCCCCCAGCAAGCACGGGGACCGCTTCATCCCCTCGCGCGCCGGCGCCAACTGGAGCGTGAACTTCCACAGGATCAATGTGAGGGGCGGCGCCTCTGTGGCAGGCAGACCGGGGTGCCTGGGGGGCCATCGCCCCTCGGAGCCTTACCTCCGCGCTTCCTCCCCTGCAGGAAAATGACAAATCTCCCAGCCAGAACCGGAAAGCCAAGGACGCCACCTCGGACAACGGCAAGGGTAAGCTGCCCGCCTGAGCTGCCACCCCACGCCCCCGGCCCCACGGTCCCATCCACCCGGCTCACGCGCTGTCGCCCACAGACGGCCTGGCCTACTCAGCCCTCTTGAAGAACGAGCTGCTGGGTGCCGGCATCGAGAAGGTGCAGGACCCACAGACGGAGGACCGACGGCTGCAGCCGTCCACTCCCGAGAGGAAAGGCCTGTTCACGGTGAGCCACGCGGGGGCCCTGTCCTCTGCTGCGCGGGTTCCCATCAGGCGTGGCCCTAACACCAGCCCACGTGGCCAGGGCCAGAACCACAGTTGCTGGGGAAGCCCATGGGCAAAGGCCTGGGCGGTCCCTGCTGTCTCCACCCGATTCCATGCTTTCAGGTGCTCTGGGTTTGGGTGTGAAGCCCCCAAGCCCTGGCATCCCCTTAGCAGGTGTCCTCTGTCCCCAGTACTCCCTCAGCGCCAAGCGCTCTAGCCCCGATGATGGCAACGACGTGTCCCCTTACTCCTTATCCCCCGTCAGTAACAAGAGGTGAGTCGGGGCCCTCGGCGGGTGGGGGCCCGGTGCAGGCAGTGAAGAAGCCCACCCAGTGGCCCAAGGACCCCCAGACAGCAGCCCCGGAAGAACGGGGCAGCAGAAGCCCAGGACGGCAAGCTGCAGATTTGGGATGAGGTGATGATGAGCAGAGAAGCAGGGCTGGGCCCCAGGCAGGGCGGGGCGATGCTTCTGCGCATGGGCAGAAAGCCGCAGGCCCCTGCTCCACAGTCAGAAGCTGCTGCGCTCCCCACGGAAACCCACGCGCAAGATCTCCAAGATCCCCTTCAAGGTGCTGGACGCGCCCGAGCTGCAGGACGACTTCTACCTGAACCTGGTGGACTGGTCGTCCCTCAACGTGCTCAGCGTGGGGCTGGGCACCTGCGTCTACCTGTGGAGTGCCTGCACCAGCCAGGTGGGCGCCAGCCGTGGGCCCTGGTGTGGCGGGGTCAGCTTTTCTGGGCCCCAGGGCTGGGTGGGGCATGGCAGCCCCCCGCTGCCTCTGAGGGCGCTCGGCGTCTGCTGTGTTCCAGCCCAGGCTGCCAGCCATGGTGGCATGCCCCACATGTCCCTCCCTGTGGCCACCCACGCCTGGCTGAGGCCCAACTTGGCAGGGGCCACCCCTCAACACTGGCCTCTGAGATAAAGTGAGGGACTCCTCACCCCAGTACCCCTGTGCCCCGCTCCTTCATTCTCCTCTCCTTGCTGACCTGCGTCATCCCAAGAATCGCAGGGTGCCAGATGGTCCCTGTGGCCCCTTGGTGCCAAGTAACAGGATGGGGACATGTTTCACGTGCCCTCTGCCCCCAGGTGACCCGGCTCTGTGACCTCTCCGTGGAAGGGGACTCGGTGACGTCAGTGGGCTGGTCTGAGCGGGTGAGTGCCGGGGAACCCAGTGTGCCATCTGGAGCCCTCCCCGGGGTGCTCACCCCCCAGCAGGGTTGCAGCCCACAGGGCCCCACAGTCGGGGGGGACGGACAGTACCGTTACCTGCTCACATCCTAGATGGTGAGGAGGCCCCGGGGCGTCAGCGGGGCGCTGACCCCCTTGCTGGGTACTGGGTGGCACCGGAGCCTCACGCCTGGCCTCTGTCACCCTCAGGGGAACCTGGTGGCCGTGGGCACGCACAAGGGCTTCGTGCAGATCTGGGACGCGGCGGCCGGGAAGAAGCTGTCCATGCTGGAGGGCCACACAGCACGCGTTGGTAAGGAGTCTGGCGTGGTGTGGCGGGCTGCACGGTGGGCCCGGCCCTGACCTCGCTCACCCTGCCTCCCGCCTCCTGCCTCCCGCTGCAGGGGCCTTGGCCTGGAACGCCGAGCAGCTGTCGTCGGGCAGCCGCGACCGCATGATCCTGCAGAGGGACATCCGCACCCCACCCCTGCAGTCGGAGCGGCGGCTGCAGGGCCACCGCCAGGAGGTCTGCGGCCTAAAGTGGTCCACCGACCACCAGCTCCTCGCCTCGGGGGGCAACGACAACAAGGTATGGCCCGAGCCCGGGGACGTCCCCGCAGGCGGGGCGTGGTGGGGTGCATGGGCAGCCCGGCCCTGCAGCTTGGCGGGGGGCTGGGGGGCTGGGGAGGCTGGGGGCTCGCGCCTCCCACTGGGCCAGGGCCTCACCGCCTGTGCCCGTAGCTCCTGGTCTGGAACCACTCGAGCCTGAGCCCCGTGCAGCAGTACACCGAGCACCTGGCCGCCGTGAAAGCCATCGCCTGGTCCCCGCACCAGCACGGCCTGCTGGCGTCGGGCGGCGGCACGGCTGACCGCTGCATCCGCTTCTGGAACACTCTCACGGGCCAGCCGCTGCAGTGCATCGACACCGGCTCCCAAGTGTGCAACCTCGCCTGGTCCAAGCACGCCAACGAGCTGGTGAGCGCCAAGCCCGGGAGCCGGGCGCCCCACCACGCTGTGTGTGTGTGTGTGTGTGCGCGTGTGTGTGTCCCCATGTGTCCCCGCCCCGCAGCCAACCTGACCACCCCCGTCCGCAGGTGAGCACGCACGGCTACTCACAGAACCAGATCCTCGTGTGGAAGTACCCGTCCCTCACCCAGGTGGCCAAGCTCACCGGCCACTCGTACCGCGTCCTCTACCTGGTGAGTGGCCGCTGGCTGGGGGCAGGGCACGCTCACACCTCCACCCGATCGCAGCACCCCTCCACTGACATTGGGGGGAGAAGTCACGTGTCACCCCACAGGCCGTGGGCCCTGCTAGCCAGGTACCCCATTCTGCTCCCCCCCAGAGCCTGTGTGGCCCTGGGCGTTGTTTCCCCGCGGGCACGCAGCTGCCACCTCCAAAGTGACCGCGTCCCACCGCCTCCCGCCTCTGCCCCCCCCTCTGCCCCCAGCGCTGCCTGCAGCTGTCCTGTCCTCTCCGCAGGCAATGTCCCCTGACGGGGAGGCCATCGTCACCGGGGCTGGCGACGAGACCCTGAGGTTCTGGAACGTCTTTAGCAAAACGCGATCGACAAAGGTAAGGCAGGCCCTGCCCCAGCCCCACGCGCAGCCTGGCCCCGCCGCCCCGCCGCTGCTCACGAGCCCCGTGTCCACAGGAGTCCGTGTCGGTGCTCAACCTCTTCACCCGGATCCGATAGGCCCACGGGCGGAGCGTGTCCCTGTGGAGACCGCCTGCCAGCTTGCATGGACCCGCGTCCCCGCCCCGCACAGTCCCTGGAGGAGACGGCGGGCGGCCGGGCGGGCGCTGGGTCTGGAGACCCCCGAAGAGTCTCATTAAATGCCTGATTGTGAGCCATGTCCACCAGTGTCTGGGGCGGGGACACGGGACCCTCCGCAGCGGGCCCTGGTGTCACCCTTCTTGGAGAGCCGAACCCCCAGTGTCCCCGGGGCCTTGGCCCGCGCCAGCCATCAGCAGTCAGCACAGTGGACGCCAGGGACCCACGGCGCTGTCCGGTGCTGCCTGGAACCTGGGCCACTGCCACTGCTGCCCGTGGCTATGTTGGACAGACAGCTGGACACCAGGCTGGCCTGAGACCACGGGTCAGCCGCCACCAGCCAGGGGCCATGGACCCAGGGCATCTGCAGCGCCATGGCTCCACCTGCTAGGCAGCCTCGGTGCCAGCTGGGGACAGCGTGGGTGCCTGCTGCCCCACATCTGGTGGTGGACCTGTCATCGTGAAACTCGCTGAGTGCTGGCCATCGTGTGTCCTGCGTTCGCCTCTCTGCTTCCCCTGCTCGTGTGACTCTGCGTCCGCCGTGGGCACAGGGCCGCGAGTAACCAGGGCACCAGGTGTGTCCATCCTCCCTCCCCCCGCCCGGTGCGCGGCCGCCTGCCTGTCTCCATCTGGTCGCCTGCCGTGGGAAGGGCGCTCAGCCCTCTGGAGGCCTTCCGGGGCTTCCCTGACCTCAGATCCTGTGTCTTCTTACCCCCTCTCCCCCAAGCAGCCAGCAGTGCCCCATCCTCAGCCCCTCCTGCCGGGGCGGGGCCTGCTGGCCAGCGCCTGTGCGCATGTGTATATATGTATTTGTGACTCCCTCACGTCTGTTTCTGTGTTTTGTTGCCAGTCCTGGAGTTTTGGAGGCACGGGCAGGGCTGGGTGGCCGCCCTGGGTCACAGTGACCCCTGACCTGCCACGGCGTGCTGGTCGCAGGGCATGGCTGGCGTGCAACCCCTTACGCCTCTCTGAGGTTCCTTCTTAATGAGGAAAGCCCAGCCAGCGTGGGTGGCTCCCAAGTAATCTCAGCCATTCCCGAGGCTGAGTTCTAAGGATGCAGGTTCGAAGCCAGCCTGGGCAGGTTAAGTCTATGAGACTCATGTCTAATAGACCACCAAAAAGCCAGAAGTTGGAGCTCTGGCTCGAGTGCCAACTTTGAGCACAAAAAAGGAAAAGCGCGGCTGCGCCCCCAGCCCTGCCAGCTCGATGGCAAAGGATGCGGGGCACAGTGAGGTGCTGGGCAGGGCGAGGTGCCGGGCAGAGCCGCCCCGCTGCGGGGGCCCTGCAGGAGCCTCGTCCTGTGGGCGCTGAGCTGGGTCCTTGTGCTGGGGTGGCAGAGAGGTGACAGGTGTAGACAGGGCCTGGCCCCCATGAGGGGGCAGAAGGGCTCTTGGGTAGAGTGCCAGGCCCTGACCTGGCACTGCCCAGAGCATCTCACGGAGGGATACCTGGAGGTGTGCTGGTCGTGGAAGGTAGCTGTCGGTGTAGAGGAAGGGGTGGGGAGGGGCACGTGGCGGGGGGCAGGAGGGAAGGAGGGACTGCAAGTGCTGGTGGGGGTCTGGTTGGTGAGTAGTGGTAGCGAGGAAGGGGAGCAGAGAAGGTGAGGGGCCGCTGAGTGCGAGGGAGGGGCGTGGCCGGCCAGGCCACCCCGTGCCTGGGGCTTAGTCTGTGGGACAGACGGCTGAAGGACAAAGCCCGCAGCCCATGCCAAGGCCCTGGGGCAGGACAGAGCCTGGCACACAGGCAGGGCAGGACTGGGGCCCCTAGGTGGGACCTGGCTGCCTGGGGGAAGCGGAAGGGCAGACGCCGGCCCTCGGTGGTTGTGTTTACATTTTCTTGTGGTAATATGCGTAACAATATACTGCCAAAAACCAAACGGTTCAGTGGAGTTAGTATATTCAGTTTTATAACAATCCGAACTTCCAGAACTTCCCCTGATCACCAAAAGGAAGCTCATCCCCGGAGCTGCCGCCGAGACCCCTCCCTGTCCGTCCCACCCCTCACGCCCACTTCCTGTGCAGGTCCAGTTCTGGACGTTTCTCATCCACAGAGCCCGGTGTGGCCCTTCGTGTCTGTGTGTCTTGAGCCTGTGCCTGGGCGTGTGATGTTCCCACGTGGGGTGCGGTGCCCCGCGTGCTCCTCCCGCGGTGGGCGCAGTGCTCCCCATTACTGCCGAGAGCGCCGTGCGAGGTCGGGGAGGGGCGAGGGCGGGAGAGCTGGAGGGTGCCGAAGGGCCTGAGATGCCAAAAAGCAGGGGCCCCAAATGCCCCCTATCCATTGTAGTGGCCCCCCACAGCTGGGGAGGGGGAGGACAAAGGCAGGGCGGGGCCCAGGGCTGACCCCCCGCCCGTTGCCAGGACACGGGAGTGGGTGGCCTTTGTCCCTGTCAACAGTGGCCCTAGTACCTCCCTTCCCGGAGCCTTGGGATGCAGAGGCAGACATGCAGACCCTGAGGCGGGAGGCTGCCCGGCCCTACGTCCCCTTGGGCACCCTTGAAGTTGACTTCCCGGCCCCTCACCACAGGTGGGTCCCCGCCAGCACACCGGGGCTCTGCGTGGCTTCCTGCTGGGTGGGCTCTGGCAGTGAGCAGAGCTCGAGCGCCACCCTGTGGTCTGGAGCCACTGACAGCCCTGTTCTCAGTTCCCCAGGCCCAAACAAAATCCCCCCCCCCCCCACCAGGGATCCAGCCTGCCATCCAGGCTACTCAGACCTGGCTGGTTCAGAGAAGTCCAGACTCATAGCCATTGACCTGCAAAATGCCAGGAGGGTGGTATGGCTCAAAAGTGGTAAACCACTGGCAAAAAAGCAGAGTGCCTAAGGCCCAGAGTCCAAGTCAGCACCAGCTCAAAAATGAGAAGCTGTGGGCATGGGGGAACGGGACCCCACACATCTGTGATCTCAGCCCTTGGGATGCTGAGGTGGGTCAGTTCCAAACCAACCTGGGTGATGGGGACTCTTCCTCTTTTTTTTTTTGGTCGGTTGTGGGCCTTGAACTCTGAGTCTGGGCGCTGTCCCTGTGCCCAGCTCAAGGCGAGCGCTCTACTGCTTGAGCCACACACTTCCGGTTTTCTAGTGGTTTATTGGAGATGAGTCTCATGGACTTTCCTGCCTGGGCTGGCTTTGAATCGCGATCCTCAGATCTCAGCCTCCTGAGTAGCTGGGATTACAGGTGTGCGCCACCGGCGCCCAGCAAGGGACCCTTCCTCTTAAGCTCAGGCCAATCCAAAGCCAGATGGAAAAGGCAGCCCCACATGGCTCCTCTGGGAGGTGGCAGAAAACACTACAAAGAGAAACAGCCAGGTGCAGGTTCGTTTGGAGACAACCTTGCTATGGAGCTGGGGCTAGCCAGGAACACTCAGTCCTCTTGAGGATTGAGGTTAGAGGCCGCACCACCATGCCTGGCAGCAAAGTCTTTTTGTGGGAAGTTCATACGGTGTGCTGGGATTCACCCAGGGCCTTGCCCCAGATTTTAGTAACCCTGAAGTGTGTTTGGCCCGTGTTCACTGCAGATTCTGTTTAACCATCTACACTGCCCCGGGACCTTTGCACATGCTGTTTACCACGTCCACAGTCCCTTCCTGACCTCAGCCTAGGCCAGGTTCTGCCTTCAGATGCAGACACATCGTATCATTTAACCTGAGTCTGCCAACACCCACCCCGCTCTCGCTCAGCGTCCTGGGGCGCTCCCAGGCAGGGGGTCTTCCTGGAGGAAGTGCTCCAAAAGGTCCTTCCAGTCTGACCAGGCCGCACCCGGCCCCTCTGTCAGAGGTCTCCCCGGGTTATAGGGGTTGGATGGGACAAGCTCAGGGAGACTCCCGTTCTGGATTCCGGCAAGCTGAGGCTGGGGCCGGCCAGAGCCGCCCGCTCACCCTCGGCCCCCCTCAGCGATGACTACCTGTTCATGGAGGGGCCTCGCTGGACACCGGCCATCAAGCACGGGACGCGCTGGAAGTACTCGCCCATGGGACGCGACGCCGCCGGCCAGCTGTTGTACACCGGCCTGACCAACTCGGACCCCCGCGAAGCCTGGTACAACCTGCCCCGGGCCCTGGACAGCCCCTACCGCGAGGCCTACGCCCGCTGGCACGGGTGCTTCGACCACCGCCAGCGGGGCCTGCCCCCCGGTGAGCGCCCCCTGCTCCCAGGGTCACCCCCAAGGCCAGGCTGCTCCCGGGGAGAGGCCCCGCCTCCCGGCACCCAGTCCACTCACAGGACAGGCCCCGCCTCCGCGAGCTGTCCCGCCCACCCTCGGGAGAGGCCCCGCCTCCCGGCACCCAGTCCACTCACAGGACAGGCCCCGCCTCCACAAGCTGTCCCGCCCACCCTCGGGAGAGGCCCCGCCTCCAGGCACCCAGTCCACTCACAGGGCAGGCCCCGCCTCCGCGAGCTGTCCCGCCCACCCTCGGGAGAAGCCCCGCCTCCCGGCACCCAGTCCACTCACAGGACAGGCCCCGCCTTGTACTCGGTGCCCCGCCCATGGAGCACCCAGTCCATTCTCAGGATAGGTCCCGCCTCCATACGGCGCCCCGCCCACCCCGGGAGAAGCCCCGCCCACAGGGCACCCAGTCACTCAGGGTAGGCCCCGCCTCCACGCGGTGCCCCGCCCTGACCGGCCCCGCCCCCGCAGCCTACACTCAGCACGTGCGGGACAACGCGTGGTACGACCCCGTGCTCCCCGCCCAGTACAAGAGCCCGAACACCCGCTGGGGGAGCGCGCTGTGGAGGGACAGGCTCCTGCGCGGCAAAGACTATGGTGAGCCTGAGCCGGAAGCGCGGGACGCGGGGTCACCCGGAGGGCGGGGCGGGGCACCTGCGGGGGCGGGGCACCTGCGGGGGGCGGGGCCCGGA
>NW_012267280.1:906489-912182 GCF_000151885.1 Dipodomys ordii | reverse complement strand
CCGCCGCCATCACCCAGCGGTAGAAGCCCACGCAGGCCGCGCAGCACAGCTCCGAGCTGGGGGCGACACGGGGGGCACGGGTGGGTGCCGCCCCTGCCGCCCCCAAGTCCACCTGCCTCCAAGAGCAGCCGCCAGGGCCGCCCTGGGCACCGGGGTCCCGGGGCGGGGCCGGCGCTGCCTGCCCGGTCCCTCGTCCCTCTGCTCCTCCAGCCGGCCGCTCATCCCTGCCCCAGGGCCTTTGCCTGTGCCGCGGGCCCACCTCATTGCCCCCAGTCCCTCGAGGTTGGGACCAAGACAGCCCAGTCGGGTCCTAAGCCGGCAGAAGTGCCAGCCCTGCACCCCGTCTTGAGTTCCGCGGGCCTGGCGGACCGCACCCTCCTCTAGCCTGACCCAACCCGGGCCCATACCACATCCAGTGTGAATGTATGAACTGCCCTTTACCCCTCCCCGCCAGACCCACAGGCCTGCAGGACCCAGGGCTGGTGGGAAAGAAGAAGGGGTGGGTGAAGGACTCACGGGCAGGGATGCAGGCTCTGCACAGCCATGACCGCCAGCCCGTTGGCCACCTTATCTGAGAAGCTCATGGCACCATACACAAAGGCTCCACTGTCCTGGGGGACAGAGGTCCGGGGGGCGGGTTAGTGCCCGGCCCGTGGGGCGGGTTTCCCGGCCTCCGGGAGTGCTGTCTGCAGTCCTACCGTATGGGGGCCGATGAGGTCGGCTGTCATGGCCAGCGAGGTGACGAGGATGGTGGCAGAGCCGGCGCCCAGCAGCACCGCCGCCGCGTACACGGCCAGGCCCAGCGTGTCCGCCAGCGCCACCCAGGCGGCGAAGGCCAGGATCACCAGGAGGCCGGCGAAGTAAGTCAGCTGCGGGGGAGGAAGTGGAGGCGGCCCAGCCGGGTCAGGCCCACGCCGGCCCTGGCACTCGCACCCTCTGGCGGTCAGCCCCTGCGCCCGCCACGGAGGGACTGGAGTTGGACAGCCACCGAGATAAAGGACTTGCCACACTTGCAAGCTTTGCAAGGCACGGGGCATGGAGGGTGGGAGGCGGAGACCCCAGAGCCCCCCATCTGCGCCTTTGGGGTCCCCCCACACGCACCAAGTCCCGGGTGTTTGTCCACTCACGTTCCGCCCCATGTACTTGTTGACCGGCTTCATGAGGAAGGAGGAGCAGAAGCCGCTGAGGTACATCACCAGGGGAATGGTGGCGATGAACTTCTGTAGGGGCCACAGCACCAGCGATCCACACGGGGCCCGTGGGGTGGCCATGCGGGGCCCAACGCGCCACCCCCCAACCCGCCCCGGCCAGCTCACCTTGGGCAGGTGGAGGGAGTAGGTGAGGTACATGGCCACGTAGGTCTGAGACAGGTTCACGATGAGCCTGGTGCTCATGTACAGCACGCCCACCTGCGGGTAGATCAGCAGAGGGACAGCTAGAGAAGGGTCAGCAGAGGCCGCTCCGCAACCCACCAGCAGGGGGCCCTGGGGCCCCGATGAGAACTCCCAGAGACCCATCTCCTTAGCTGTGACTGCACGGCAGGGACCAATAGGAATGAGAGACTTGATCAACTGGTGATGTCTCCCATGGGTGTGGGATGAGAGATGGATTGCTAATGTCTGCCCTGGGGGTAGCAAGGTCACATGGGTTGTGTGTGCCACCTATTGGCTGAGGAGTAGGCCTGGCGGGAAGGGGGGTGGCCCACTCCAGCCCCCCCCCATCCCCACATCGTACCTGGTAGAAAGCTGGCTCCTGCAGCCAGTGCTTCCAGAGCAGCAAGGGCCGGGCTGAGGGGGCCAGCAGAGGGCTGCGCTCGTCGGGCTCCTCCGCCCTCCGCGGGCGCCCCTCCCTGGTGCCCAGGTGGAAGAGCAGTGAGAAGGCGGCGCCCACACCCACCACCAGCAGGGCCAGGTTCTGGAGGACGGCAGGAGAGGGGCCAGGGGTCAGAGGCCAGGGGTCAGGCAGTGCCAGGGGCTCAGGTCTCCCAAGCGGCCTGCCTAGGTGACCCCCAGCTCACCCGGAACACGGGCACATCCTGGGCCCCCAGCTGGTCACCCACATCCACGTCCCGGGCAGGGGCCTGCAGGTGGAGGAGCAGCCAGGCAGCGCCAAAGACGGCGATGTTGGCCACCACGGTGAAGGCGTACCTGGGGGAGGGTGGGCCGGGCTCAGCAGGTGCGGGACCCCTCCGCCGCCCCCCCCCATGGAAGTCAGGGGACCCCTCCGCCGCCTCCTCCCCCCCCATGGAAGTCAGGGCCACCGGCCGCCTCCAGAGGACCCCTAGCTGTCGACAAGTGCAGCCACCGGTGTCCCAGGCCTGCCTCAGTTTCCCCAGCCGACACAGGGCTCACCCCCACAGAACCTATTCACCTGCCTAGGGCCAAGTGCAGACCTAGTTACCGAGTCCCCCCCACATCTGAACCAAGCGCCTGCTGGAAGGGCCCCGACTCTGGGATTCTGTTCCCAGATGCCTGAGCTCCCACCAGCCCAGGAATCCAGGGTCTAGAACCGTCTAGGCCTCTTTCCTGCAGAAGAGAAACACCCTGGGCAATGGCGGTGGTTAGCCGGGGAGTCTCACAGGGAACCGAAAGGCAGGGCTGGGAGGCGGCGGGGCCGCACGGAGCTGTGCGCCAGCCTGGCTCTCGGGGTTCTGTGGCAGGGCGCTCGCGGTGCAGGGAAGCTCTGGGCTGCGTCCCCGCGCCACGCATCCAGCTGCAAGCCAGTTCCTCTTCTGGAATGAGGAAGTGGGGGCACCGCCAGCGTCAGCACCCCCACTAAAACCCAACTCTGCCCTCCGCTGAGGCGCACAGCGAGCACGTCACCTCCCGGGACGAGTCATCCTGGGCGGGCCTGGCCTAATCAGGTGACTTTCACCTCGAGCCCCAACTCCCTGCTGCACAGCTGTCATCCCTCCACTCTGGAGGCTTGAGGCAGGAGGATCACAGAGAAAAAAAGGGGGGAGGCGGGAGAGGTGTTTCCATGAGGCTCAGCCCAGTCAGCATCTTCCTTTCGGCCGCCCGAGGACAGGCTGTTCACACCCGGGGTGTGTGTGTGTGTGTGTGTGTGTGATGTTCCGCAGAAGTAGCTGACAGATGCACCTTTCCCTCCATGCTCCCGGCTGGGGCCCTGGGGTACCTGAGGGCGGTGAGCTCCACCTTCTCGTGGTCGGTGGTGGCCAGCACGGGGATGAGGCTGAGGTGGGCGACCTGCGTGGCGGCCCAGCCGAACTGGAAGATGACGATGAAGGGCGCGTAGTAGAGCAGGGCCACCCACTCGGGCGTGCGCTCCCCGCAGCCCAGGCACGGGCTGAAGATGAACGGGAAGGACAGCAGGACGCAGATGGTGCCTGTGGAGGCAGGGGGGATGGGGCCACGCCACGCCGTGTCACATCCGGGGCCGCCCCGCGCCAGCCCAGGGCTCCCAAACACACGTGGGGGTGGGGAAACTAAGGCACAGCAGGCATGCCCCCCCCCCGCCCCATACTGTAACGAGGCCCAGCTGCTCCTGCATGGGGACTTTAACCACGGCCCCCCCCCCCGTGTTCTGGTGACATCCATGGGGGGGAGGACAGTCACCCTGTGGGGACAGCCAGGCAGCAAGGGTCCGGGTGGCCCTGGGCCAATCGATCCGTCCTTCACTCATAAAAAGGCGCCTCCCAGGGAACTGAGGTGACCAAGCCTCCCCAGGAACCGCAGCCCCCGCCCCCTCCCCTCCTCCAGCGGACCTCAGGACCTTTACGCGTGCTATGTGCTCCGCCTAGATGGCTCCTCCCTCCCATCATAGCAAAGTGGCCCCTCCGGCCTCTCCCCATCTTCCCCACCAGAGCTCAGCTCCACAGGTGGGCACGGGTCCTCTCAAGTCCCCTCTGCGCCCCAGGGATCCCCGGACCCATCCAGACTCGGGAGGATGGGTTGAATAATAAACACGGAGCCTCAACTCAGAGCTCAGAGTGGTGCTGTGACCACCGTGCAGCAGGTGAGGAGATGGAGGCCAAGCGCAGAGCTCTGAGCCCACGGCCAGGGCCACGGCGGTGACCTCCCCCTGCCTCCCCGCCTCTGCCTCTGCCCCTCCCTCCTTCCTCTGGCATGGAAATGGACTCAGCCCACAGCCCGTCCTCCTCTCAGCCAGATGGAAGCGGAAGCGGTCAGTTCCCAGAGGCGGGCGGGGGGGGGGGGGGGAGGGGCAGCACTAGACTGTGAACTCCAGGGAGGAAAACTGGGCCGGCTCCCCGAGGCTGGCATCAAACGGCCTGGCTTGGGGTCCTGGGGCAAGCGACTTGGCCGCTCTGGGCTCCCAGGAAAGGTCCTGCCTCCCGGGATTGGCAGAAGGACTGATCTTCAAGGCTGGCGGGATCCCTCCTCAACCCTGGGCCACTTCCTGACTCAGCCGTTACATACCCTCTCTCAGCTGCCCCTCCCGCCTACACACTCCTACTCACCTGTCAAAACCCCAAAGCTAATGTCCCTGTCCCCCATTGCCCTCCACCCCCCCACACCCATCTCCACCACTCAGACTCAGGAGTGAAATAGAGAAGTGGGCACCATTGCCAGGGTGACTGTTACTCATGTCCTTATCAACTATTAGGAGATACTTCCCTGTCTCCCTTTCTCAACTGAGAACTGGGAAGGGGTTTAGGCTGGGGCCTTAGGGCCATTTACCAGGGGTTTTATACAAACACAAGCCTGCACCCCTGTGGCCTCCACTTCTTCTGGTGCCCCAGCTGCCTCCTCTGGGGTCAGTGGGAGCCTCCCCAGACTTCAGACCTCCCCCTCAGGACAGGAGCCAGGGGGCTCTGCACTGATCACATGCCCGACCTCAGGGCCTTTGCACATGCAGTGTCCTTTGCCAGGGATCCCTTCTCCAGGCTGGCTGAGGAGAGGAAGGAAGGTGGGGGGGGAGGGGGATCCCCTGCGGCTCTCCTCCACCCTGCACAGGAATTCCCTCGCGCATTGGGACTCTCCAGCCTACACGGGGCTCTGCCCTTCACCCGGGCATTGGTTCAGAGGAAGGGCAGCTTGGCCACCTCTGTTTCCTCGCCCCACAGGGCTGCCATAGTGAGGTGACCCGGGTCCACCCCGGTGACCTCACAGCCCCGGGGCCTCCAAGCAGTCCACCACGGTCACCCACAGGTCTCAAGGTTCACTATAATCTTGCAAAAAGTGCCACTCAGGAGGCCGGGCGTGGGTCAGAGCACGCCCCGTCCCCCAGGGCAGAGGGGCTCCTGGGCGGCCAGGGCAGGCTCCTCTCCCGGGCTTATCAGAGGGGCCAGCGCGCACCCCTCCAGGACTCCACCCCAGCCCGCACCGGGGGACCCCGGGAGGGACAGCAGATAAGTCTCGAGCCCCCCCCCCCCGCGCAGCACTGCCTGGGACGGTCAACGGGTGGGCTTGAGCTGGACCAGACAAACAGACAGACGGACAGGAGGCGCTGGACAGGCGGATGAAGCCGGCACCCCGGGGTGTCACAGAGGGAGAGGGGCCAGCCCGACGGGGGAGGCCGGCTGTGGGACAGACAGACGGACTGGGGCGCGGCCGGCGGGGGGGGGGCAGGCAGATAGGCCGGGGAGGAGGCGTCGACCCTGAGGCCGCCCGGGGCTCCGAGGGCGGTGGGACGGGGTCAGGAGGGCGCTACGGGGGACGGACGGACGGACGGACGGACAGGGGAGGAGACGCGCCAGGGGCCTGGGTGTGACT
>NW_012267280.1:895949-904558 GCF_000151885.1 Dipodomys ordii | reverse complement strand
GTGGCACTGTGGCTCAAGTGGTAGAGCACTGGCCTTGAGCTGAAGAGCTGAGGGACAGGGACCAGGCCGAGTTCAAGGACTGGCAAAAAAAAAAAGACTGGAGATGAGGTTGATGAGGTTGATCTCTGTGGGGAGATGAAGGGATAAGAGACAGTCAGAAACTCTATTCCTTCCTTCCTCCCCTCGAGGCAACTTTGCACTTAGCCAAAGCTTTGTATTCTCTCCAGAGCCCACAGAGGTCTCCAGATGTATGTGGGCACAGGGCCTCTAGCTGACCTGGGCAGACTGAGGATTGAACTTGGCTCTTTAGGAGCTAGCTGCTTACTAGCGGGAGAAGGCAGGGCCCCTGCGAGGTGACTTGCTGGGTTGTTATCTCTGCTGCTTTCTATCTCCTCAGCTGATCTAGAAGCAAACCCAGAAGATTCACCAGGAAGGGTTGTTTTGGGTATTGTGGTCCTTTGATTTCGATTTTTTTTTTACCTTGTCGCTCGTGGGGCTTGAACTCAGGGCCTGGGTACTTCTTTTGCTCAAAGCTAGTACTTGAGCCCCAGCACCACTTCCAGCTTTTTCTATGTATGTGGTACTACGGAATCGAACCCAGGGCCTCATGCATGCTAGTAGGCAAGCCCTCTACCACTAAAAGCCACATTCCCAGCTCTTTTGGTTCCGTATCTTGAAGCTGGCTTCATTATGCATATTATTTTGTATAAATATGGAGAGGATTTTGCTGGCATTTCTGAAATGGAGTACATTCACTTTAAATATGGAAAAAAATTTAAAAATGGAAAAAGCAGATTAAGACCTCATTACAAGTGATGTCAACATCATGAGAACTCTCTTCCAACACAGATATTCTAAAAATAAAGAGTATCTATTCCCATTGAACAAAAACTCCTGTTAGATTCTGTGTTGATGCGTGCAATCGTTGGGGATATAAAAGTGTAACATGTACAGAAAAATGGGAAATGGGAGATAAAACATATGTCCTGGGAACAACAGTTATGTCAAACAGTCCCATGCAAAGGTAATCTAAACTAGGAAATAAGAATGTGGAAAAGTGGAATGAAGTGTATATATTATTTTGTAGCATGTACTCTAGCTAATTATTACCAGTAGAAATAAATAAATAAATATGGAGAGGCACTTAGGCATTGTGCATTTGTGATTCTCTCCTAAGACTATGCTCTTTGGGTCTCACTGTATTTATCTAGAATCCTGTGTAATTTGTCATATCGCAGTGTATTTTAGATCAAACTTCTGCATGTCAGAGTGAACATGTGCCGCTTATCTCTGAGTAAGGCTTACCTTACTTCACGCTATTTGTTCTAGTTCCAATGACATTACTTTGTTTTTTCTAATGGCTGTGTAAGATTCCATTGGATATAGGAACCACCTATTTTGGATCCGCTCATCTATTGTGGGGCCTCTGGGCTGTTTCTGTATGTTGGTTATTGTGATTAGTGCGGCAATGAACATGGGTGTGCAGCTGTCTTTATCATGTCCTGGCCTATGAGGGTAGATGCCCAGGAGTGGTATGGCTGGGTTGTGGGAAGGTCTGGGTTTAGTTTTTTGTCTTTTTTTTTTTTTTTTTTGCCAGTCATGGGGCCTGAACTCTGGGCCTGGGCGCTGTCCCTCAGCTCTTCAGCTCAAGGCCAGCGCTCTACCACTTGAGCCACAGCACCACTTCCAGTTTTCTGGTGGTTCATTGGAGATAAGAGTCTCACCAACTCTCCTGCTGGCTGGCTTTGAACTGGGATCCTCAGATCTCAGCCTCCTGAGTAGCTAGGATGACAGGTGTGAGCCACTGGTGCCTGGCATGCAGCTGCTTTTTTTATTTTTGCCTGACTAATGGGAGATAAGAGTCTTACAGACTTTACCTGCCTGAGACGACTTCAAACCAGTCTCCTGATTGGCTGGGATTACAGGCATGAGTTGCTAGCCTGTGTGCTTCTGGGGTTTTAGAGTTCGTGGGGAAAGCAGGAAAAGTCCACTGGCATCCAGGGTCACCTCCTCCATGCAGCCTCCCTGGATTGGAAGTCAGCCAGAGAAACAGTGTGGAGGGGAGGGGCAGTGAGAGGAGCAAAACTGTCACCCTGAGATAACTGGGGAGTTATCACAGGACTCTGCATGCACCCCCACATCCTATCGTCCTGGCCTGGGTCACACAGGATCAAAGCGAGCCTCTGCACCTGACACCACCACCCCGCTCAACCCCAAGGCAGGATGGAGCCCCGGCAGGACCTCCCATCTCCGGCCCTGAGGAGAGACGGCAGATAAAAGTTCAATGGGGGATGGTGGAAATGATCTATTCTACATTCATAGAAACCACTGCAAAGGACCTCATGCCCAGCAAGAGGGGGGGAGCAGGAATGGAGCAGATTTAGGGGTGAAGATCAAAGAAGAGATGGATTTAGGGGGTGAAGATCTGAGAGAGCCAGGAAGGAGGCGTGACTCCCCGCCCTTGGGCTGCCCAGACAGGTCCAGAGGTCAGCAGCAAAGATCCTGGAAACTTCAGAAGTCTCCAGCGCATCCTAAGTCGCGCCCGGCCCGCATCTCCCCTCCCCTGGCCAGGGATCCGATGTCCCGGTGGCTTCTGTCCAGCCTCAGGGATGGGAGCTGACTCTGTGCTCTTGGGCACAGGTCCAGGCTTGGAGGTGGAGGAGGTCCTGAGGCTCCACGGGGGGGGGGGGGGAGTCATCTCCAACAGGGCCTGGGCCTCAGTTTCCCTCTTTGTAGAATAGAATTGAAAATCACTGGGGCTAGACATGTGGCTCGGTGGTAGAGTGCTTGCCTAGCCTCCATGAAGCCCTGGGTTCGATTCCTCAGCACCACATACACAGAAAAAGCCAGAAGTGGCACTATGGCTCAAGTGGTAGAGTGCTAGCTTTGAGCAAAAGAAGCTCAGGGACAGTGCCCAGGCCCTGAGTTCAAGCCCCAGGACTAGTACAAGTGCGTTCTGGAGATATAGTCCTATGCCGAGGAACACTGTGTATTGTACTTGCATTGGTTCTGGGGGGCTCCGTGATCCCCAAGGCTGAGTCTCCTGTCCCAGCTCCCAGGAGAGACCTCAGAAAGTGACCTTATTTGGCAACAGGGCGGTTGCAGATAGAACTGGCTAAGATGACCTCATCAGGCCTGGGCCTGGCCCACTGGGACACGTGTCCCTAGGAAAAGGGGAAATTTGGATGCAGGGCTGTGGTGGGGTGCTAACCGAGGCGGACAGCAGGAGCCACCGGCAACCGCTGGGGACAGGCCCACGCCTGCACCTCCGCCCCCCACCCCAGAGACGTCCCAGCCTTTGGGGTTTGTTCTAACAGGCCTGGGGGGGGGGCAGAAAAAATTAGGAAGGTTGTTTCTTTTTTCTTTGGTGCCAGTCCTGGGGCCCGAAAGGGTTTTTGTTGTTATTGTTATTTTCTGTTTAGTCCATCATGGGGCTTGAACTCAGGGCCTAGGCACTGACTCTGAGGTCTTTTGCTCAGGAATAACGCTCTACCACGTTGAGCCCAGCGCCACTTCCAGCTTTTAATTAGATATGAGAGTCTCAAGGACTTTCCCATGCATGGTTGACTTTGAAACAATCCACTAATCTCAGCCTCCTGAGCCACTGGCGTTACAGATGTGAGCCACTGGCACCAGGCTTCTAGCTTGGTATTTTTGTTGTTTGCTCACTTGTCTTTTTTGTTGTTGGTGGTGGTTGTGGGGTCTGAACTCTGGGCCTGGGCGCTGTCCCTCAGCTCTTCAGCTCAAGGCCAGCGCTCTACCACTTGAGCCACAGAGCCACTCCAGTTTTTTCTGCTTATGTGGTGCTGAGGAATCGAACCCAGGGCCTCATGCATGCAAGGCAAGCGCTCTACCACTGAGCCACCTTCCCAGCCCCTCATTTGTCTTTTGAGATAACGTCTCCCCATCTAACCCAGGCTGGCCTGGAACCCTTCAGCCTCAGCCTCCCCAAATATTCACCTTGCTGGTTTTGAACTGGGTGGTGAGAGGTTTGGGACACGTGGGCGATCACTGCCTATGGAACAACAAAGGTCTGGAATCTGGGTGTGTGCCGATTCCAGGGTAAAGTCCTGTTTCTCAACCCTGGGCTGCATCTTGGGAAACAGGCTGAGGTTGTGTCACATGCTGTACAATGCATCCATAGTTTACAATTGAGTGGGTACAATTTACAAGTCATGCAGCCATCGCCATAATAAGTTCCAGAACATTCCATCACCCAAAAAAACCACTTCCTGTCACTGGATCCCATTATTCTAGAAGCTTCCTGTTAATGGTGCCACACACGATGGGACCTTTTGTTTCTGCGTCTCTCACTGAGCACAGCTGGCCTCCAGGGTACTTGGTGACATAGCTTGGGGTACAGCCTCATCTTGTTCCTGGCTGACTAATATTTTCTTGTACAAACATAGTCCATTTGATGGATCCGTTCACTATTAGATCATTTATTTGTTATTTTTGATGTTCTGAGTATTTCAGATCACACTCTGTTGACTTCCAGGGCTCCTGGGTCTGTTCCTAGAAGGGAAGCATTGCGTGGTCCATCATTAACTCCTGTCTTTATTTGCTCCTTTCAGGAATTTGCACACCTCTGCAAAGCAGATGTCTGGGCAGTGGAAGCGGTGGTGGAGGAATTTACTGTTGACTCAGGAGATTATTTAATGAATGTGCACACAGTGACTCACAATGAATCTGGACTTTAAGACTCCAGGCCTAAACTTGATGAGCTCCATATAGCAGATCTGGCCACAGCCCCTCTATACCAAATAAAGCCGGCACCAGTAGCTCACGTCTGTAATCCTAGCTACTAGATGCTGAGATCTGGGGATTGCAGTTCAAAGCCAGGCTGGGAACACAACTCTGTGAGACTCTTATCGCTAATTAACCACCAAAAAGCCAGAAGTAGAGCTCTGGAGCAAGTGCTAGCCTTGAGAGGAAAAAAAAGGTTTAAAAAAAAGCAGCTTTGGCCTGGGAAGGTGGCTCAGTGGTAGAGTGCTTGCCTAGCATGCATAAGGGTCTGGGTTCGATTCCTCAGTACCACATAATCAGAAAAGGCCAGAAGTGCGGGGCGCCAGTGGCTCATGCCTTTCATCCTAGCTACTCAGGAGGCTGAGATCTGAGGATCACGGTTCAAAGCCAGCCTGGGCAGAAAAGTCCATGAGACTCTTATCTCCAATAAGCCACTAGAAAACTGGAAATGGGGCTGTGGCTCAAGCAGTAGAGTGCTCGCCTTGAGCTGACTAGCTGAGGGACAGCGTCCAGGCTCAGAGTTCAGGCCCCAGGGCCCACAAAAAAAAAAAGAAAGAAAGAAGGAATGAAAAAGAAAAAAGAAAAGACCAGAAGTGGCGCTGCAGCTCAAGTGGTAGACACTAGCCTTGGGCAAAAGAAGCTTAGGGACAGTGCCCAGGCCCTGAGTTCAAGCCTCAGTACGTATGCGCATGTGTGCGCGCGCGCGCGCACACACACACACACACACACACCACACACATACACATACTACACACACACACACACACACACACACACACACAGAGCATGAAGGGCAGAGAAAGATTGATTACATAGTGGAGCCAGGGGAAGTTGGCCCTGCAATTTAACTTCAGGGTACAAACATGAGCTGTATGTTTCAGTAGACAGACATCCGGGTACTGGTGGCTCACACCTATAATCCTAGCTACTCAGGAGGCTGAGATCTCAGAATCCTGGTTGAAAGCCAGCCAGAGTCCATAGGTCTCTTACCTCCAATGAACCACCAGAACACCATAAGTGGCACTGTGGCTTAAAGTGGTAGAGCGCTCGCCTTGAATGAGAAAGCTGAGGGACAGCGCCCTGGCCAGGAGTTCAAGCCCCACAATGGACCAAAAATAAATAAATAAATGATGAAAAACAAAGAGCTGGGGACAGGAAGGAGGAGAAATGCATAATTATTAAATAGACCCACTGAAAGCTTGGCTGGTAGGTCACAGGTCAATCTTTATTTGGAGAAGGATTTGGGAGAAGCCCAAATCACTGTCCTCCCTGGTCTGTAGAAATAAGTCATGTGCCTGGGAGGTGGTCAGGCCTCAGGACTGTTGTTCCCCCCCCCCAGAAGAAGTTTTTTGTCTCTTTATCATAAAGATGTGTCTGCATACAGGTGCATTGTCCTCATAATCTGATGTGTTGAATGAGAATCCCTTTCTACAAGTATTTAAAAGAAAACCCAAGTGTTATCATCTGCCTTGCCCTTCTAAGGATTCCAAGGCGATAGCAAAGTGACTGCAGAGAAAATGGCTCACCAAGGGGGGGAGATGAACACTATGGAGGCAGCAATGCGAAGCTTTGCTCCTGGTTCTAATTTATTCATGAAGCCAGCCAAAGCACCTTTTAAACACCTGCTAAATGGCTGCAGCATGTGTCAGAGGCTGCCTGCCTGGCGGTGAGCAGATAACAAAGAAGGAAAAGAAAAGCATTGAGGACAAGACATAGCTATCCAGAAGCAGGGCACCAGTGGCTCACGCCAGTAATCCTAGCTACTCAGGCAGCTGAGATCTGAAGATATGGTTCAAAGCCAGCCTGGGCAGGAAAGTCTTTGAGACTCTTATCTCCAATTAACTTGAAAAAAATCCATAAGTAGAGCTGTGGCTCAAGTAGTAGAGCACCAGCCTTGAGCAGAAAAAAAGCCAAGTGAGAGTGCAGGGCTGGGTGGGAAGGGAGGAGAAGGCTCTTATGGTGGAGGCTTGATGGAACTCCACCGCAAGTAGTGGGTAGATGGCACAGAAGGAAGCCGTGGCAAGTTGAAAAGGGTCAGTGTTGGAGGAAGTAGGTCACTGAGATTAAACCATGGATAGATATTTCTTCTTTTCTTCCCCCCCCCCCTTGAACTTCAGGGTCTGGGCACTGTCCCTGAGCTGCTTTTGCTCAAGGCGAGCGTTCTACCACTTGAGCCACAGCCCCACTTCCTGCTTTTTCTGTGTATGTGGTGCTGAGGAATCGAACCCGGGGCTTCGTGCATGTCAGGCAAGCACTCTACCACCTAGCCACATTCCCAGACTTTTTACTTGTCTTTTTTCCAGTCTGGATTATTTCACTGAACGCGATGATCCCTTTCCATCCATTTCCCTGCAAAGGACCTGATTCTTTTCTCCTTTAAGGCTGAATAGTTGTCCGTATCCAGATACACCACAGTGTCTTGCTCACTTTTCCATACACAGGTACCTAGGCTGACTCCAGAGCTTGCTTTATGGTGCCCAGGATGCAGGAGACATTGAGCTGATACCCAACCGTGGCCAAAGACAGGAAAGAATACTCCAGGTGGAAGCAGCAGCAAAGGCCCAGAAGCACCAAGGAAGGAGAAGGTAATTCATTTGACAAGCAGAGGACTGAGAAGCAAGTGGAGTCTTTAGCCTGGGGAGACCGCAGGGAGCAGCTGTGGACAGAAAGGCGTCCAGGCCTTATTCAGGTACAGGGCCGCGGGGCCTCGTGTCCCCGATGTCTACCAAGTCCATGCAGACTTTTTAATTTCCCAATATCCTTTTCCAAATGCATCGCCAGCTACCCAGCTCCTGATTCCTGCTCCAGCCTGGCCCACATGCGTCGTAGCATCCCAACTTCTGGGACCTGAACATCAGTTTTATAATGGACCCATTGAACAGGCAGAAAAGTCAAGGGTGGACCGAGAGCAGAGGTTCCGAGGGAATAAATGAGGTCTCACACACACAGCTTTTGCTTTTGCAGGATGATAAGAACTGGTCCATCTTGCCCTACCGCGGGATACAACCGCTTACGAGCTTCACTCCTTCCATGGTAACCAAAGGCCGTCCCCATAGCAACAGGGGCGGGGCCCGCCCCGGATCCACAGTTGCCCGGATCTGGCTGGGGCCGGGAGTTTCGCTTTTGGGCCAGGGAGGAGGAGCAGCCCGCGTCGCGCCTACTGGCGCTTAAGGAGCCCCGCCCACACGCGCTTCAGATTGGTCCCGAGCGGGTCCGAGCGCAGCCGAACTTGACGCACCACCCGCAGCTTTCCCTACCCACCTCCCACGCGGCTCAGATGCTTTTCCAGCCAATCACAGACGGGCGCGCCGACCCTCATCTGCATGGTCACGGCCCAGGGGAGAGAGACAGCCAATCGGTGCATCGGGTAGAGCTTTTATTAGCATGCCGGGGGGCGGAGCTGGGCGGGGCGACAGACAGGCAGGGGCGGGCGCGGGGCGGTTGGTTGGAGCGTCGCCGCAGTCGAAAGGTCCGGGAAAGTTTCTTTGGAGGTGAAAACAGCCGCGGAACTTGGGGGCCCGGCGATGGGGCGGGGGCGCGGGGGTCCCGAGTCCGGGATGGGGTGTTTTCCAGGCTGGCGAGTCGCTGACTCAAGCCTCCCGGCGGGGTTGATCACCCAACAAAGGATTCCTGGGGCGCCCGCCCTCAGTGACTTCCCCGCCCCCGGATCCGGCCCCCCCAGGCGCCGGCATTCAGGGCTCCGGGTCGGGGCGGAGGGCGGAGCCCGCCATCCGGGGCTCGGGCGCCCCTCACTTCTGCCCGCGTCTGTGTTCCAGATCCGGCCCCCGAGCGGCCATGTCCCACGGCCCCAAGCAGCCCGGCGCGGCCGCCGCGTGAGTGAGCCGCCCCCCACCCCGCCCGGG
>NW_012267280.1:884941-888549 GCF_000151885.1 Dipodomys ordii | reverse complement strand
GTCCTGGGCTTGAACTCAGGGCCTGGGTACTCTCCCTGAGTTCTTTTGCTCAAGGCTAGCACTCTACCACTTGAGCCACAGCGCCACTTCCAGCTTTTTTTCTGTGTATATGGTACTGAGGAATCAAACCCAGGGCATTATGCATGGTAGGCAAGCACTCTACCACTAGGTCACATTCCCAGCCCAAGGGCTTTTTTTTTTGTTTTTTTTATCGGTTGTGGGGCTTGAACTCTGGGCCTGAGTGCTGTCCCTCAGCTCTTCAGCTCAAGGCAAGCGCTCTACCACTTGAGCTACAGCGCCACTTCCGGTTTTCTGGTGGTTTATTGGAGATAGTAGTCTCTCTTGCCCGGGCTGGCTTTGAACCGCGATCCTCAGATCTCAGCCTCCTGAGTAGCTAGGATTACAGGCGTGAGCCACCAGCGCCCGGCTCTTGGCTTTTTTTTTTAATTGCAAACTTCTGATTTTAAAATCCTGACTTTATTTTTATTTTTGTGCCAATACTGGGGATTGTATTCAGGGCCTGGGCACTACTCTTTAGATTTTTCACTCAAAGGTAACACTCTACCACAAGCTACTTGGGGCTTTGTGTGTTGATTGGAGATAAGAGTCACATGAATTTTTCTGCCCCAGTTGACTTTGAATTGTGATCCTCAGATCTCAGTCTCCTGCATAGCTAGGATTATAGGTGTGAGCCACCAGGGTTCTGGCAATTAGTTTAAAATGTTCACGCCTGAAATCCTAGTTACTCAGAAGGCTGAGATCTGAGGCTAGCAGGAAAAGTCTGTGAGACTCTTCATGTCCAATTAACTACAAAAAAAAAAAAAAAGAGCCAGAACTGGAGCTGTGATTCAAATGATAGAGTACTAGCCTTGAGCAAAACAAGATCAAGGACAGCACCCAGGCCAAGAGTTCATGCCCCAGGATTGGCACCAAAAGAAAAAGAAATCTTTCAGTAACAAAGAGGAGATGAAGTTCAAACCACCTTCTGAAACTGAGACTTCAGTCAGCAAAAACAGTGCAGGAGGGCGGGCAAGGCCTCAAGCCAGACTTTGAGGGGAGATGTGCAGAGGTCCGGGAGGCCAGAGATGGCTTCTGAGAGCCCAAGTTGGGAGAGTGAGGGTTGTGGGGGGTGAAATGGCAGCTAAGGAGGCCCCTTGAGGAGCAGGTAAAGGACAGGGAACTACAGGAAGCCCAGTACTGGGAGGGGGCACTGCCAGAGCTGGGGGTGGCTGCAGGCCTGTCCCTGGGGGCTCTCCACCATCTGGCTAGGCCCAGTGATTGTGTACTGCTGCATTTCCAGAGGTACCTGGATGAGGCAGAAAAGGAGAAGCAGCAGTATCTGAAGGAACTGCGGGCCTACCAGCAATCAGAGGCCTACAAGGTGTGCAGCGAGAAGATTCAAGAGAAGAAGATAAAAAAAGGTGGGCGGGCCCCGAGCACCTGTGAGTCGCAAACCCCCACCCAGCTCCAGGCAAGGTGATCACATAACTAGCCAGTGGCCAGATGGGGGTGCACAATGGGGGGTGTGGCCCAGGATGCACAGGGCTGACTGACAGAGCTGACTCTTCTCCCCTGCCTCCGCACC
Source organism: Dipodomys ordii (assembly GCF_000151885.1). NCBI lineage: Eukaryota > Metazoa > Chordata > Mammalia > Rodentia > Heteromyidae > Dipodomys > Dipodomys ordii. The sequence continues at coordinate 886,964 of NW_012267280.1, read as the reverse complement.
AGAGGACTCGGGCTCCGGGCTCATGAACACGCTCTTGAACGGACACAAGGTAAGGACCCTTTAGGAAGTACCTGGGGACGGAGGGTCCCGAGTGACCCAGTGACCCGTGCGCAGGGTAGGAAGTGACCGTCGCTGGCCGTGGGGATGGCAGGTGGGCAGGGTCGCCGGGAGTCCATCAGGGCACCTCTAGGGACCTGTGGCTGCTCCCCTAAAGAAACAATTGCCACACTGTCCCTCTGTCCCAGGGTGGGGACTGCGATGGCTTCTCCACCTTCGACGTTCCCATCTTTACTGAAGAGTTCCTAGACCAAAACAAAGGTGAGCGCCCATTGGATCCTGGGAACTGGTGGTGGGAGGGAGGGAGGCTGGAGGAGGGAGCAAAGGCCGCAGTGGGGGGTGGGGATGGAGGAGCCTGGCTCTGACCCTTCCCCTCCCCTCCCCTGCTCCACCCCCCCTACCCCGTGTGCAGCGCGGGAGGCGGAGCTGCGGCGACTGCGGAAGATGAACGTGGCCTTCGAGGAGCAGAACGCCGTCCTGCAGAGACACACGCAGAGCATGAGCAGCGCGCGCGAGCGCCTGGAACAGGAGCTGGCGCTGGAGGAGCGCAGGACGCTGGCGCTGCAGCAGCAGCTCCAGGCCGTGCGCCAGGCGCTCACCGCCAGCTTCGCCTCGCTGCCGGTGCCCGGTGAGCCGCCCAGCCCCCGTGCTTGGTCCGGCTCTGGTTCGCCCACAGCCGCCAGGCCCCGCCCCCGTCCCACCTTGATTCGCCCACAGCCGCCAGGCCCCGCCCTCCGTCTTGCTCGTTCACGCCCACAACTATCAGGTCCCGCCCGAGGTCACGCCGGGTCACGCCCATAGCCGCCAGGCCCCGCCCGTCGTCTCACACTTAGCTGCGCCCTCCGCTGTCGGGTCCGCCGGCGCCGGCTCCCGTCTGTCCGTCCTCACTTCTGTCCCTGCCGGTCTCCCCGTCCTCCCCCAGGCCGCCTCAGTTCGTCCCTCGCTCGCCCCTAAGACTCCAAACTCCTCCAGGCCGGTCCCTGGGTCCTGTCCCGGCTCATCCGGGTCTCGGCCCCTTGGCCCGCTGTCAGTGCCGGCCACGCCCTCCGCAGGCCGCGCCCCCACCGGCCCTCCTCCCGTCCCGCGGGCCACGCCCACTGCCCAATTCTAGCTCTGCTGGCACTGAAGGCCCGGCCCATGGCTGCATCCCTGTGGGCAGCCACCCACCAGGAACCATGCCCACATCCAAGCCAGCCTGGGTCCCCAATGTTGGATTACCCTCATCCCTGGCCAAGAAGTGTCCTCCTATTCTCTCTCTCTTTTTTAATGGTGTCAGCACTGGGGCTTTAACTCAGGGCCTTGTGGTTTTGTGTAGGTTTTTCACCCAAGGATGGTGCCTTACCGCTTGAGCCACACCTGTACTTTGCTGGTTATTTGGAGATAAGCGTTTTCTTGGATTTGTGTGCCTGGTCTGGCTTTGGACCCCCATCCTCAGATCTCAGCCTCCTGAGTAGCTAGAGTTAGGGAGCCAGGAGAGTTCCCCTGTAATCAGTCTCCCCAGTAGGGACTGTCTGGTTACTCCATTTCCCCACTTTTTGCCCTTTGGCTAGGCTCCACCCATTACTAGCCCAGTCCCTGCCATGCTTGGCCCTGTCCCTGCTCTCCGGACATCACAACATCCCAGTCCTGTCCTGCAGCCTGTGAAGAAACGTGGCTGGCCCAAGGGTAAGAAGCGGAAGAAGATTCTGCCCAATGGTCCCAAGGCCCCCGTTACGGGTTACGTGCGCTTCTTGAACGAGAGGCGGGAGCAGATCCGGACCCGCCACCCAGACCTGCCCTTCCCAGAGATAACCAAGATGTTGGGTGCTGAGTGGAGCAAACTGCAGCCTGCAGAGAAGCAGGTAGGTGGGGCCACCGAAGGTTTTCTACCAGCAATAGTTAGCAACAGACTGGAACAGATCCACAGCTTAATAACTAACAAGGTTAGGTTTAAATATGTCATGATGCCCCCCCTTTTTTTTTTTTT
>NW_012267280.1:882865-884581 GCF_000151885.1 Dipodomys ordii | reverse complement strand
GGGGGGGGGGTCCCCAGGCTCCCCGGACCTGAGGTGGCCCCGGGGCTGAGCCGTGCAGAGGCGCTCAGGCGCCAGCCTCACAGTCGGAGGTGGGGGGGTCCCCCAGAATCTGTTCCGGCACTGAGGCTGGGACTGACCTTTCTTCCTTTCTCTTCCATGTCCAACCAAGGGCCCTCGTGCCCACCCCCCACCTCAGAATCGCAACGTTTGGAATAAGTTGATTTGCGTTTGAAATAAAAAGTTGATTTGCGTTCTAAGCTTGTGAGTGGGCAGTTGGGGGGGGCTGGGCCAGGATACACCCCCACAGACTAACCCCATTCTACCCCTGCCTGAGAATCGGGGTCTGTGCTGCGCACTTCTCAGGTGAGGAAACTGAGGCCCAAGCCTGGCTGAACACAGCAAGGCAGGGCCATCTATCCCCCCCCCACACACACACCTTGAAGGTGGAGGTGACTTCGGCCAAACACGGGACTCGGGGAGTTTGGGGACAGGCGTGGCCACCCACCTCAGCTTTCTGCTTTCTGACTGGGACTCCTACTGCCCCCCCCTCCCCCGCCATACACACACAGCCTAGACCACTGCAGCCATTTTAAGATGCACAATCCAGCCGGGCACTGTTGGGTCACACCTATACTCCTAGCTACTCGGGGCTGAGATCAGAGGATTGTGGTTCAAAGCCAGCCCAGCCAGGAAAGTCCATGAGACTTTTTTTTTTTTTTTTGGTGGGTCGTGGAGCCTGACCTCGGCCTGGGCGCTGTCCCTTAGCTCTTCCGCTCAAGGCTAGTGCTCTATCACTTGAGCATAGTGCCACCTCCAGCTTTTTCTGCTTATGTGGTGCTGAGGAACCAAACCCAGGACCTCATGCATGCAAGGCAAGCACTGAGCCACTTTCCCAGCCTTCCATGAGACTTTTTTTTTTTTTTTTTGGTCGGCTATGGGGCTTGAACTCTGGGCCTGGGCGCTGTCCCTGAGCTCTTCAGCTCGAGGCAAGGGCTCTGCCACTTGAGCTATAGCGCCACTTCCAGTGGCTGGTGATTCATTGAAGATGAGTCTCACAGACTTTCCTGCCCAGGCTGGCTTTGAACCACAATCCTCAGATCTCAGCCTCCTGAGTAGCTAGGATTACAGGCGTGAGCCACCAGCGCCCGGCTTTCCATGAGACTCTTATCTCCAATTAACCACCAGAAAACTGGAAATGGCGCTGTGGCTCAAGTGATAGAGCGCTAGCCTTGAGCTGAAGAGCTCAGGGACAGCACAGCACCCAGGCCCCACGACCAAACCAAAAATAAGCACAATCCCCCTGGGCACTAGTGCTCATGCCTGTAATCCTAGCTACTCAAGAGGCTGAGAGCTCAAAAGCAGCCTAAGCAAGAAAGTCTGAGAGAACATTATCTCCCATTAACCACCAGAAAAGCCAGAAGTGGAGCTGTGGCTCACAAGGCTGTGCGGCCATCATCATTATACTTCTAGAACATTCTATCACCCCAAAAGAAAGCCCCACCTCTAGCAGCTCCTCAGGTCCTGCCTGCCCCCCCACCTCCCAATCCACTTTCTATCTTTGGCGTCCATGGACCCACACACTGTGGGCTTTTTTTTTTTTTGGGTCCGGTCGTGGGGCCTGAACTCTGGGCCTGGTGCTGTCCCTCAGCTCTTCAGCTCAAGGCTAGCGCTCTACCACTTGAGCCACAGCACCATTTCCGGCTTTTTACTTTTTGC
>NW_012267280.1:878360-882815 GCF_000151885.1 Dipodomys ordii | reverse complement strand
AACTCTGGGCCTGGTGCTGTCCCTCAGCTCTTCAGCTCAAGGCTAGCGCTCTACCACTTGAGCCACAGCACCATTTCCGGCTTTTTACTTTTTGCTTATGTGGTGCTGAGGAATCGAACCCAGGACCTCAGGCATGCAAGGCAAGCGCTCTACCACTGAGCCACCTTCCCAGCTCCACTGTGGGCCTTTGGTATCTGCTTCTCCCACGCAGCCTCAAGGTCCCTCACACTACGGCAGGGGTCAGGGCCTTGTCCTTTTCTTAAATGTGTAGTATTCCAGTGTGTAGATGACCACCCTGTAAGTTTCCACTTGTCTGGGACAATGGGCCGTCTGGCTGTGGTAACCAAGTGTGCATCATTTTCTGTCCAACTCCTATCGGCCATTTGTTGGAGTCTTTTTTTTGGGGGGGGGGGTCCGGTCGTGGGTCCTGAACTCTGGGCCTGGGCGCTGTCCCTCAGCTCTTCAGCTCAAGGCTAGCGCTCTACCACTTGAGCCACAGCGCCACTTCCGGCTTTTCTTCCTTTTGCTTATGTGGTGCTGAGGAATCGAACCCAGGGCCTCAGGCATGCAAGGCAAGCGCTCTACCACTGAGCCACCTTCCCAGTCCATCATCGGAGTCTTTAAGTTGTCCAGTCATGGGTAATTCTGTAGTTCACTGATGGAATGTGTTCCTAGAAATTACTGGTGAAGCCATGGAATTTTTTTATGTTGTTGTTGTTCTTGTGGTCCAAGGATTTGATCTCAGGGACTTATACTCCAGCTGGCAATCTACCACTTGAGCCACACCTCCAGCCCTGCTTTGTGCTACCTAATTGGAGATAAGAGTCTGGGACTTTCCTGCCTACACTTTCAATTGTGATCCCCACATCTCAGCTTCCTGGATAGTTGGGATGACAGGCGTGAGCCACCAGCTCCTTGCTCTAATGAGATAATGCGATGAAGTTGGAATGTGTTTACCCCCCCCCCAGTCCTTGCCCCAGTCCCTCCGAATGCGACCTTATTTGGAAGTAGGGTGGATGTCAATGAGCCCTTGGCAGAGGAGCCGGCCCTGGGCCAGGAACTGCTGCCTTTACAAGATGATAAAATTTGGACATAGATACAGGGGAGACAGCCACTGACCAGAGGCAGGGACTGGAATGACTGAGTCCCGGATGGCCAAGAACTGCCCCAGCCACCAGAAGCTGCCAGGGCCCAGCCAGGGCTTCTGCAGGACTCGGGTGGGGGTGGGGTGGCGCCCAGGTAGCCTTGCTGATAACGCCTTGATTTCAGAATTCTAGATTCTGAAATGGAGAGAATTGATTTCTCTCCCTCCCTCTCCTTTCCCCCCCCCTTTTGTTGTCTTGGGGCTTCGAACTCAAGACCCTGGGCACTGTCTCTGAGGTTTTTTTTTTTTTTTTGCTTAAGGCTAGCACTCTACCACTCTGAGCCACAACTCCATTTCCGGTTTTCTGGTGATTCATTGAAGATGAGTCTCACAGACTTTCCTGCCCAGGCTGGCTTTGAACCACAATCCTCAGATCTCAGCCTCCTGAGTAGCTAGGATGACAGGAGTGAGCCAATGGTCTCCCACTAGAGTATATTTTCTTCCTCCCTCCCTCCCTCTCTCTCCCTCCTTCCTTCCTCCCTTCCTTTTTCCCTCCTTTTCCCCACCTCCCTTTTTCTTTTGCTAGTCCTGGGGCTTGAACTCTGAGCCTGGGCACTGTCCCTGAGCTTCTTTTGCTCAAGGCTAGCTCTCTACCACTTGAGCCACAGCGCCACTTCTGGCTTTTTCTGAGTAGTTTATTAGAGATAAGAGTCTCCTGGACTGACCGCGCTGGATCCTCGGACCTCAGCCTCCTGAGTAAGTAGGATTGTAGGTGCGAGCCAGCCATGTGCACACATGCAGAGTACATCTCTCCTGGGACAGTGTCACCCTTTCTTTCGCTCTTTCCTAGTTTTTTCTTCCTCCTCTCCACCCACAAGTTATACAGTTCCTTTTCACCGTGTTGAGTGAGTCCAGTTTTTGTGTCTATTTCAAAACGTTTTGAATATACAAGTCAACAAATGTTGGAACAGTTTTCACAGTGTCGCTAATTCTAGAACATTCCATCACTCCTCTCATCTCCCTGAGCGATGGCCTGGCTGCCCCCCTCCCCCAGCCCACCGCCCCAGGAGTCCCCTTCCTGTCTCCCATCCAGCCGTTTCCTACTCATGGGGCCTTTTGTGTCTGCGTCTCTCACGAAGCGCAGTGGCCTCAAGGTCCCTCCACGGGACGGGTCACAGCCTTGTCCTGTTCCTGGTTGTGTACTATTCCAGGGTGAATGGACCATGCCTGGAGGGTCCTTGATCTCTCCACCCAGTGATCAGTTTTTAAACTTCAAGTAAACTTCCTCCCATCTCCCCTAAACCTCCTGGGACCTGCCTCTCCATCAGCAAGGGAGGGTTGCAAATGTTGTCGTGAGGCACAGAGCCCTCTCTGGGCTCAGCTGGAAGGGACAGCAGGACACCCCCAAGGGACCTAAGTCTTGTTGATGGAGCCCGGATCCCTGACTGGTGATAGTGATGGATGCAGGGTGGGTGCATCCAGTACTGAACGCATAGGAGACTTTCACAGGCGGCTCCTGAAAGCTTGAGCTACCTTCTTCCCCGGTAACCTGGGGATCCCCTCACCCTGTCCCCCCAAGACTTCCTCGAACAGTCCCCGTGTGCCAGGTACTGCACACAGCTCACTTACAGCAAGGGAGTAAAACCCCCAAACCCTGCTCAGCTGAGGCTGACCGTGCAACTGCGGACGCACGGAGCCCGGAGAAAAGAAATGATTTTTTGCCGGGCGCTGGTGGCTCCCGCCTGTCATCTGAGCTACTCAGGAGGCTGAGAGCTGAGGATCGCAATTCAAAGCCAGGTCGGGCAGGAAAGGCTGTGAAACCCTTATCTCCCATTAACCACCAGAACACTGGAAGTGGTGCTGTGGCTGAGGGACAGCACCCAAGTCCAGAGTTCAAGCCCCACAACAGAGCAAAAGAATTTAAAAAAAAAAAAGAAATGATTATTTTTCTTTTGTTTTGAAACAAACTTCAGATCCCAATGCTGAGATTCAAGGCATGTGTTGCCATACTGGGTAGAAGTCAAACATCTGTCGTGTCAGATGTGGGAAGCAGGCTTTGGGCAGACACTGAAAGAAGCTGAGAGGCTCATGAAGAGCTGTGGAGAGGAGGGCGGCAGGGAGGAGGTGGGCAGGGAGGAGGCGGGCAGGGCCTGGTGGGCTGTGGGGAAGACCTGGGAGTTTTCCTCTGGGGAAGTGAGAGCCACAGAGCATTGTGGGCAGAGCAAGGACTGAATGTGGTCTGTTATACCAGCATCGCCGCCCTTCTCCATCACCTTAAAAATGATGGGGCCTGCGGGGTGCTGGTGGCTCACGCCTGTAATCCTAGAGACTCAAGAGGCTGAGACCTAGGGATCAGGGTTCAAAGCCAGCCTGGGGAAGGGAAGTCTGTAAGATTCTTATCTCAAATGAACCAACAAAAAAGGCAGAAGTTGCTCTGTGGCTCAAGTGGTAGAACATCAGCTTTGAACAGAGCCCAGTCCCCGAATTCAAGTCCCAGGCCTGGCACACATACACAAAATATATTCTTTTCTTTTCTTCATTTATTTTTTGTTGGTTGTGGGGCTTGGACTCTGGGCCTGGGCGCTGTCCCTCAGCTCTTCCGCTCAAGGCTGGCACTCTACCACTTGAGCCACAGCACCACTTCCAGTTTTCTGGTAGTTTATTGGAGATAAGAGTCTCATGGACTTTCCTGCCCGGGCTGGCTTTGAACTGTGATCCTCACATCTCAGCCTCCTGAGTAGCTAGGATGACAGCTGAGAGCCACTAGCAGTGTGTGTGTGTGTGTGTGTATCTTCTGTCTGTCATCTCCCTGCTATTCTGTCCATCCGTCTGTCAGTCATCTCCTTGTTATTCCTGTCCATCTGTCTGTTTCTTATCTCCATTATTCCTGTCTGTCTGTGGTCTCCCTGATACTCCTGTCCATCTGTCTGTCTGTCGTCTCCGTTATTCCTGTCTATCTGTCTACTACCTCTCTGTCATTCCCTTCTGTCTGTTGTCTCCCTGTTATTCTGTCTCTGTCTCTCTGTCGTCTCCCTGTTATTCCTGTCCGTCTGTCTGTCTGTTATCTCCCTGTTATTCTGTCTCTGTCGTCTCCCCGTTATTCCTGTCCGTCTGTCTGTCTCTTGTCTCCCTGTCTCTGTCTCTCTGTCGTCTCCCCGTTATTCCTGTCCGTCTGTCTGTCTCTCTGTTATTCCCGTCTGTCTTCTCCCTGTTATTCCCGTCCGTCGTCTCCCTGTTTTTCCCTGGCCGCAGCCCAGGTCCCCGAGGACCCCGGCGTCCCCGGGGAGGGCGCAGCTGGCCCTGGCAGCGCCCGGACGCCGGGCCCCGCACCCCTGAAACTCTGGGCCTGGTGCTGTCCCTCAGCTCTTCAG
>NW_012267280.1:871424-877755 GCF_000151885.1 Dipodomys ordii | reverse complement strand
TCAGCCCCGGGGTCGGCCCTGCGGTCAGCCCTGCGGTCAGCCCCGGGGTCGGCCCTGGGGTTCTCAGCCTGCGGTCAGCCCCGGGGTCGGCCCTGGGGTTCTCAGCCTGCGGTCAGCCCCGGGGTCGGCCCTGCGGCCCTCGGCCTGCGCTCTGGGCCTCCGTGCCCCCCAGGGCGGCCCCCGCTGACCCGGCGCGTCCCTCCCCGGGACAGATCCTGTTCTGCACCCTCAACAGCCACAAGGTGGACATGCAGAAGCTGCTGGGCGGCCAGATCGGCCTGGAGGACTTCATCTTCGCGCACGTGCGCGGCGAGACCAAGGAGGTGGAGGTCACCAAGACGGAGGACGCGCTGGGGCTGACCATCACCGACAACGGGGCCGGCTACGCCTTCATCAAGGTGCCCGGGAGGGAGGGCAGGGGCGGCTGCCCCCGCGCCGGGTGACCTGCACGGATGCGGGGGGTGGATGGGGGGGCCGGCTGGGGAGCCCCGAGGAGGGGGAGGCGGGGTTCCCCTCCCTGCCCCCCCAGTGACCCTGAGATCCCCACAGAGGATTAAAGAGGGGAGCATCATCAACCGGATGGAGACGGTGTGCGTGGGGGACAGCATCGAGGCCATCAACGACCACTCCATCGTGGGCTGCCGCCACTACGAGGTGGCCAAGATGCTGCGGGAGCTGCCCAAGGCCCAGCCCTTCACCCTCCGCCTGGTGCAGCCCAAGCGGGCCTTCGGTGAGGGCCACCTGGCACCCAGGGGGAGGCCGAGCCGTCCGGGAAGACGGGTTCTTGAGACAGAGGAGGGTGGGTGAGGGACCTAAGAGGGCATGGAAGGTTCTAGAAGCATTCTGGTGGCCTGCCGGACTCGTTGCTGTCTGGGGAAGGGAAGAGCAGTTTGTGGATGGGAGGAATGGGAGGCGCTTGCTTCGGAACACGGTCTTTCCCCCTCAGCACTGAGGATATCTGGGGCTGAGCTCTTTTTTGGGGGGAGGAGGCTGATGTCTGGAGGTTCCCAGTTCTGACAGTCATGGTATCCCCAACTTGGCACAGGGTTCCCCCAAAGGCAGAGCCAACCACAGCGAGGAATGTCTGTTCTAGATCAGATGTCATCCTGTGTACTTTAGCCAGCGTTTGTATATATGTGTGTGTGTGTGTGTGTGTGTGTGTGTTGGTCCTGGGGCTCCAATTCAGTCTGGGTGCTGTTCCTAAGCTTTTTCCACTCAAGGCTTGTGCTATACCGCTTGAGCCACAGCTCCACTTCTAGCTTTTGACTGTTGAATAGGAGGTTCCTGTCTGGGCTAGCTTTGAACTGTGAGTCTCAGATCTCAGCCTCCGGAGTAGCGATGATTTTGTATACAATTATAAGTGAGAGCCACCAGTGCCTGGCTAAGCCAGTTGTGTATTTTGTTTCCTGGTTTTGTTTTTGTTGTTGGTCCTGGGGCTTGAACTCTGGGCCTGGGCACTGTCCCTGAGGTCTTCAGCTCAAGGCAAGCACTCTACCACTTGAGCCACAGCACCACTTCTGGTTTTCTGGTGGTTCGTTGGAAAAAAGAGTCTCAGGGATTTTTTTGCCCGGGCTGGCTTTGAACTGTGATCCTCAGATCTCGGCCTCCTGAGTAGCTAGGATGTCTGGCGTGAGCCACCAGCGCCTGTATCCTTATCTCCTCATGGACAAGCCCTTTGGGTTGCACTAGCCCAGAGCAAGCAGTTTTAGGATTCCTAGTGAATCTAGAATGAGGCCCTAGGGGCAGTGTGGAGTTCCAGGGTGTTCCAAGGTGTTCCAGGGTGGAGTTCCAGGTATCAGGGTGGTGAACTGTGTCTGGAAGCCAGGAAGAATGGCTCTCACTTATAATTGTATACAAAATCATCGCTACTCCGGAGGCTGAGATCTGAGACTCACAGTTCAAAGCTAGCCCAGACAGGAACCTCCTATTCAACAGTCAAAAGCCAGAAGTGGAGCTGTGGCTCAGTGGTAGAGCGCTTGCCTTGTATGCACGAAGCCCTGAGTTCAATTCCTCAGCACCACAAAAGCAGAAAGAGCTGGAAGTGGTGCTGTGGCTCAACTGGTAGAGCGCTAGCCCTGAGCTGAAGAGCTCAGGAACAGCGTCAGGCCCAGAGTTCAGGCCCCATGACTGACAAAAACAAACAAACAAACAAACAGAGAGGGCGTCTCTGGATTGACCCTTTAGGTACAAGGTGATTTCTAGAATCATCTCAAGGGGAGGGGGCAGGACTGAAGTTACTTCTAGAGCCATCCTGAAGTAGTGTGGCTCCTGGGTTAGTTCCAGGAGGGCAAAAAAAAATTGCAATAGGGTTTTGAGGTTCAATGGATGGTGGTAAGGAGAATACAAAAGCTCAGAAAGTTCTAGAAAGGCCCAGCTGGTGTCCTCTCAAATCTTGACTGTCCCCTCCAGATATGATTGGCCAGAGAGGCCGCAGCAGCAAGTGTCCCCTGGAGTCCAAAGTGAGCAGTGGGAGAGAGACTCTGCGGCTGCGTGCGGGGGGTGCTGCCACCGTGGAGGAGGCGGTGAGTCACGGGGACCCATCTGTGTGTGTGTCTCTGCGTGTGTGTGTGTGCGCGCGCCCGCGTGCTGGCCCTGGGGCTTGAACTCGGGGCCTGGGCACTGTCCCTGAGCTCTTTTGCTCAAGGCTGGCGCTCTACCACTTGAGCCACAGCGCCACTTCCGGTTTTCTGGTGGTTCATTGGAGATGAGAGTCTCATGGACTTTCCTGCCTGGGCTGGCTTTGAACCGCAATCCTCAGATCTCAGCCTCTTGAGTAATTAGGATTACAGGCATGAGCACCAGCATCTGGCAGGATGCACCAAGCCTCAGTTTCTCTGCCTGTTTCCCCGGGGTCAGGAAGGGTCTGCTGGGGGATCTGACCGTTCACCTCCACTTGCCTCGCCCCGCCTCAGCCCAGTGACTTTGAGGAGGAGGCCTCGGGGAAGGTGGACGACCTTCTGGAGAGTTACATGGGCATTCGGGACCCCGAGCTGGGTAAGGGGTCAGGGTAAGCTGGGGGGACCCCGGGGGGAGGGCAGCCTGGGGAGGAGACGGGGGTCTGGGGGAGTTGGGGGCGGCAGGGTCCTCACCAGTCTCCCCGCCAGCGTCCACCATGGTGGAGACGTCCAAGAAGACGGCGAGTGTGCAGGAGTTTGCTCGCTGTTTGGACTCCGTCTTGGGCGAGTTTGCCTTCCCCGACGAGTTTGTGGTGGAGGTGTGGGCCGCCATCGGCGAGGCCAGGGAGACCTGTGGCTAGTGTGCCCGGTGGCAGAGCGCAGCCCCAGCCCGGAGCCCAGCCCCCTGCCCCAGCCCTGCGCCACAGCCAGCGCCCCAACCAAGCCCAGGCCTGGAGGCCTGCCAGGCTCCCGGACCAAGCCCTGCTCCACAACTCAAGCCAGCCCTGTGACCAAGCCCTGCTCCAGAGCCCAGCCCAGCGCTCACACCAGATCTAGCTCCAAAACCCGACGCAGCTCTGACACCAGCTCCAGCTCCAAAACCCAACGCAGCTCTGACACCAGATCCAGCTCTAGAACAGAGCTCAGCCCTGAGACCAAACCCAGCTCCAGAACCCAAAGCAGCTCTGACACTACATCCAGCTCTACAACAGAGCTCAGCTCTGAGAACAAGCCTAGATCTGGAGCCCAGCACATCACTGAGACCAAGCCCTGCTCCAGAACCCAAGCCAGCCCTGAAACCAAACCCGGTTATAGAGCCCAGCTCAGCTCCGAGACCAAACCCAGCTCCAGAACCCAGCTCAGCTCCCAGACCAAGCCCTGCTCCAGAACCCAGCGTAGCTCTGAGTCCAAACACAGCTTGAGAGTTGAACTCAGCTCTGAGACCAAACCCTGTTCTAGAGCTCAAGTCAGCTCTGAGACCAAATCTAGCACCCAAAACCAGCCCAGCTTGGACACTCGCTCTACCTCTACAACTGAGCTCAGCTCCGACAGCAATCCTAGACCTGGAACCCAGTTCAGCTCAGGGACCAAGCCCAGCTCTCCAACGGAGCTCAGCTCTGAGATGAAGCCTTGTTCCAGCACACAAGTTAGCTCTGAGGCCCAGCCCGGCCCCCAGACCCAGCTCAGCTCTGAGCGTCAGCTCCCCTCTGGAACCCAGCCAAGCCCTCACGCAAAGCTGTGTTCTGGAACTCAGACAACTCCAGAGCTGACCCCCAGTTCTAGAACCCAGTCCAGCTTCAACACCAAGCTCAACCATCCAACTCGACGTGACTCTGGGCTTCCAGATCCTTCCACGGCCATCCTGGACACCCAGCCAAGCCCTGCAGAAGCTCTTAGCCTTGGAACCCAGGTGAGAATGAAGAGCCCGCGCAGCTCGGGCACTCCAACCAGCTCAGGAGCCAAAGAGTGTTCCCAGGTGCAACTGTATTCCAGAATCCAGATGAGCTCGGGAAGCCAGCGCCTCCCTGCCACCCAGTACCCATCCGGACTGCAGCCTGGCTTGAGAACTCTGCTGTTCCCACATCTATCCCTCCAGGATGCATCCCAGATCAGCGCCAGTGCTGGGTCTAGCTGTGAAACAAAGCCCAGCCAGAGAACCCAGCCTTCGGCTACAACCAGCACCAGAATCCAGAGCAGCCCTGGACCCCCATCCAGCTCCAGAAGGTGGCTTGGCACCAAATCTTACTCACCCTGCAGATCACACACGAGCATGAGAACATTGTCCACCTCTGGGACCCAGACTGACATGGCCTGGCCACCATCTGGAGTCCCGTCCAGCTCAGCTGTCCTTCCCCGCTCCAGAGCCCGGCCCAGCTCTGAAACACGGCCAGCTGAGACCCAGGCAAGTTCTAGAATGCAGCCAAGTGCTGGACCTCAGCCGAGTTCTGGGGTGCAGGCCCAGGCCGTGGTAGAACCACGTTCGGAAACCCCGCTCAGTTCTGATGGTCCACCCGGAACCAGAGCCCAACGCTGCCCAGGAACCCGGCCAGCTTCCGGGGCTCAGCTTGGTGCTAAACCCCAGGCAGGTTCCCAGGGCCCGCGCCAGCCCAACACCCAAGCCAGCGCTGGGACTCCACTGGGCTTGGAGAAGCAGCTTGGCTCTGAAATTCCCTTGAGTTCCAGCACCCAGCTGACGTCTGCAGCCCAGCTCAGCTCCAGAACTACAATTGGCTCAGAGACCCAGCCCAGCGCCACCTCGGAAGCCCAGATCAACGCCACAAGCCTTGAGGGGTCCAAAATCCAGCCCCACTCCAGAACCCAGGTCAGCCCTAGAAACAGGCTCCGGTCTCCAATTCCAAACCCTGACCCAAGATCCCTGCAGGGTCCTTTGGTTCCAGCCGGGCCTCAGGCCACAGCCCCAGTCTCTAGAGCCCCAACTCCCACCCAGAGCCAAGCTCCTGTGACTTGGCCTCAGTCCCGGGGAGTGCAGGCTAGCTCCAGGCCAGGCAGAAGTCCTCCAGCCTCCTACCTGGCCCCCCAACCACGGGGCCCACCCACCCCCCAGAAGCCAGCCCTTGGCCCCAAACCTCAGCTGGGACCCCAGAAGTCCACCCCACCTGGGCTATCTGTCCCTCGTTGCCCAGGTCCCAGGGCAGCCATCCTTCCCTCCCCGCCCCCCAGATCCCCAGCTCAGGGTGCAGGCCCCTCCCCCATGCAGGGGAGCCCCAGCCCCTCCCCCATGGAAGTGGAAGAGCAGGAGGGAGGGGTCCCTTTCAGGGGGCAGGGCTCCAGAGAATAAACAACGTTGCACCCCTGCAGCCCTGTGTGTCATTTTGGGGGAAGTCGAGTCTGACAGCAGCGCGGCTATTTAGCTACACTGGGGGTTTATGAGCACTTGGCGGGGTGACACTCCATTCCTGGGCCATATAACAGACATTTATTGTGCATGTTCTGCGGACCCCAGACTCGCAGTGTGGTGGGGATGGTGAAGGGGAGGTGGCAGCCCCCCTCCCATGTCTCCCTTTCTCATCAGCCCCACGGGCTGAGCCCTAGAACCTCACTACTCAGAAGGCAGGCCTGGTAAGCGCCTACTAAACGCTCCATAAAGGGGTGTGAGCAGCAGACTGGGGGGTCGTCTTGATGAGGTACCCCAGCCCAGGGCCCCCCCCAACCCCAGGGGAGATGAAGCCAGGGGCTCCCAAAGGTGCATTTTGGCACAAAACCAGGCCATTCATTGATTTCTAAGCCGGTTTCCCCGTCCCTCCCTCCCCCAGCTCCAGGCTCCAGAGGCCCAGCCTGGGGGGTGGTGCAGGGGTGCGGGGGAGAAGATGTCGGAGAGGGATGGGGTGGGTCGGCCGGGGACCGGCCCGAGCCCGTGAGTCCAGCGCGGGGGTGGGGGGTCACAGAGGACCCAGGGCCGCGGGGCGCGAGGCCCG
>NW_012267280.1:854138-858256 GCF_000151885.1 Dipodomys ordii | reverse complement strand
GCCCGGGGCCGCCGGCCTCCCGCCTCCGGAGCGTACCTGCGGCCCGGGGACGCGGGCTCCTGCTTGAGGATGGGGAAGAGCGGCTCGCTCTCCACGCCCTGCTCCTGCTTCAGCTTGTACAGCTTCTGCCGCAGCACGTCCTGGTGGCGCTCGCGCAGCCTGCGGGGTACGCACAGGGCTCGGCTCGTGGGGCGGCCCGCACCCCCCCCCCGCCCCAGGCTGTGGGGCCTCAGGGCCCTGTGACGGGGAGGGGCGGCTGGCCCGACCCTGGGCACTTTGGGGGGAGGGCCCTGACCCAAAGAGCCTGGGGCCTGCCAGAGGGTGGGGCGGCTCCCAGCAGGACGTGAGCCCGACAGGACTTAAGAGGCTTGTAGGAAAGGACAATGGCCGGCCGGCTGGGCTCAGCACTGTTTACTGGCCGCTGCCAAGCACGCGGGGAATCTGTACACAGCCGGCCCTGCGAGGGAGCCTGGCCGCCTTGAGGGAGAGGCCCAGGGGCGGAGCCGGGCGTCGGCAGGCGGGGCCTGGAGCCATGTGGGCGGGGCCCAGGGGCGGAGCCGGGCATCGGTGGGCGGGGCCTGGAGCCCTGTGGGCGGGGCCCCAGGGGTGGAGCCGGATGTAGATGGGCGGGGCCTGGAGCCCTGCAGGCGGGGCCCAGGGGTGGAGCCGGGCGTCGGAGGGCAGGGCCTGGAGCCCTGTGGGTGGGCCCGGGGAACCTGGGGCGAGGTCGGGCAGGGCCAGGGGCGGGGCCCGGAGCCCTGTGGGCGGGGCCCGGGGAACTGGGGGGCAAGGCTCACCTGGCCCGGGCCATGTGCGCGCGCAGCTGCTGCAGCAGGCTCTCCCAGTAGCCCATGTCCAGGTTGGGGCCGCCCGCGCGGATCTTGCCCTCGATGCCCTGGAAGATGACCTGCAGCTGGTTGTAGGTCTTGCCCTTGAACACGGACTGCACGTCCGAGCTGACGGAGGCGTTCACGCCCTCGCGGTGCTCGCCTGCATGGAGCGGGGCCACTCAGCACGGGGGCTCCCGGGCTCCCCTCACACTATCTCCACCCCGGTCTCTATGCTAGAGACAACACAGACCCTGGCCAAGAGCCAAGTCAAATGCTGAGGCCGGGGCCTGGAAGGCGGGCTTGGCTTTGGCTTCTCTCTAGAAGCGGGTGACACTGCGGGGCTGTCGGGGGCTCACTGGGACTCCCCTCCCAGTGGGGGCTGTGTTACACAGAAAGGATACCAGGGAGCCAGTGCTCCCCTGGTTAGGCAGGGGAGCCTGGGCGGCCTCAAATGCCTACCACAGCCCTGCTGGAACACTCCTTTCTACTCTGGTGAAGTTAGATACAGTGGGTCACCAGTCCCTGGAGGCTGGAGGCCAGGGGTGTGGGTGAACCCCAGGGCAACAGTGGCTCACTGCTGACCTCTAGTGGCCGGCCCTTCTCTGCACACCGCAGACAGGAAAACACCAATACATGGCCAGGGCGGCTCTGATAGCCCAGCTAGATGGGAGGGGACAGGGACACGCATTACCTGGCCCCTTGCCCGAGGCCTCCAGCTTGCGGAGCTTGGAGATCTCGTCCTCAGTGATGATGGTCATGTCACGCCAGAAGTCCACGTTCTTGCCCTGCTCCAGCTCCATGTATACCTAGGTGGGTGGGGCGCAGGGCAGGTGAGGTGGATGGGGGGGGGCGTTGCGGGGTCCTGGGGAGGGGCAGGGCTGGGAGGTACCTGTATGTCCTCCAGCAGGTCCTCCATGTCAGCCACCGTGAGGCCGTTGAGGAAGGTGTACGGCTCGTGCATCTCCACGGCCAGGTCGTCGTCCTCGGCGCTGATGTACTTGGCCAAGAGGTCGATGGGCTTGGCCCGCCCGTCCCGGATGCGGATCTTGGAGCTGCCAGGCACAAGGGTGGCACTGTCAGGGTGTGTGTGTGTGTGCCCTGCTCTTTTGGGGCAACGCACTGTGGGGGCAGGGCAGGGCAGCCATGGGTAGTGAGGAGAGCTTTTGGAGGAGCATGGACCAGAGTGTGGGGGCAGGGGAGGGCCGTTGTCTGCACTGTGGCAGGGGCTTTCTGGGGTGCTCCACTCGGTGCCCAGGGGGACACGTGCAACCTGACCCTGGCCCTCGTCCACACAGGTGGAAGGAGAAGCCTCAGAAGTGAGGCGGGAGGGAGGAGGGACAGAGCATCTGAGCAGTGGGAGGTGGGGTGCAGCACACAGTGCTGGCGGGGTGAGGGGCGGGCATGGGTGTGGTGGGAGGGAGGGGGGGTGCGGGGCGGGCATGGGTGTGGTGGGAGGGGGTCGGCGAGGGCGCACCGCAGCTTGGCCTGCTGCAGGTGGAAGTGGTCCTCCTGCTCCTCCCAGGTCTTGAAGTGCTCGGCCTCCTTCTCCCGCTGCAGCATCTCCAGCTCCTGCTCCCGCATGGCCTTTTCCCGCTCCCGCTCCAGCCGCAGCTGCTTCACCTGGGAGGCACTGGTGTGAGGAGCTGCTGGGGCACACCCCACTGCCTTCTCCGGCCCTGGCTCACCTGCCCTGGGCACAGGAGTGCTGGCGTGGGGGACAGACACTCTTCCTGTGGGAGGCCCAGCAGTCGGGCCAGACTACTAGTGGCCAGGGCAGCATGGCAGGGGGCGAGGGGGAGCGGGGGCCTCACCTTTTGCAGCTCCAGCCGGTTGTCCTCTTGGATCCTTTTGTTGCGCTCCTTCAGCTCCTTCTCTTCCAGGTGGCTGATCCCTTTCTTCTCCAGGGCCTGAAGACAGTCTAACCTGAGCACATACGCTGCCTGCGCCTCCCAGCACCGCCACCCAGGGAGCCTCTGGCCCAGGCACAGAGAAGGAGATGTCCTCTCCTCCCGGGACACGGCACACAGGGGCAGCCCCCAGCGGGAGCGGGCCTGCCAGCAGCAAGCGTGGCGCTCCTCAGACTCATTTCACAGGAGTCTGGCTAAGTCGGCAGCGTGAGGCGACCTCAGCCTGAGTCGCTGGCTGTGCTGTGTGAGGGACCCAGGAGACTCAGAATACAGGGTCATCTAGGGACAATCTCCCACACTCGGTCCTGAGAGGCACTGTGAGACTCTGTGTCACCTCATCTGGTGTCGGGTGTGAGGGTGCAGGTACTGCACAGGTCGTACCCTGGCCACCCCAGACCCTCATGTCACCCAGCAGTGACTCCTCCCCCCCCAGTTCCCTCAGGGACAGTTGAGGCTGGCCTTGCTCAGTGCCCACCAGCACACATACAGGTGTTCAAGGTGTGTCTGGGGAATCCAGGGCTGACAAGCCTGGCCTGGAGAAAGACCTGGCAAGGACCCACAGGTGAGGGGCGGATCAGCAGTGTTTCAAGGACACAAAAGAACAGCCGGGTGCCAGGGTCCTGGGGTGGGAAAAGCTCTGGTGACCCCGGGGTCCTCCTAGCTCTGAAGTCTCGGCCCCATGGAGAAGCCTTGCACCCCCTCCACTCTTCCATCGCGGGGCACTGCAGTGGGCCAAGCTACAAACATGCATGTCCTCACCCAAGGCCGTGAGGAGGGGTAAGGGTGAGAGAGGGGTGGGGTGGGCGGGGCCTCCGACCCCAGGCGGAGCCTTCGGAAGAGATGGACACTGGGACAAGAGAAGGACGTGTGAAGACAGGCTCAGAAGGGGGTGGGGCAGCCCTAAGACAAGGATGTAAGGGTCTGCTGGCCCAGGAGGGAGGGGACAGGCTTTCCCCGCGCGTGGGGGAGAGAACGTGGCCTGGGCCGGGCCTGCAGGGGTGTGCACTGTGTGGCGCACAGGACACAGGCACTCCAGATGCTCCACAGTCAACTTGGGGGGCTGGGCTGGCTCACACAGACGCACCCAAGCTGGGGGGGGGAGTGGTGTGCGCGCACGCGCAGCAGCGCTGGCCCCCGGGCGGGCTCACCTTGTTCCAGATGAAGGTGCCCAGCAGGTTGTTGTCGCCGAAGGGGTTGTCGGTGTTGGTGTAGCCCATGTACTCCTCGCCCCAGCCCATCTTCTCGCGCTTCTTGCGCTCCTTGGCCTCCTTCTTGGCCAGGCGGCGCGCGCGCTTCTCCTCGGGCGTCTCGAAGGCCTTGAGCAGCTCCTCCTGCTGCCGCCGCTCCTCGCGCCGCCGCAGCCGCTCCTGCAGCCGCTGCT
>NW_012267280.1:846815-854088 GCF_000151885.1 Dipodomys ordii | reverse complement strand
GCGCTCAGGCGCGGGTGCAGGCGGCGCAGCACGGCGCGGCGGAACAGGATGTAGACCCAGGGGTCCAGGATCTGGTTCCACGTGGCCACGCGCAGGTAGATGAGCAGCTGGCGCTCGGTGGCCTGTGACAGCTGGCCCGCGGGGCTCATGGCCGGCGGCGTCCGCAGCACCGTGTGTCCGATGAAGACCTGCGGGGGGAGCCGCAATGGGTCAGGGTGGCGCCAGGCCCCGCCCCGCCCCGCAGGCCCCGCCCATCAACCACACCCACCGCAAGGCCACGCCCCCGCGCCGAGCGTGCCCCGCCCACATCCCGCCCACCACACTCTGGCCTTTCGAGCATGCTCCGCCCCCCGGCCATGTCCCACCCAGAACAGACCACGCCCACACCCCCTCGCTCCGCCCCAGCCACGCCCTCCGGGTCTTGACCACGCCCCCGGGCCCCAGCCTCAGGGATAAGGGTCTCAGGGCCTTTCCTGCCCTGGCTGGCTTTGAACCTCGATCCTCAGATCTCAGCCTCCTGAGTAGCTAGGACGACAGGCTTGAGCCCGGCTTCACTTGCTTTTTGAGTTTTTCTGTGCTGGTGGATGAACTACTCAGGAGCCACACCCCCAAGCCCAACGTTCGCACGCATTAAATACTTTATACTCCGTATTTGAACCCACTTCACTAAGTGTAAAATTGATACTTGCCCTTCAATAGAAGTGATTTAATAATTCAGAATACAACATGATTTTAAAAATAATTACAGACTAATGTACTTACTCGTTACGACTTCACAGAAACAGAGGACCAGATATCAGCGTGTAATTATACTACATAATAATGAAACGATTAGCTATGACACAATAAGGATAATTGGCAGGTGTGCTGAGGTTCTAGTATAATTTAAATTGGTCAAAGCCCAAGTCCTCCCCGCAGCCCACAGGGCCTGCACGGCTCGCCAGGCTCAGTCCTGCCCCGCTGCGTGCTCGGCCCGGGAGGTTCCTTTTTGTCAATCACAGAGCTTGAACTCTGGGCCTGGATGCTGTCCCTCAGCTCCTCAGCTCAAGGCGAGCACTCTACCACTTCAGCTACAGCATCACTTCCAGTTTTCTAGTGGTTTGTTGGAGATAAGAGTCTCACGGACTTTCCTGCCCGGGCTGGCTTTGAACTGTGATCCTCAGATCTCAGCCTCCTAAGTAGCTAGGATGACAGGTGTGAGCTACCTGAGCCTGGCTTAGGAGACTCTTTTGTGTTCTCTACATAAAAGAGGATCCCTCTCGACGTCCCTCAGTCCTCTTCTCCCTGCCCTCCCTGCAGTCCCCAGGCTCTTGAAATGCTCAGCCTGAGCTCTGCCCTGCTCCAAAACATGGAATCTGGGGTTCTGAAGGATCAACAGGAGTTCACCTGCTGGATAAGAAGTAGGTAGACACCCTAGTTAGAGTCACTGATTCAGTTCAGTGTTTTTCATTTTTGTGGTTGCTGGAGGTAAGCCCAGCAACCGTGGTAAATGGCCTCAGCCTCCTCCGCCCTCAGGTGGTCTCGGGAAACAGTCCCAATCACTAGGAGCGAGGTCACGCATCCACAACCACACAGTGCTGCTCCAGCCGCAGGGCTCAGCCCTGAGTCACCCTTCCCTGTCCTGCCTCTGCCACCTCTATGCTGTGCCCAGCAGCGGGCAGCCCCGAGGCTCTGTGAGCCCAGAGCTCTCCTGGAGCTCAGATTCCCCCCTGAAGCCCAGCATTTGGGGCTCACGCCTGTCATCCCATCAGCCAACCTCCTGCACAGAGATTCTGTGGTCCACCCAGCAGCTCTGGGCCCCAAGAGGCCTCAGGAAAACATCATCCACCATAAAATATATTCCTCCCATTTTGCTCAGCAGGCAAACTCCTATTCATTCTTCAGAACCCCAGCTTCAATGCCCTCTACTCCACCTCCTCCCCTTTTCCCTGGATGCCCACCCTGGACTTCTGGAACCCGCAGCCCACCTGCACTCACCAGCAAGGGCAGCCAGCACACGGAAGCCACCACCATGATACCCAAGAGCTGCACCATCATCTCCACCTCGCAGTCCCGGGGCCGCTGCTGGGCGGCCTCCCCGCCGTGGTAGACGCGACACAAGGTGGCCACGCTGACCGTGTTGAGCAGGAAGGACAGGGCCACCGAGAGGCCCCCGAGGCAGGCGAAGAGCAGGCCGAAGGCAGCGTCGCCCGGCCGGGCGGCCAGCGTGAGGAAGCACCAGGAGCCCGGGTACTGCACGGTGTAGCGGCCCAGGCCCAGCAAGGGGAGCAGCCCCAGGCCCAGGGCCAGCGCCCACACCAGGCCCACCGTGGCCCAGGCCCGGCGTGGCGAGGCCACCGCGGGCCTGGAGAAAGGCCGCGTGATGCCCAGGAAGCGCTCGGAGGCCATGGCCGCCCCCAGCAGCAGCGGGCACAGGCCGAAGAACACCATGGCGACGCCCATGAAGTGGCACAGGCGGCAGCCGGGGTCCCCGGCCCGCCAGTCCAGCAGGGCCGCGTGCTGAGACACCACGATGGCGCCCGTCACCAGCAGCCCCAGGAAGTCGGTGAGCACCAGGCCGCACAGGAAGGTGAGGAAGGGGGAGCGGGGGCACAGGCCGCCCTGGGGGGAGCTGGCCAGCACGCTCAGGGCCACCAGGTTCGAGGACAGCCCCACCACGCAGAAGGACGCCGGGAACCAGGGGGAGGCGATCAGACGCCTCTCCTCCAGCGTGAAGTTGAAGTTGATGGGGCGGAAACACGGG
The DNA here is from genome assembly GCF_000151885.1 of Dipodomys ordii. NCBI lineage: Eukaryota > Metazoa > Chordata > Mammalia > Rodentia > Heteromyidae > Dipodomys > Dipodomys ordii. The sequence goes on along the minus strand of NW_012267280.1, from coordinate 851,345 downwards.
CCCAAACTGGCATTGGACCACATGGCTGCCTCCAGCCCGGCCGCCGCTGCGGCCGCCACACCAGGTGACAAGACAGGTCACCACCCCATGGGGGCTGCCAGGTCCGGCTGGGAACACCTGGAAGGCAGCAGAGAGAAGACCGGCTTGTCGTGTGTGCAACTGGCGGGAGGGGGCGAACTCCTACGCAGCCTTTAATGCCCCAGCTCCAGTGCCCCTTCTTGAGGAAGGATTTGTCTTCATCCCTCAACTGTTACTACGATTGCTAGTTGTATACTGTTGGAACTGTTAGTCCCTCCACCTCGCACTAAAGGGACAAAACACCAGGGCTGCCATGCCTGGGACCCCCTAGAAAGACACCAAGAAATATTTTTGTGGGTCTTACAGAAAAATCCAAAGACCCTAGCTTTGAACTCCAGCCCGGAGTCTGTGTGACTCCAGGCAAGTGGTTTCTCTTCTCTGAGCCTCAGTTTACCCCTTACTCACCCTCCACCTCCACAGCTGACTGCCTGATCTAAATTATAGTCATTGTCAATAACAATTGCAGTCTCTCACCCTGTCCAGGACAGGGGAGGGGGCTGCCAGCCGCAGGTCCCCGCGTCCGGCTTGTGTGCCCCCATTTCAGATGACACTCTTGCGGTCACTGTTGTTTTCCTTGTTTTGGGGGGGAGTCTGGGGGACTTAGGGGGGTATTTCCATCCTGCCTCCCATATGCCAGAACACTTCCATACTAATAAGCAAGGATCCCTGAAGTCCCAATTCCATTTTGGGAACAAAAACGCAGCTCATTTGCAGCCACAGCTTCCCCAGGGACAGGTTAGAGCGAGCGCTCGGACTGGGTGGGGCTGTGGGAAAACGCTGGGCAGACCGAGGGGGGGGGGTGATCGCAAAGCAGAGCCAGATGTGCCCTGATCAGATCAGCATGGCTGCAGCCCGGCGCTGGTGGTCCTGCCTGTCATCCCACCACTCAGGAGCCCGAGATCTGGACTGCGCTTCAAAGCCAGCCCAGGGCAGGAAAGTCCAGGAGACTTTTTTTTTTGAACTCTGGGCCTGGGCGTTGTCCCTCAGCTCTTCAGCTCAAGGTGAGCACTCTACCACTTGAGCCACAGCGCCACTTCCGGTTTTCTGGTAGTTCATTGGAGATAAGAGTCTCACAGACTTTTCTGTCCAGGCTGGCTTTGAACCGCGATCCTCAGATCTCAGCCTCCTGAGTAGCTAGGATTACAGGCATGAGCCACCAGCACTGGTAAGACTCTTACTTCCAATAAACCACCAGAAATCTGGAAGTGGTGCTGTGGCTCAAGTGGTAGAGCACTAGCCTGGAGTGAAAGAGCTCAGGGACAGCGCCCAGGCCCAGAGTTCCAGTCTTAGCCCTGGGTTCGATTCCTCAGTACCACATACACTGACAAAGCTGGAAGTGGCGCTGTAGCTCAAGTAGTAGAGTGCTAGGCTTGAGCAAAAGAAACTCAGGGACAGCGCCCCGGCCCTGAGTTCAAGCCCCAAGACCGTCACAAAAAAAAAGAAAAGAAAAAAGATTACAGGCATGAACCACCATGCAAGGCTATTAGTTGAGATGGGGTGGAGGGGAGGGTCTCACTAATTTTTTGCTTAGGCTGACCTAGAACAGTGATCCTCCTGGCCTCAGCATCCCAGCAGCGGGGATTATAGGTGTGTGCCACCACCTCCAGCCAACTTACTTCCTTTTGTAAAAAAAAAAAAATTAATTGGCTCTCTTGTTGTTACAGAGGTGATGTATAGAGGGATTACAACAACCTGAGTCAGGTAATGAGCACATTTCCTCTCGTACCTGCGTTTTCCGTTTCCTCCTGCTCTCCCAGCGCCTCCCTCCCGTCTCCACCCACCAGTTGTCTTCTTCATTTTCATCCGTGTCCAGTGAGTTCCACCGCTGCACCTTTCCCCCTTTTCCCGAGTCCTGCCCTCCCTCAAACCCTTCCGAAGACAGACACTGAATACACGAGGAAAAGTACACACACGCGTCTGTCTCTAGGGGTGTGTGTGTCCGTTTCCATATTTGGAGTGGGTTTTCAGTACGCACATCATTCTAGATAAAGTAGAAGCGGTGTGTAGCTATGGTGCCTTTTAGTTTCTCTCCTAAGACTAGCCTCTTGCTCTTGCTGTGTGGGTGTCTCTAGAATCCTGTATCATTGATCCGACCCTAGTGCGTTTTAGATCGAACTTGTGCCAATCAGAGGGAACAGGTGCCGTTTGCCTCTCTGAGTGAGGCTCACCTCACTCACTCAGCCTGATTTTTTCTGGGTCCGTCCATTTCCTCGCAAATGGCATTACGTGATGGTTTCTAATGGCGGTGTAGCACTGGTGCGTATATTGGCGTGTGCGTCCTAGGTCTTGTGGGGCCTCGGGGCTGCGTCCCCCTCCTGGCAGTTGTGAGTCCTGGTGGTCAGACCGGATTCTGAGTGGCCCCCTCTTGCTGGCCTTGGACTTGTCCTGGCTCACAGCCTCAGTTTCCCTTCTTGTACAGAGCGTCTAGCCCACAGGCCCTGAGCCAGGGCGGCCTTTTGGAGCAGATGGGAAGTGGGGGGAGTGGCTGCGGGCCTAGCTTTCCATCTGGGTAATTGGTGCCTTGGCTGGGCTCCTCACTATTGAGCCTTATAAATTATCCAGCCCCAGACAGAGGCCCTGAGCCTCCCCTCCTCTCCGCCCCCCCCAGAACAGCCTGGAGCCAAGGCGTCTGTCTCTGTGGGGCGCGATGGGGAGAAGGATGGACAGCCAGACAGCAAGAAGGCCAGGTGGAGCCAGTGCTAGGCCACACTGGCAAAGCCATAGATCTTGATCGGCGGAGGCCTTACTGGAGTCCAGCCTTGGCTCCCCCTGGGGACGGGGTTCTCCCTCCCTCCTCCTGCCCTCCCCTCCCCCCGCCAGCTGGTATGCACGGTTTCAGAAATTCCCCCGAAAAAGTGGGCCTGGGCCTGTGCCTACAGCCACAGCCCATACCATATGGGTCTCACAGGTCTGGCCTGGGGACACACACCCAGGATTCTTGCACACACACACACACACACACACACACACAAACACACACAAACACACACACACCCTCACCCTGTGTCTCGGGACAAAGCCATGACCCAGAGCTCCTCTTGGCCAGGGGGAGGCTGGAAACTGGCTCTCCTCTTTGGCCACGGCTGGCGGTTTCCAGTCTCCCCCTCCCTTGCCCCCCTCTGCCCAGCTTGGGTTCAGGTGATAGGAGCCGTTTCAAGTTCCCTAGGCTAGCAGGCCAGCGCCGGGGCGTGGGGTGGGCAGGGCCTCTGCCACAAGCTGTGTGGCCAGTGGAAGAATTGCTGTTCCTCTCTGTGCCCCCACCCCCCACAGGAGGTGTGTGTGGCCTGTGGCTTTCTGGGTTCAGGCTGGAAAAACTCAGAGTCCCCGGGGCGTCACTGAGCTGAGGTTTGGACGGGAGGGCCCTGCTTAGGGGACTCTTTTGGTTTCGGGGCTAGGCCTGGAGCTTGAACTCAGGGGGCCTGGGTGCTGTGCTGAGCTTTTTTTCTTTTCTTCTCAAGGCTGGTGCTCTACCACTTGAGCCACAGCTCCACTACCGGCTTTTTGCTGGGAAGCGTCTCACAGAGGTGTCTGCCCAGGCTGTTTGAACGGCCACCCCTGGCCCTGTGCTCCCAGGGAGCCTGGAAATCCGGGAATTCCAGGGGTAAGCCTCTGCTGGTTCTGAGGTCACCCACCCCCCACATCTGTCTCAGCCCCTGGCTTCCTCCTGGGGCCCAGGCCTGGGGCTGTCTCAGGAGGCTGCCCAGAGGTGGGGCGCACTGTGAGGGGAGTGGGGGGCTTTGGGCCAGTCTCATGTCCACCTGCCCCCTCCCTGGCCCTCCCTCCTGCCCTGCCTCCCCTCTGTCTGCGGTCTGGCAGCCCGGCCCCCCCTTGCCCGCACCCCAGGGGCCACGCTGGCCCCCCAGCGCCCGGGCCGTGTCCCCGGCCTGGGGTCCCCCCCCACGTGGCGGAGGCTGTCAGCGGAGGCCACCAGGTCGCGGCCCCGCAGACGCGCTCCCTTCGGGGGTGCGGCCCCCACCCCCGTGCCAAACCCCATTTCCGGGAGCTCTTTCCGTTTGCACACCGCGAGTCCTCCCCACCCCCGGCCCCAGCGAGGCGCGCGCAGGTGGGCGCCCCATAGCCTCCCCCAGTCCCGCCGAGCCTCAGTTTCCTCTTCTGCCCAGGCTCAGCCCCGGGGTCGGGGGGGGGGCAGGGCGCGGGACCGACCCGGGGCGGGGCGGGCGGGCGGGCTCGGGGGACACTGAGTCACGGCACGGGTCCCAGTCATCAGACCGTCCCCCCCCCGCCCCCGTACCCCGGACGGACACGCGGACCCCGGCCGACCCCCAGGGCGGCCCCGCCCCGCCCCGGGCCTCACCTGTGTCCCGGATGCCGCGGCGGAGATGGAGATGAGGCTCGGGAGAGACCGGCCCGGATTCCGTGGACCCCTCGGGAAACTGAGTCACGGCGGGGCAGGCCCGACGGAGGCAGAGCGCGGGACCGGGCCCCCACCGA
>NW_012267280.1:845926-846715 GCF_000151885.1 Dipodomys ordii | reverse complement strand
TGGCTCCCGGGTGCGTGGAGGGCCCGAGGAGGGTCGCCCCGCGGGACCCTGGCCGGCTGCCCAGGGCAGGGGCGGGGCGCCCTGGGCCAGGCCCCCGGAGGGGAGGATGGACGGGCTTTGACACTGCAGCTGGGATCCACAGCTGGGACAAAGGATCAGACGTCGTACCACCCTCAGATCCCCTCGGGGCCCAACAGTAAGGACAGGGGGTGTCCAGGCCGGCTCGTGAAGGTGTGGGGGCTGGGCCACACTCCACAGGACGGGGGGGGGAGCCTGGCCCAGGGGCCTGGGTCACCCTGAGAGGCTGCAGGGCGCCTGCCCACCAAGCAGGAAGGTCTTTGGCCCAAGCAGGGGCCAGGATTGCTGGCCTGGCCTTGAACCCACCCCCCCAGTTCCCGCCCCCTCCAGGCTCTGACTGACAGCCCCATCAGCAGGGCCAGGAAGCCCCTTCTCCACGGCCACCTTCCCCTCCAGGCCTCAGTGCAGCCCTATGCCCCTCCCTCCACATCCCCTTATCAGAGGCCCCTGAACCCTTAACCCTAACATCCCTCTTCCTCAGGAAGGCACTGCCCAACTCCTATTCATCCTGCAGAGCCCGGCCTCCAAGTCCTCCTCCTCTACAAAGCCTTCTCCATCTTTTAGTCTTTCTCCACCCTGTCCTTTTTAGGACACTCCCCGCCCCCCCCCCCATCCTGGGGCTTGAACTCAGGGCCTGGGCAGTCCCTGAGCTTCTCTGACTCAAGGCTAGCGCTCTACCACTTGAGCCACAGCGCCACTTCCGGTTTTCTG
>NW_012267280.1:824982-834870 GCF_000151885.1 Dipodomys ordii | reverse complement strand
ACGCACGCACGCACACACGCACACACACACGCGCACACACACGCACGCACACACACACGCACGCACACACGCGCACACGCGCGCGCACACACACGCACGCACACACGCACGCACACACAGCAAGCCACGCCACCTCAAGGCCCTGCTCAGACTTCTCCCACGCTCCCACTTCACTCCGGACGACGAGCAGACGGCTCCCCGCACGGCGGCTCCCCGCAGCCGCTCCGACCTCACCTCCCGCGCTCCTGGTCCCTTCGGCCCCTCCAACCCGCAGGCGCCCGGCCCGGAACGCCCGGCCCTCTGCGTTCCCCGCCCGGCTCATTCCGACCCGCGCCGCGACGTCCCTCCCTCCAGGAAGCCCTCCCGGACACGTCGCCTGAGGTGGGGTGTCTCCAGGGAGCCCCGCCGCTACCTGCGATCCCGGCTCCGCCGCTTCCGCCGGCGCCGCCCCTCGTCCTCCCGGCGCCGCCGGCTGCGCCGACCATGGCTCCCGCTGCGACTCCGACTCCGGCTGCGACTCGCACTCTGACTCCGCTGCCTCCGGCCCCGGCGACCCGCCGACCGCGAGCGCGAGCGTGTGTCACCACCCATCAGAAGCGACGGCGGCGGCGCGGACGCCGGCAGCCGGGGGCCCGGGATTGAGGGGCCTTCCACGGCCGCGGCGCCTCTGGGGCTGCCCCAGGGGCGCCTGATCCAGAGAATGAGCCCCCTCCCGCCTCCCCGATCGCAGGAAGGCGACGACCTAGAATCGCCTCTACTTCTGCGTGCGTGACTTGCGTGGTAAGAGTCAGACTGGACTTTGGTAAGCGGGAATGGTTGGCATCTTTCTTCAGGCAGTGAAAAAGGAAACTCCATTCGGGTCTTCATAACCTTGAATAGGGCGGGGCTTGATAACGCGGAACCCAGAGGAGGCGGGTCCGAGGTTGGACAAGACGTTGGAGGAGGAACCGAAAGAAGGCGTGGTCTAAGGGGGCGTGACGGGAGGTGTGCCCTGTGACGAGTGGGCGTGGCCAAGAGCAATGCCTGCGGAGGCGTGTAGGGGGCGTGGCTATGGGGGGAATACAGAAAGGTGGGCGGGGTGTCGAATCAAAAAGAGGAGTTTGAAAAGGCCATAGAGCTGGTCGCCGGTGGCTCACGCCTGGCATCCTAGCTACTCAGGAGGCTGAGATCTGAGGATGGAGGTTTGTAGCCAGCCGGGGCAGGAAAGTCCACAAGACTCCTACCTCCAATTAACCATATTAAAAGAAGCCAGAAGTAGAGCTGTGGCTAAAGTGGTAGACATTAACCTTGAGCACAAAACAAGCTCTAGGACCAGCAAAAAAAAAAAAAAAAAAAGAGAGAGAAAGAAACGAAGACACATTACAACTTCGAAACACTAAATACTGGATCCTGCTGGCCCCGGGCTGTGACAATGCCCCAGGCCTGTGAGACCCCAGGAAGGAAGCATGCACTTCGGGAAGATTGCTCCTTGGAGTCTGACTGCACTACATCACGGGCTTTGAGATGTTTTCTGAGCTGAACCAGATCCCCTGGAGGCCACAGCTCTTCTAAATGTGCTTGGGCCTTTTTCATAGCAGTACTGGAGTTTGAACTCAGGACTTGACAGGTTCTAGGCAGGTGCTCTACTACATAAGCCATATTCCTAGCAGCCCCCACCCCTGCTTTCTTTTCCGCTAAGGTCTATATTGATCCTTCCACCTCTGCCTCCTTAGTAGCTGGGATTACAGACAGGCACCACTCTGTCCAACCTACTTGTTTCAATTCTATGGTGTCTAGTTTTTTGAGATGGGTGTTTTACTGTGTTGTCCAGCCTGTCCTTAACCTCCTGGGTTCAAGTGATCCTCCTGCTTTGGCCTCCCTAAGTGCCCACCTGGGACTCAGCCCATCCTCCAACCTCAGACCCCAGGAACTCTCCCTTTGCCCCCGCAAGAGGCAAGCAGACAAACTGATGTTTATACCCGATTTATTAGAGATCTCTTCAACGTAAAAAGGATTGTGGCATGGGCGGGTGGGCTGCATACACGTGTCTTCTGGAGCCAGCAGTAGCTGGACTATTGGACGTGCCCATGGTTCTGGGTTGGGGGTCACGGCTTCTTTGTGGGAGCCAGGGGCAGCCGTGCTCTGGATTGTCACACACCAGACCACAGGGGCTGAGGACCAGGGGGACCCCCCCCTCCCCAGTGAGAGTTAAGACACACGAGGTTTGCAGTTTTAAGAATTGGTTCGGCCATTAAAAACGAGATTGGGAGATGCAAATTTTAACCACCAGAGAAAAAAAGGTCGGTGGACATATGTCCTGGGGTGGGGGGACCAAGGGGCGGTGGAGACAGTACCATGGCTAGGGGTCCCCAGGGGGACGGAGTAAGTATTGCACTGAATCAGGTGTGGGGTGGATAGGGACAGAGGCCGGAGAGGACACCTGGAGATTCCACCTTGTCAATCAGAGAGAAAAGGAAATGTCTCTCCGATCTTACAGTACAGGATTTTGGACACTGTCCCTGACTGGAATGGTAGCAGCCATCGGAGAAGGATGGGGATGGGTGGGTGGAAGTGGCCATGAGGGTATTTACAGATTTCCTAGGTGGAGGAAGAACAGTCCAGAACCTTCCTCCTGGGGGCTAAAGAAGGGTGAGGAGTGCCAAATGTTATAAATAGGTCTTGCCTTTCCACTCTGTGTCTCCCAAATAACAATGTGGTCCCTTGACACAAAAGGGTCAAAAACCGTGGCCACGCAAACATAGGTCTCCGAAGGAGTCTCCAGGACTTGACACAAAAAATGTCAGGACATCCACAGTGGGAATCATCCTTGCCTCGTGACCCCCACGGCACAGGATTCACTGATGACCAACTGGATGTGGGGACCCTGGTCCCCAGGGGTCCAGGAGTGGCCATGACACAGCCAGCCTTGATTGTCACTCAGGTCTTAGCCCCTTTAGATCTCTGTCGCAGTGTTCCCCACCCCCCACCTCCTTCTGTAGAAGGGCAGTTGGACAAGAGACCAATCATGGCTGACCAGGTGCCTGTCTGGGAATCAGGGCCAAGGCCACTTCCCAGGTTGCGACAAACCCTCCCTGGGCAGGGGAGGGAGGACCCTGCTGTGTCCCCTCGGGCCCTGTGAAGCCTGGCCTCAGGAGTCCTGGGTGGACTGTGGAGTGTGGGCTTGGTCCCAGCAGCTGGGCTGGAGGGGCAGGCTAGAGGCTTCCTCGAAGTCGGGATGGAACCAGGAGGGGCTGGACAGGCCATAGCTGTGCAGCTTGGAGCTTCCAACAGAATTTGTGTGTGCGCACATGTGCGTGCATGTGCACGCCAGTATTGGGGCTTGAACTCAGGGCCTGGGTACTATCCTAGCTTTTCTGTTCAAGGCTGGTGCTCTACCACTTGAGCCACACCTGCACTTCCTCCAACAGTGGAAGAAAACCTGATTCCTGGCTGACCCAAGGTTAAGCTTCTTCCCGAAGGTGTGTCTTCTCCTGCCAGGGCTTCTTGGATAGGGGAGGAGTGCTGACGACAGTGACCCATTTCACCTCCAGGAGTCCTGTGTGGTGATGATGGCCGCAGCCTCGTGAGGCCCGGTGGCCCTGGATGCTCATCTGCTGAGGTGTGCCGGTCACTGTACAGATGTGCCCATCCTGGCCTGGAAGGGGACTCCCAGGCCCTGGGTAGCCACCATGGGGTGGAGTGGCTGAAGGTCAGCCCTGGTCATCTCCAGGACTCTGCTGTCTATACCCGTCCTGAGGCCAGGGTCTCCTGCCCAAGGTTATTTTACTTGGAGTCCTTTCTGGGCATCGTGTGGCCCACAGTCCCAAGCTGTACCAAGATGGAGTGGCATGGGTGCAAGGTCCCTCCTGGTGCGGGTCTGATTGTTAACGTCTTGGCCATTCTTACCCATAGTGCACACGGGTGGTGGGGCATCCCTCCTGGCGTTAAGTGGGTGTGGGGGGGAGGGGCAGAGGGTTGGGCAGGACCACCACCGGGGATGCCCATCCTGCACAGAAGCCCCCAAACCTGAGTCGAGGGAGGGAGGCGCTGCTTCCAGGTGTCTGCCACCTCTGTGCTGCCCAGCTCGGTGAGGCTCGAGTGGGCAGGCTTTCCCAGGGCCACCGGGACACATGCAAATGCAGCAGAGACCCACCCGGGGTCTCCTGCGCTTTTGTGTGTGTCTTCTGTCATTTTTTCGTAGAAAAGCACATGCGTGCTTCCGTCTCTGTGAAGGAAGGACCCCAAATAAATACACGACTGCTGCTCCACAGGTCGCTGCTCCCCGGGCCTGGATACTGGGGCGGACCCCGTCGTCCCTGGAACTGTCGGTGGGGACGGGCTCGCTGTCAGCATCCATCAGGGGAGGACGAGGACGAGGTCCGGCCAGGGGTGGCCCGGGCGGCCGGTCGCTGGGCACGTGGCCTCCGCCGGGCGGGCAGCGCCTCCAGGAAGCAGCCGGGGCGAGGCGGGCGCCGGGCTCGGGTGGGGACTGCATAGACATTACTGCAAAGGTGAGGGGGGCAGGTGAGGGGGGAGTCCTGGGGGGTACGTGGACCCCCCCTGCCAGGCCTCCCGTGGCCAGCCGGACCTTGCCTGAACCAAGCCGGGTGCCAGCGCCGGGCTTCCCGGGCCACTGGACCGAAACAGGCTCGGAGATGCTTGGGGTGGCCACCTGGGCGCAGCTGGGGCTGCCTGCGCCCGCCCTCCCAGCCTCAGTTTCCCCGTCGGTCGCGGGTCCCTGCCGGGCATGGGCCTGGCCCGCCGCACTTACTGTGTCGCTCTCGCCGTCGGAGGCGGGCTGCCCCTGCGCGCAATAGTGAAGCGGGGAGTACACCCAGCTCCTCTCATCCGTGGGCTGCGCGGCCGGGGGGCGGGCGTGCAGGAGGGGCGCAGCAGGGAGGAGGAGGCGAGACAGCGGAGGCAGAAGGAAGAGACAGGAGAAAATAAAAAGAGGGGACCCACGCGGGCGAGCCCTCCGGGCCGGGCACGGGCCCCAAACCCAGACCCTGGGCGCAGCGCGGCGCGGGAGGCAGCGGGCGGCGGTTAGTGTGGTCCAGGCGCAGGACAGGAGGGAAGGACAGAAGGAGGGGTGCGTGGGGACGCTCTGCCGCGGGACCCCGCTCCTCCCGGCGGACCCCCGCCCCCCCCCGCGCCTCCGAGCGGGTGCAAACCTCACGCCTCTAACTCCGCCCATGTGGCCACGCCCACAGACAATTCCATCCCACCTGGAAGCCCCACTCTAACTCCGCCCCACTCTATCCCCGCCTACCAGAGGCCACACCCATACACGAACGCCCTATCGGGTGGCCCCACTCCTCTAACTCCGCCCCACACGGAGGCCCCGCCCCCGACCTAACTCCGCCCACCCCTCCAGTGCCTCTGCAGGCCCCACCCCCTAACTCCGCCCCACCTGATATGTTGCCTCTGTCCCCCCAGCTTTTTCCAACACCTGCTGACCCAGGGCCCATCTCTGTTGGCCCCACCCTTCCAGCTGCTTCTCCACCCACTGACCCTGCCTCCTCCCTCCCTCTGCTAGCTGCTTCCCCTCCCCTGCTAGCTCCTCCTCCCCTTGCTCCTCTTTGACTGACTTCCCCTCCTTCCAACCCTTGAGGGTCAGCCTGAGCTGGATCCTGGGTCCTGGGTGCTTCTGATGCTCCGGAGCATAAACCACTGTTCCCGACCGCGGGGAGGCCTGTGGGGACCTGAACGCACAGCTGGCGGGCCATGCCGCCCTGGTGCCTGGAGCAGGGTCATCTGAGACAGAGTCGAAGGGAGTGGGGGGGCGGCAGGGTGAGGCCCAGTCAGGCTCACCTGAGGCCGCGTCAGGGGCCTCCCTGCTGAGTCTGGGCGGGGGTGTGGGGATATGTGACTCCCGTCTGCTCCTGGTGGCCCGGGGCTTGTCCTCCTCTCTCATGCTCTCTGTGTGCCCAAGGTTTTAGTTTTCCAGATCCCTCTGGGTACAGCCAGCTGTGGACTTCTGCCTGGGTCTGAACATGCATCTACTCTGGCTCCGTCCATCTAGCACCTTTAGGCCCGGCCCTGATCTGTCCACTCCAAATAGCAGCTGAGACACCCCGCTCCCCCTCCAGCCCAGCCCAGTCATTGGTTATCCCAGTGTCCCTCCCTGCTGTGATCTTCTGTGCTGTCTAGGTGGGCCAGATCCTCCCCTCCCAGGGGCAGCTCCTCTGCCCAGGAAGTCCCACCCCAGGCCCGCAGGAGGGAGTGACAGAGGCACAAAGGTACCAACGCCCGTGAGGAGGTGGAGGATCACCTCTCTGGCCTGAGAGGCCAGCCCAGGCGTCCCGCACTGCTGCTCCACACTGGAAGGGTGACCGCTAGCTCTGTGAGCTTGTGCTGGGGTTCAGAAACATGGGATCAGAGGAGGCTCCCCAAGGCCCCCAGAGAGCCAGCCTGGGTGGGGGAGGAGAGGCTGGCAGTGGCTCTGAAGGCCATGTCAGAGCAGGTTCTGGGAGGAGCCACTGTCCCTGGGCGGAAACAACTGGACACCAAGACCACATCACAGGGTGGAAGGGCCAGCTTCCCTGTCCTCTGGCAGGGCCACCGGGCCGCACGGTGCCCAGATGCAGGACCCCAGATCAAGGCCAGGGAACGTCGCCTGGGGCTTCGCCCTCCAGCTAGCCATTCCCCTCTCCTTCCCTGTGGTTGCCATGCTTCCGCTTCCGCTTCCGCTGGGCCCTGCCGAGGTTCCCTGTCCTTCCCGGCTTTCCAACCCAGACCAAGGCACTCAGTGAAGGCAAACAAATCAGACAGGTTGGCTGATGGGGCTGGGGGGCTGCTTTGAGGGGGCTTCGTCTTGAGAACAGAGAGTCTTGCACCTCTGCTCTGATGCTGTGCAGCTCTGGGTAGGTTACTCAGCCTCTCTGGGTGCTTGATGTTCAAATGGCAGAAAGAAGTGCCTAGACTTCATCTGTGGTGGTGCTCGGGGCTCTGCTGACCATGTGGCCTGCTCTGTGCCACAAATCTGAACGGCAGGAAGTGTCCACTCAGCACACTGGACACCGGAAGGCTGGGGTGAAGATGAAGGCCGGCGGGCAGGGGGAGGGGTCAGCTTAGACCCCGCCACATCAGTCCCTGCTTCAACCTGGGGCTCCGCTCCATAGTCTCCTAGGACACAGGCATCGGCCAGCCTCAACTAGTTATTTCCCCAGCATCCTCGGAGAAGAGACGCTGGACACTGTACAGGGCCAGGGGGCCCGCAGCTCCCTGCTGGCCCGAGGTGGGCGAGGCCCCCTCTCCCCGGGTGGCCGGCTGCGGTCACTTACAGTGGCCGAGGCGCTTGGCGTCATGGCCCGCAGTCGGCGATGACGGGGAGAGAAAATCCAGTACCTCCCATCGGCGAACTGGCGGGTGCGGGCCGGCGGGAGGAAGGAAGAGAGGGTAGACAGGATGAGGGACAGGACCCAGGCAGGAAGAGGTGGAGAGACAGCGGGGCTGGCAGGCGGGGGTGGGGGAGACATGCCGGCTGAAGCACGAGAAGGGGGAGGGGGGCGTGTGCAGGGAGCAGGAGGGTCCCACAGACCTGCTAGCCGCTCTGCAGGGACACGGGCACATCCGGAAAAGACACGGCCCCAGGCCAACCCTACACCAGGCACAGACCAGCAACAGACCAGGCCGCTACACACCGGGTCCCCAGCTGCAGGCTGGGGACTGACCCATTTCTGCTCCATCCAGGGCCAGGCCTGGGCTCTGGGGCCCACAGCAGGACTGAGAGGGGGGGCTGTTAGTCAGGAAGCAACGCTGGCCTCAGGCTCAGGGCGGAAGCCGGGCGCCCAGGCTGACCCCTGGAGCCCCAGGGGACCCTGATGGCTGAGGGGGAGCTCTGGCTGTCCCCAGCTACAATGTAGCCATATGACATCTGAGTGGGGCTGGCCCCAGGGTTCTGGGTTTTTTGGGGGGGTGTCACTGGATTGACCGTGTGGGAAATGGGGGGGTGAGCCCCGGGTGGGGGAAGGAGGGGTGTCCACTGGCACCCAAGGCCAGGCTGACCCAGCCTCCAGCGTTGGCAGCTGTGTGGTCTCCCCCCGACCCTTGCCCACCCTTGGAGAACGTTCTCATTTCCACACGGCTGAGGGTACCCAGGCCCTTGGCCTGAGCCAGGGTCTCCCCGCGAGAGTGTGAAGTGGGGTGGCGTGGCCGAGGCCAGAGAGGGGGCGTGGGGTAGGAGCTTGGGGGTGAGAGCCACGAGTGTGGAAGGGTACGTGTACAGGGGCCACGGCGCCCGTCCGGTGCCCACGCGGCACGTGGGGGCTGTGGGGAGGGGCGTGGGGGGCACATGGACACTGCACACGCCTGGCACTGGGGAACTTACAAAGTAGATGTCGGTGGCGGGCGCGTCCTCCTCATCGGAGGCCTGGCTGGCGGGCTCCGAAGCCTGGCTGGCCGTGTCCACGTCCACAGTGACGGCAGATGCTCCGGCTGGGGCAGCCTCCACCCTGGGGACACGGGGCAGGCACCCTGGGCTCCCGGGAGGTTCCCGACAGCCCCCATCTTCCCAACCTCCTGCCCCGATCTTCCCTGTGCCCCCTCTGTCCCACTGCGACAAACCCCCCAGGGGGCTGGGGACAGGCAGTGAGCTTTCTTCACCTCCCCCTCCCCCCAATGACTCCATGCAGCGGCAAGGACAGTGGACACCCCACCAATGCAGCTCCCTGTGGTCTGTGCCATGGTGCACGGGTTATGACCAAGCCACGGTGGCCTTGGCACAGAACACGTGCCAGAAAAGCCAGCCTTCTGGAGCCTCAGTTTCCTTGTCTGCAAAGTGGGGCAATATAGGATTCCCCCAGGGGGTCAGCCTGCTTTTGCCCTTTCTCGGTGACTTAGGCCAGGGCCCGGCTCAGGCCTCTGAGCCTTCCCTTGTGGATTAGCCCTAGGAACAGAGGGGGAAACTGAGGCTCAGTAGCGGACAAAGGTGTGTTCTTAAGTAGGGCCAGTGTTTAAGTGTGAATGCATACAGTTTGTCTGGTGAATGGTGAGGGCGGGGACTGGCTCCCCTGTTAGGTTTAGTAGAGTTTGTGGTATTTTTTTGACAAAAAACTGAATGACACAGCCAGATTTAAGCTGGGCGCCGGTGGCTCATGCCTATAACACTAACAATTCAGGAGGCTGAGATCTGAGATTCAAAGCCAGCCTAGGCAGGAAAGTCTATGAGACTCTTATCTCCAATTACACCAGAAAACTGGAAGTGGTGCTGGGGCGCAAAGTGGGTAGAGCACTAGCCTTGAGTGAAAATGCTCAGGGACAGCATCCAGGCCCTGAGTTCAAGCCCCAGGATGGACAAAAAAAAAAAAAAAAAAAAGCTATATTTAGTAAAAGGTAAGACATGGATGGCAGCAAACCTGCCTGTGTCAAATGAACTCTCCGTGGCACTGTGGAGCCAATCAATGCCAAGAGTGCTTGCTAATGTCTGTGGGACAAACTCAATCACGAGCTGGACATGGTGGCTCACGCCTGTAATCCCAGCTACTCAGAAGGTTGAGATCTGAGGATTGAGGTCTGAAGTCAGGCCTGGCAGGAAAGTTCCTGAGACTCTGATCTCCACTTACCCACCAAAAAGCAGAAAATGGAGGTGTGGCTCCAGTGGTAGAACACTAGCTCAGGGCCTTAGTTCAAGCAAAATACTGTCTGAATAAATAAATTAGGGTTAGGGAAGTGAGGGCTGAGCTCAGTGGGTTACGTTGTACACACCTGTGGACATTTCACTGATATCCCTGTACAACCACTGGATGCTAACAAAAATCTTAAAAAAAAAAAGATCCTCAGGGCTGGGAAGGTAGCTCAGTGGTAGAGCGCTTGCTTTGCATGCCTGAGGTCCTGGGTTCGATTCCTCAGCACCACATAAGCAAAAAGAAAAAAGCCGGAAGTGGCGCTGTGGCTCAAGTGGTAGAGCGC
>NW_012267280.1:819507-823357 GCF_000151885.1 Dipodomys ordii | reverse complement strand
TTAGAGCCAGGCGAGGACAGCTGCTGTCTGTGTAGCCAGCCCACTGGCTACAGCTCCCACAGGGCTTTGAAGCCCCGCCCACACAAAGTCCTGCCCATGAAGACTGGAAGCTCCACCCACCCACTGCGGCTGCGCCTCATGCCCAGCACTGAAGAGCCACCCACTGGATGCCCCGCCTACCCAGTGCAGGTGCCCCGCCCACTCGCTGCAGCCACACCTCCCACCAGGCCTTGCAGCTCTGCCCACTAGCTCCCTGTCACCCACTGCAGCTGCCGCTCCAGCACTCCACCTGCTCTGTGCCCCCTCCCCTCCCCTCCCCCCCCTCACCTGTACCGCGGCTGCTCTGACGTCTCGGATGGCGACCGCTCTGGAATGGAGAGGGAGGTGGATGACAGAGTGGTGGCGATGGAGGCGGTGGTGGCTTCCTCAAAAGAAGGTGGGGTGCAGGGCAGGAGGTCTGGCCGGCCTGTGGGTGGAGTGGGCGCGTGGACACTCGGCCCATATGGTGGATCCTCCCCCTGATGCACTCCCAGCTGTCCTCCTGAACCTGCCACCCAGCACCAGCCTCTGTGCACGGCCTTCAAAAGGCAAGGATGACCGCCCCGCGCCGGGGGCTCACGCCTGTCATCCTAGCTACTCAGGAGGCTGAGATCTGACGATCACAGTTCAAAGCCAGCCCAGGCAGGAAAATCCACGAGATTTATCACCAACAAACCACCAGAAAACCAGAAGTCGTGCTGTGGCTCAAGTGGTCGAGCACTTGCCTTGAGCTGAAGAGCTGAGGGACAGCACCCAGGCCCAGAGTTCAAGCCCCACAACCAACAACAAAAGAAGGCAAATATGATTGAGTTTTCCTGCTTGCTTATAATCTTTTTGTGGCTTCCCACTGCTCTGTCAGACCCCAAACACCTTAAGCTTCTGGGCTGCCCTTCCCCTTCTTGCTCTCATCCCCTTTTCCCCCTCCCCCCCCTTTCTCTGTTTTGGTTGCTTGTGGAGCTTAAACTCTGGGCCTGGCGCTGTCCTTCAGTTCTTCAGCTCAAGGTGTGCACCCTACCACTTGAACCACAGTGTCACTTCTGGTTTTCTGGTGGTTATTTGGACATAAGAGTCTCACAGACTTTCCTGCCTGGGCTGGCTTTGAACTGCGATCCTCATATTTCAGCTTCCTGAGTAGCTGGGATTACAGGTGTGATCCACCAGTGCCTGGCTCTCCCCTCCCTCTCCACCTCCCTCATAACGGGCTGGGTCCTGCCCCAGAGCCTTTGCACAGGCTCTGCATGCTACCTGAGATGCCCCAGCCCCCCACTGCATGGAATCCTTCCAGGACAGCAGGCCTAGCCCCACGGAGTGCACCCTCCGTGACATCCTGGCACCCCTCCGGTGACCTGTTGGTTTCTATACTTAGTCACCTCCATGGCTCCCGCAATCCCACCCTGGAGGAGCCCATCACCTTCGTCTTCCAGCGTGGGGTAGCTGCGGGCCCCTCGAAGGTCGTACTGGGCCTCCTCCCGCTCGCTGGGGATCTGGCTGGCCGAGAAGGCGGCCGTGGGCCCCAGGGGCTTCACAGCCAGCAAGGCGCCGCGCCCCTTCTTAGAAGGGGAGGACTTGAGGGCTGTGGAGGGAGGACGTGAGATTGGTGCCCAGAGGTCGTGACCCTCCTCCAGCCTCCCCAAAGCAGGGTCCTACGGGTCCCCCTCGGCCTCTGCACGCGGCTGGGCTGCATCCACGAGGGGGACCAGGGGTGGGGGTGGGCTGTGCTCCTGACTGATTTGTCCCAGACTGGGTAAGAAGGAAAGCCCAGCTCTGCCACGGGCTGCGGGGTATGTGTGTGTGTGTGGGGGGGGAGGGGGGCGACCTGGGAGGCTCCTCTCGGGACTGCCCCCTCGAGGCGTCTCCAGGAACTGCAGGCGTGGCTGGTGCCTGTGACTGACAGCTGACAGCCCTGCACTGTCCCAGCCCAGGCTCTCCGGGGTCCACTGTCCTCCATCCGTCTCAGCCCCACCCCCACTACTTTCCTCCGGCTCCTAGTCCTTCCCTCACCCCCAGGCGCTGGGGACTTACAGGAATTCTTCCGAAAGACCGTGTTACTCATGAACTTGAAAAATCGCTCGGCGTAGAAGCTGGGGCGGTGGACGGAGACCGTGTCCTGGAAGAGAGGTGGTGGGTGGGAATGGTGGGGAGTGGAGGGAGCGTGTTGAGTCCAGGCTGGGGGTGTGGGAGGCCCCATTCTGTGTAAATGCTCCCTAGCTTTCAGGGGGGTCTCTGGGACCCAAGGAGTAGGGAGTGGGTTCACAGAGCCCTGTGCCCAAGAATGAGGCGGGAGGCCGATTTCCTCCTCCAGATAAAGACATTTGCAGGGCTGGGAAGGTGGCTCAGTGGTGGAGTGCTTGCCTTGCATGCCTGAGGTCCTGGGTTTGATTCCTCAGCACCACATAAGCAAAAAGAAAAAAGCCAGACGTGGCGCTGTGGCTCAAGTGGTAGAGCACTAGCCTTGAGCTGAAGAGCTGAGGGACAGCGCCCAGGCCCAGAGTTTAGGCTCACAACTGGACCCCCCCCCAAAAAAAAAGCCATTTGCACTTTGAACTTTTTGAACTGTGTGAATGGAGAGTAAACACACAGGAAACCTGAGAAAGACTCCCAAACCCAGTGGGCCAAGCTTGGTTGTCTGCTTTGTAAATAAAGTTTTATTGACACATGGCTGCACCCTTTCCTCTGTTTAGCCCCTGCTGCTTTGCCTTGGCTGAGCAGCATCCCTGGCCTCCACCCAGACCAGGAGCTCCCCAGTCCTAAGTGTCCCCCAGAGTGTCCCCCAACATTGTTCAGGGTGTGGAGTCTAACAGAGACAGTCCTTAGAAGTTCAGTCATTAGCAGGGAAAAACAAGGATGGTGGGGAAAGCATCTGCCTAGCAGAGACTCTACATGGCTTATGGCCTCCATCAGAACTTGAGCTGGCTGTCCAGTTCCAATCTCATTTCCAATGAACCACCCAAAAGCCAGAAGTGGAAATGTGGCTCAAGTGGTAGAGTACCAGACTTGAGTAAAACTGGGACAGTTCCTAAGCCTTTAGTTCAAGCCCCACTACCAGCATAGAAAGAAGTAAATAAGGAGATGGGAAGGTGACTCAGTGGTAGAGCGCTTGCTTTGCATGCATCAGGCCCTGGGTTCGATTCCTCAGTACCACGTAAGCAGAAAAAACCAGAAGTGGCGCTGTGGCTCAAGTTGTAGAGTGTGAACCTTGAGCTGAAGAGCTGAGGGACAGAGCCCAGGCCCAGAGTTCAGGCCCCACGACCAACAACAACAACAAAAAAGTAAATAAAAATTAAAAAATAGTGGTCATGTGGGCATGCTCATAGGGGTATGTGTGGCAAAGGGGGTCAGAGCTGAGAAAGACGGGGACGCTGCATATTTCTGAGCAGTTCTGACGTCCTGGCTCAGCTGCCCTAAGGGTTGCTCCCTACACTATGTGGGGTCCCCAGCTCCAGGAAGCCAGTGTAGCCTCACCCTGGACTGGACCCCTGTAGGGCCTCCGTGGCTTCCCGGATTTCCCCTGCTTCCTTGGCCCGAACAGGCAGACAGGGCTGTCACTGCTGGGCCGGGTGACCCAGGAAGGTGCCATGTCTCTGGGCCCAGCAATCACAAGTGTGGACTGATGGGCAGAACGGTGAAGGAAGGCCACTCACCCCGTCGTGGACCAGGGCCTTCCATGTGTGCTCCAGCTTCTTGATGAACCTGTGGAGAGGACCTAGGCAGGTCAGCACTGGAAGCGTGTGGCAACCTTGGGCTAGACCCTAGATTAGGAGGTGAGCAGGTGGTGGCTTGGAAGGCTTGGGGCCAGACCAGGGCGGGGGGG
>NW_012267280.1:791041-817702 GCF_000151885.1 Dipodomys ordii | reverse complement strand
CCAGAGTTCAGGCCCCACGACCGACAAAAAAAAAAAAAAAGCTGGGCGCCACTAGCTCATGCCTGTAATCCTAGCTACTCAGGAGGCTGAGATCAGAGGATCGCAGTTCACAGCCAGCCCGGGCAAGAAACTCCGTGAGACTCTTATTATCAATAAACCACTCAGAAAACCAGCCGTGGTGCTGTGGCTCAAGTGGTAGAGGGCTCGCCTTGAGCTGAAGAGCTGAGGGACAGTGCCCAGGCCCAGAGTTCTAGCACCATTACAGACAAAAAATAAATAAATAAAAGAAGAATAAATCAGGCAGAGGCTCGGGCTGGTCATTGGCCTGGCAAAGTGCAAACTGACCAGGGCACTCATCCATCTGTTCCCTAGGGGATGTTCTTTCTATAGGGTCTGGGGACATGTGGCTGTCACACTGAGGGGTCTCCTGACATGGAGTGGGGGGAGGTTCAGGATTACCCCCCCCCAGTGTGCATGGTGCCAAAGTGACCCCAGGTGACCCCAGAAGGATATATGGATACCAAGGCAGCTGCTCCGTGTCCTGGCGGCCATCGATTTCCCATTCCTCCCTGCTGCCACCTTGTGGACCCTCACAGCCCTGCCTTGGCAGGAAGGACTCCATCCACACACCCATGAACCCCCGAGACCGTACTACGTGGGCCTGAAATGGGATGGCTCATGGCAGCCGTGCCACGGCCTGGGAGGCCGATGCTCTGGGTCACGAGTGAGGACTCAGGGTGTGGAGGGGCCCTGGACCAGGCATGGCGACCAGGTTCCTCTCCCAACTCAGGGATGAGCTGGCGCCCCAGGGGAGGGCAGGGTGGAAGGTGGGTGGCTCTCCCCCACCCCACCTACGTGTCATCGGTCTCGATGGCTTCCCCCCGCGCAGCCCCGCCCTGGATGGACTCCATGGCGGTGGAGTAGAGCGCCTTCTGGCCCACGGGCCGCTTCTCATCCGAGGTGCTCTGGGCGCCCTCTGCTTGCCGCTCTCGCTCTTGCTGGTCAATGTTGTGGACGCCAAGCAACAGGCTGTAGTCCATGATCTTGAAGCTTTCCAGCACCTGGCGGGGGAGACCCCAGATCACGACATGCTGCGTGTCACATCTGAGGGGCCCCCAGACCCCCTCCTCCCCCCTCCCCCCATCACCCCCTAGCCACAGGGGTCCTGTCACCATCCCAAGGGACCAGAGGGTCCAGTTACAGCAGGCGCCAAAAACTGGGGCCAGCCCTCCACAGGCTATATTCCAGGAAGACCAGGACTGTGGCCACCCAGGCTCAGGGATGTCCCCCCTGGCATGGCTGGGGGTTTTCTGGGGATACCTGTCAAGTTCTGGAAAGCACAGGAGATTGCAGACACAGGTTCTGCTCCTGACTGGCTAGGGAAGAAGGTGGGGGCCATCTTATTGCTTTGGGGCTTTGCTAACGCACTCACTCAGCCCTCAGGCCGGCACAGGCAGTGGACACTCGGAAGCAGGACCAGGCCTGGCATCTCTGCCTCCATTTTGGGCCGGGTCTGCCTCCTTTCCTAGCTTAAATGCTGGCTCAAGGTTCTTGCTGAGCTTCACGGAGCTATGTCTCCCTTCACAAGTCATCCTCTTTGGAGTCCAGAGTACCAGGAACTACGGGTCTGATGGACAAATGTCTCTGTGCAGAGTCAACCTCCTCATCCCTGCTAACACCTTAGGGCTCAGATCGTCCAGTGAGGCAGACTTCTTGCCTTAAAGCCCAAGTCACGTGAAAGGCTCAAGGTGCCTGTGCATGTCCTGAAGTCTGAGTTCCATCTCACACTTGCGAGGCAGCCGCTCCACCTCTTGAGACAAGCTCTCAACTTCAGCTTTAGTTACTTGTGGTTACTTTTCAGGCGGGTCTAATGCTGCCACACTGAGACCCTTCTACCTACGCCTTCCAGTGTAGCTGGAATGACAGGTGCACTCCACCATGCCCAGTGTGTTGGCACGGGGGGAGATGGGGTGTCTCCCTGTTTCCAGGCTGCCGCTAAGTCTCCATCCTCCCCACGCCAGCCTCTCGAGTAGCCAGGTATGAGCCACAGGGCTTGGTTCTCCCCTGCCCCCACCCCCACTTTTTTTTTCAATACTGGAGCTTGAACTTGGGCCTTGTGCTGGCTAGGTGGGTGTTCTACCCCCACAGCCATGTCCCAGCCCGTTTTCTGTGTTGTTTGGGGATGAATGCCTAGATCTGGGCTGGTGAGACTCCCTGAAGTGCAGGTCCCACCTCTAGCCTAGAGCATCATGGCTGAGGAAGAACTAGGGGTGCAGTGTGTGGGCTGGCTGAGATTGCATGGCCACCAGGCGCTGGAATATAGAATTACTCCCCTTACAAGAGAACAGGCTCTGGGAGTGGGGGCCATGGAGCACATGGGTGGTGGGCGTGGCTTGATGGGCGGAGCTTGACTGTGAGCATGATGCTGAGGGATTAGTGGGCATGGCTTGGTCTGATCACGGGTGGGGCTTGGTGGGCAGGTGTGATCAAGGCTGGCCGTGGGCGGGGCCTGACAGTGGGCGGGGCCTCACCAGGCAGTCTCGCTGCAGGGTCTTGACCAGGGCGCTGAAGGTGTCAGCGTCCAGCAACAGCCCCTCGGGCATGTCCTGCATGAAGTCCAGGTCCTTGTAGGTGGGCATGCTCTTCTCCTTCTCCTTCTTGCTGGCCCGCCGCTTGTACGTGGAGCCCTTGAGGTCGAACTTGAGGTGCATCTTGACCACGCGTGGCAGCACGTTGTTCATGACCACCACTCGGATGTTCTTGCCGCCTGACTGCACGCAGTACAGCCCGTAGAACTTGGGCAGCAGTGTGCGTGGGTTCTGGTTCAGGTTCTGCCAGCCGGGGGAGGAGGTTGGGGGAAGGGGGAGAAGGGAGAGAGAGAGAGAGAGAGAAAGACATTAGAAGGAGGGGTGAATCCATCCTGCTCCATCCCGGCACCCCAGATTTCTTTCAGAGGGCCGGTTCTGGTCTACCGGGCTTGTCCCACAGAGCCAAAATACCACCACTGGCCATGTGCCTGGGTAGCTCAGACCCACAATTTCTGGGACACTAGAGAGATGGGGGCATCAGGTAGGCCTGGCCACAGGCCACCGCCCCTTCCGGAGGTGGCTACCTAGGGCCAGGTGGGCCCTGTTTGCATGAGCCAGGCAGGCAGTCTGGGGCCAGAGCCTCACTGCCTCCCCACGCCTCCCCCACAGGGACCCCTTCGGCGACCCCCGGGCCCCCCACCCACCATGTAGTAGCCGGGTAGTAGCTTCTGGAGGAACTCGGCCTCCTTGTGCATGACCGTCTTGATGATGAACTCGTCGTCGCTGGTGACGTAGAACAGCGAGCCGCTGGCACCCGGATTGGACAGTTCAATCAGTGGCTCATTGCACAGAGAGTACTGGAAGGCAGGGGCAGGGTGGTGAGAGGCCCAGAAATGGAGGCTAAGTAAGGGAGGAGCATAGGGAGGACCTGGGTGCTGACCTGCTGGGTGCATTCCCCAGGGGGCCTTCTCTCTCTACCAGTAACCGACACCTGGTGAGTTTCAGAGAGCTTTTCTGCCCTCTCTCCTTCCCATCTACTTCCCACCTGAAACCTTGACATGACAGCTGGAGCCCCAGGAGCCATGCTGGGCCACGAGGGGACTTTCGGGATAGAGGTTATCTACCAATGACAGCGGAGAGAGGAGGGCTGATCTACCAATGACAGCGGAGAGAGGAAGGCTGATCTACCAATGACAGCGGAGAGAGGAGGGCTGATCTACCAATGACAGCGGAGAGAGGAGGGCTGCGTGTCTAACGTGCAGCCCCCACCTGCACAGCTTCTCCATGGACCCCAGCCCTGGGTCTCACTCCCCGCGTCTCTTCCCCGTTTTCTCTCTACTGACATGTGGGTGTCACTCTGTCTTCCTCACAGCCGGGGGTGGGTGGTGGTGGCTGAGGAGGCACGTCCAAGCTGTAGTCATTGCCAGGCCTGGCCATATGTCTGTCCTTTCTCCGCCCACAGCCACCAGCCACAAATATCCACAGGAGACAGAAGCCCATGCCCAGCTCCGTCCCTCGCCTCCCCCACGGGTGCAAGCCTGGGCCCTCCCCTCCCAAATCGTAGCTCACAGAAAGGAAGACCTGGGACCCATTTTTCTACTGCTCTAAGCGAGACCACGACGCCTCAGCAATCACGTGACTTGGCTTCTACCTCAAACCCCGGGTGCGCCTTAGCCCCTCCCACTGCCCGGTGGCCTTCGCAGGAACCCTGGGGAGACTCGAGACACTGGAATTGGGAGACGGAGCCTGCAGCAGCAGCACCCTCAGGAGGGGTAATGCACAAAAGCTCATGTGTGGAAGGCTTGGCTCCTCCCCAGGAGGCACCTTTTAAGAGGTAGAGGTAGAGCCAGTTGGGGGCCGGTGGCTCAGACCTGCAATCCTAGCTACTCAGGAGGCTGAGATCTGAGGATCGCAGTTCAAGGCCAGCCCGGGCAGGAAAGCCCATGAGACTCTTATTTCCAATTAATCACCAGAAACCCGAAGTGGCGCTGTGGCTCAAGCAGTAGAGCACTTGCTGTGAGCTGAAGAGCTGAGGGACAGTGTCCAGGCCCAGAGTTCAAGCCCCACCACCGAAAAAAAAAAAAAAAAAAAAAAGAGTGAGGTCCTGAGTTCTAACCCTAGTATTGCAAAAAACAAACAAAAAAGCCAAACCAAAAACCAAATATGAAACAGGAGTGAATCCGAAGTATATTCCCATGTGGAAATATCACAATGACAATGAAATCCCTCGGTGAAGCTAAGGTCATGGGGGACATACCTTTACCCAGCTTCTCTTGCAGCTAGGTTTGGTCATGTGACTGTGCTCAGCCAATGAGCTTGGAGCGGTACATAAACTGTGTGATTTCCTGGTTGTGGCGTCCCTTCCCTTCTTTCTCTTGCTCCCTGCCTTTAAATCCCAGCCCTCCATCGAGAGTTCACACCTGGTGCTGTTCTCAGTCACTCATGGGGTGACAGCTTACCAAGTAATCATCCGGCCGGATCCCAAAGAGCTCCCGGAAGTATCGGAAAGCGACAGGGGCATAAGTCTTGAACCGGAAGTCCTGGAAGTGGTGGGCAGGGGTGAGGTTGCTGCCTTCACTGCGGAGGAGGACGCAGGGGGGGATGTCTGTGAGGAGCAGTGGGTTTTAGGGGCACCTCTCCCCATTTGTCCCAATACCCAGCCACACAAAGGCCCTGTGGCCGGCCCTGGGCTGTATCCCAGTGACCACTCTGTCCTGTCTCTTATTAGCAGTGGAGCCCACCTCACATGGCCCAGAGTGAGATGACCGCTCCCACTGCTCTTGCAGCTAGGCATGGTCATGCGATTCCACTCAGCCAATGACCTGCAGGCAGACTGGAAATGATGCATATTATTTCCTGGTTATGCCTTTCTTCCCTGTTGGAATGCAGATGTGATGGCAGGAGCTTGGGCTCCCACCAGAGACCTCTGGTTACACAAGTCTCTTATTAGAATGGAAGAACTGAGCAACAAGTTGACCTGGGAACCCCAACATCATAAAGTCAGCCGACTAGCCATGGATGTCCTAGTTATTTATCTATGCAATAGTCCCAGTCCTTGTTGTTGTTGTTGGTTGTGAGGCTTGAACTCAGGGCCTAGGCGCCCTTTGTGCTCAAGACTAGCACTCTGGGGCTGGGAAGGTGGCTCAGTGGTAGAGCGCTTGCCTTGCATGCCTGAGGCCCTGGGTTTGATTCCTCAGCACCACATAAGCAAAAAGAAAAAAGCTGGAAGTGGCGCTGTGGCTCAAGTGGTAGAGTGCTAGCCTTGAGCTGAAGAGCTGAGGGACAGTGCCCAGGCCCAGAGTTCAGGCCCCACGGCTGGACCCACCACCCCCCCCCTGCCAAAAAAAAAGACTAGCACTCTACCACTTGAGCCACAGTGCCACTTCCAGTTTTTCAGTGGCTAATTGGAGATAAGAGTCTCACAGGAACTTTTTATTGCCCAGGCTGGCTTCAAACCACAATATTCAGATCCACACCTCCTGAAAAGCTAAGATTACAGGCATGAGCCACAGGCGCCTAGACTTTTTTTTTTTGGTGGTTGTTGCTGTTTTTGTTCCTGATAGGGTATTCTGCTAACTTTGCCAGGGCCCATCTTGAGACCATGATCTTTCCTCTGCTGGGACTTTAGGAGTATGCTACCATACCATGCTTGCTTTTAAGTTTAAGTCTAGTGCCAACTTGGCTTAAACTAAGCTCAAATCTTTTTTTTTTTTTAAATCATAAAGGCATTTTATTATCCCACATCCAGATGTAGAGTGGTATGAAGATTACTTATCTCAGTAGCTCAACAATGCTCTCAATAGCCTCAAATCTTGATCCTTCTACCTCCGCCTCCCAAGTAGCTGGGATTACAGGTGTACACATTCACACCAAGATACTTGCAGTTCTTTATTTAGATGGTACTTGAGTTTGAACTCAAGGTGTCATACTACCTAGGTAGGTGCTCTACCAGTTAAGTCACACCTCCAACTCTTTCTGCTTTAGTAAAATTTTTATATAGGCTTCTCCTTTTATTCCCTAACCAGCCCAGACAACAATTCTACCTACTCTTCTTTTGTAACTGGGATGACAAATATGTGTTACCTTGTCCACCTTTTTACTGAGTAATATAAGATCTTGCAAACATTTTTCCCAGATTAGCCTTGAGTAGCTGTGATTGCAGGTACGTGCCTTACTGGGTCAGATTGTTCTCTCTCTCTCTCTACTGGGTCAGATTGTTCTCTCTTTCTCTCTCTCTCTCTCTCTCTGGCTTTGAACTTGAGGTGTCAAGTTTGCTCAGCTCGCTTGTTCTGCTGGCACTTTATCATTTTAATCATGCCTCCAGCTGGGCTTTTTGCTGCTTACTTGGAGATAAAGAGTCTCATAGACTTTTCTGCCCGAGCTAGCCTCAAACTGGGATCCTTCGGATCTCAGCCTCCCGAATACACCAGGATGACAGGCGTAAGTTACCCAGCTCCAGGCTCTGGCTGATTCTTTTTATGTGAGAGGTAAAAAAAAAAGATTGCTCTCCCCCCTTCCCCCTCCCCCCCCCCGGCTTGCTCAGGGGAGGCTGCAGGGTCTCCACGTGAGGAGCGAGGTGTCATGGGCCAAGGGTGGGCCCGGCCCTACCTGGGGAAGAAGATGCTCTCCACCACGTAGAAGTCCTGCATGAGCACATCACGTTCAGGCTTGGAGCTCAGGTTGCCCACGGTGTAGCCGATGCCCAGCTGGATGGCACCCTTCAGGGTGGATGAGGTTGTCTGCAGGGGGTGGGGAGGGGAGGAAGAACCAATGGCATCAATTCCCTGGGCCTGTGTGCTCCCTGCTGTCACCGGGCCCCTGTTCCTGCTGAACCCCAGCTGCCACCCAGCCCTGCCGGAAGCCGGTGACCGCCCGCTATGGGCTGCAGGGAAGGAGTGTCAGCGGGGGAGGGGTGCTCTTGGCCACACTGCAGGGCAAGGGTCTGGCCTGACTTTCTTTTTTTTTGTCAGTCATGGGGCTTGAACTCGGCCTGGGCGCTGTCCCTCAGCTCTTCAGCTCAAGGCGAACGCTCTACCACTTGAGCCACAGCACCACCTCTGGTTTCCTGGTGTTTTATTGGAGATAAGAGTCTCACGGACTTCCCTGCCTGGGCTGGCTTTTAACTGTGATCCTCAGATCTCAGCCTCCTGAGTAGCTGGGATGACAGGCGTGAGCGCTGGTTCCCCGGCTGGCCTGACATTTTTCTTTTTAGCCCCAGGGCCTGGTTTCTGGCTACATTCTAGAAGGCTCCCACATCCTAAAACTACTTGGGCTTGTTCTATAGAGCGCCACAATTCAGAGTGATCCCTCAATTACTTTAATTTCTATTCCCATAAACTCCAGTTCCCTTTTTTTTGGAGGGGGATGGGCAAACCCAGGTCCTTGCACTTGCTCGGCAGGAGCTCTCCTACTTGAGCCACACCCCTACTGCTTGAGAAGCTTGTTTTTTTTTTTTTCTTTATCTTGGTGTGGGGCTTGAACTCAGTCAGGGCCTGGGCGCTGTCCCTGAGCTCTTTTTTGCTCAAGGCTAGTGCTCTACCACTTTGAGCCACAGCTCCACTTCCAGTTTTCTGGTGGTTCATTGGAGATAAAATCCTAACAGCCTTTCTTGTCTGGACTGGCTTCAAACTGTGCTCCTCAGATCTCTGCCTCCTGAGTAGCTAGGATCAGAGGTGTGAGCCACCAGCCCCTGGCTAGTTCTTTTTCTGATGGTGTCTGTCTTGAGCTAGCCTCAGATCACATTTCGGTTTATGCTTCTTCCCTCAGTAGCTGAGATCACAGCTGGGTACTACCATGCCCAGCTTGTTGGCTAAAATGAGGTCTTATGAAGTTTTTTTTTGGGGGGGGTGGTCAGGGCTGGCCTCAAACCATGAATGTGTTGACTCCCCACCTCCGGAGCAGCTGGGATGACGGCACGATGCGGGCCTTCCACCAGCTCTCTACGCCATTGCCTGAGCCTGTTCCCACTCCTGGAAGCTGCGGCTGGCTGCGGTCAGGAGCTCGGGCGCTCTCAGCAGCACATGCTGCTCGTGTTTTGTCATGGCCATGGGGGCGTGCCTCGCTCCCTGAGCACTTTGGGGGAGCCACCCTCTGTCCCCAGTGGCAGGAGCCATCCCTCCCAGGCCTGTTCTCTCATTCGCTGGGATCATCCAGCTCTCCAGGGAGTTCCTCACGGTCCCACATTTGGGAACGTGCCACGTGACCCCGATTGCTGTCCTGGGGGACTCAGCTGAGACCCCCAGGGGCCCCGCCCCACCCACACGGCGACTCGGGGCAGGCGAGGGACCTTTTTGTAGGTGGTCTCGCCGGACGCGTCCACGCCTCGGTGGCCCAGCTTCTTCCCATGGCCAGGGCCGGGCTGTCCAGTCACCGACGGGGCCTGGGGACAAGCGGGAAGCGTCAGGTCAGGGAAGAGGCGCGAGCAAGTCTGTCTGGAAGGCCCCAGGGAAGGGGCTGAGTCACTGCGCCCGGGAGGGCGACAACGTTGTGGACGTGTCCCAGCGGCCATCACCAGGCTGATGGACAGCAGCGGCTCCGGGATGGGGGTGTCCAGCCACCACCCACCACTGGGGCCTCAGTGCCCGGCTCAGGGCGTTCTTGGCAGCGGCCACCAGGGGGCGTGCTTGTCCCATGTAGGCCTCCTCCTGTCCTGGCATCTTGGGGTCCCACTTCCTGCCTCCCCATCCAAAGATCTGTCCCTGGCCCGGCGGATGGAGTCCTCCGGGCTCTGTGGACACGGGAGGCTCAGGCAGGGCACAGGATGGGTGGCTGTCCGCAGCAGCTTGGCCTGTCAGGGCTGTGGTCCCTGTGGGGTGCGTGTGGGGACACAGGGAGGTCCCCAGCCTCCCCCACCCCAACTCAGGCTGGCAGGACAGATGGGATGTTCATCCCACATGACCACATTCTAAAATGTGGGCCCAGAGAGGTACAGCGAGCGGTCTGAGGACACACAGCAGCAGCTGGGGCAGCTAGGACGCCTCTCTCCCTCGCCCATCTTCTCACGGAGGCCAGTCTGCGCGGGACCCCAGCCCTCCACCCCGGGGCTCACCTCAGTCAGGGCCGTCTTCTTCTGAGCCAGACCTGGGAGAGAGAAGAGAGTTTTCAGGGTGAGCCACACTGGGGGTCCATCCTCCCTCCCCTCATCGGAGGCAGGTTTGTCCCCCTTTGATCTAGAAAGTCCTCGAGTCACAGGTGCGTGGAGAGGCCCAAGTGCCACCCAGCCAGGACTGGCACCTGTCCTGCCCCAGGGGCCTTGACCTCTGCCCCACCCCTCCGGCCATCACGGACCAAGGAGGGGACGGTGAGTAGCCTGGGGTTCCTGTGGGACACTGCCCGGTCAGAGCGGGTTGCTCTGCCATGGGGAATGACGGGAGCCATGGTGGGGGGGGAGAGCCGTGTCCACTCCGGGCCTTCTCCAGGGAGAAGCCTGCTGCCACCCTGCCCTGACCTCCCCCCCCCCTGCGTCTGCCACAGGAACCTGGGGTGCCCAGCAGCACACGTCCACCCAACGGGCACGTGGAAGGGGCCGGGGCCATGGGGGGGGCTACGCTATTGGGGGAGTGGGGTCCAGGCCCGAGTCACCACTGTCTGGGGTACAGAGAAACCACCCATGGCCGCCTGAGCTTCAGGGACGACGCAGGCTGGGGATGGCGGTGGCCCGGGGTGCCGGGGAGGGCCTGCTGCGTGGACCCCAGAGCCCCAATCCCTGCCCAGTGGGGGGGTGTCTGTCATGGTCCCTGGGCTGTCCCCAGGCAGAAGGGGGGGGTGGCGGGGCGCCAGCTTCCCTCCCGGGTGCTGGCATGGGGCACGGAGACGTGAAGGTGGGCATGGAGAGCCTGGCCGAGATGGGGTCCGACCCTGTGCGTCCCCCCCATGAGATGTTGCTGGACCCCAAGTGTGGAGCTCAGCCCACTTGGGTCACCCCTTCCTAGGACAGGCGGGGCTGCTCCAGGGTCCCCCCATCCTGCATCACAGGCCCCCCAGGTGGTGGAAGGTGCTGGAAGCTGAGGGTGTCTGCCCTGGCGTCCTCACAAATGATTCCTGGGTGAGCCCGGGCGTGGGGCATGCGCGGTTCTGGACCTTGTTGAGGAGTCCGGGGCCGCTGTCCAGCCAACGGGCACCCTGTGTCTTGGTGTCCCCAACACCAGCTGTCCCAGCCTCTGGGGGCCTGATGGGCCAGGGCGGGTCACCCGACACCTGGCAAACCTTACCGCCACCCTCGCCCGCTGTTCTCTTTTCGTCGGTCATGGGGCTTGAACTCTGGGCCTGGCGCTGTCCCTCAGCTCTTCAGCTCGAGGCGATCGCTCTACCGCTTGAGCCACAGCGCCACTTCCTGTTTTCCGAGTGGCTCATTGGAGATAAGAATCTCACGGTCTCTCCTGCCCAGGCTGGCTCTGAACCGTGAGCCACAGATCTCAGCCTCCTGAGTCGCTGGGATGACAGGCGGGAGCCGCCGGCGCCAGACTCACCTGCTTTTCTGAGCCTCAGGTTACTCTACCTGTAAAATGAACCCAGGCCAGAAGACGATTCTAGAAGCCCCTGGTTGGTTCCTGGCAAAGCTGCCCCTTACCTTCCCCTGCCTGTCACCCTGCTCTCAAAATCCAAAATCCGCCCCCCCCAAACTGGGGCCTGCAGCCCCCATCCCAGTCCTTTCTGGCTGGGTCCAAGCCCATGAAGCTTTGTTGCTGGACTGACATCGCTCTTCCTCTGCACCACAGACTTCAGCCAGGCCTGCCTCTCCCACTGAATGGGGGAAACTGAGGCTGGGAGCACTGAACTGGAGCCACACCCCCAGCAGGGTGGCTGCTGGAGGAGGCAGGGCGGGGGGGGGGGGGCGGGGGGACTGAGAGGAAGTGGGAAGGAGCTGGAATTCAGAGGAAGCAGAAACTGCAAGCTGGGCTTGGGGTGGAGGGGGAGGTGTCACCAGCCCTGCCCCGTGACACTGTGTCCCCTCTAGGATCTGGGCTGTGCTGTGGAGAGTGGGGGCTGGGTGCAGGGGGGGGGGGTGTTCTCCAGGAAGCCACCGCCCAGGTGGAGGAAGTGCTAGGGCGTGTGGGAAGTAGGGGTGGCTGGCAGGCCCAGAGGAAGGCACAGCATTTCCATCTACCTCCTTCCACCCCTGACCATTTGAGTAATTTCCTTTATAAGACCCCCATCTCTCACCCGCCTCCAGCCCCACTCCCTCCCTCCAGGCCTTCTTGCTGCTCCTTCAACACTGCAGGCTCTGCCTGCCACAGGACCTTTGCACAGGCTCACCGGGTGACCATCCAGCCTTTGACCACTGACTCCTGGGACCCCAGGTCTGGGCTGCACAGGGCCAGGCTAGATGCTGTGTTCTCACTTTTGCTCCTTTATAAAAGAGGTCCTGTTGCTGGGTGTCAGTGGTTCATGCCTGTACTCTTAGCGACTCAGGAGGCTGAGATCTGAGGATCACAGTTCAAAGCCAGACTGGGCAGAAAAGTCTGTGAGACCCTTATCTCCAATGAACCACCAGAAACTCAGAAGTGGTGCTGTGGCTCAAGTGGTAGAGCGCTAGCCTTGTGTTGAAGAGCTCAGGGACAGTGCCCAGGCCTATGGTTCAAGCCCCAAGACCAACAAAAAAAAGAGGGTCCCGTGGCAGCCACAGATGCCAGCCCCAGGCTGTACAGCCATGTAATGGCTCTGGCCCTGCCCCGCACTGGGGCAGTAAGGACAGCAAAGGCAGCACTCTAGGTCTTGGCAGGAGGAAGGTGAGTGACTGAGGCCTGACGTCCCTGCCCTGCTCTGCCCCTCCAGTCCACAGCGCGGCCGTCGGGGTCTCCTGGAGGCCAGCGTTTAAGCTGAGTCAATAGTAAAAAGCCACAGGGCTCTGCACAGAAACCCGGCTTTCCTGAAAAACAAGCAGGTTCAGAGATGAAAGACAGCCTGCCTGGCGCCCGCTGGCTGAAAACACAATGTGGCCACCCGTCCAGTCACCCGCCGGCCACGGCCAGCGCGGCTTAATGATGCCTTTGCCTGTGGCCATTCATGAGAGAAGAAGAAGCGTCAGCGCCGTTCAATGGGAAGCAGACATCCAAAAACAAGAAACAAAAACTGCCCAGAGATGGAAGTTGGGGTGTGGCTCAGGGCTAGAGTGCAGGTCTGGGGCTCGATTAATCCCAGCATTAAAAAAATAGGAGGATGCAGCTGGGTGCTGGGGGCTCACGCCTGTCATCCTAGCTACTCAGGAGACTCAGATCTGAGGGTCGTGGTTCAAAGCCAGCCCGGGCAGGAAAGTCTGTGAGACTCTTGTATCCCATGAATCACCAGTAAACCGGAAGTAGTTCTGTGGCTCAAGTGGTACAGTGCTCACCTAGAGCTGAAGAGCTGAGGGACAGTGACCAGGCCCAGCGTTCAAGCCCCATGACTAACAAAAATAAAAAAGGAGGATGGGCCAAGCACTGGCGGCTCCCGCCTGTCATCCTAGCTACTCAGGAGGCTGAGATCTGAGATCTGTTTGAAGCCAGCTGGAGCAGGAAAGACTGTGAGACTCTTAATGCAATGAATCACCTGAAGACAGGAAGGGGAGCTGTGACTCAAAGTGGTAAAGCACTAGCCTTGAGCAAAAGAGCTCAGGGACGGCGCCCAGGCCCCGAGTTCAAGCCCACAACCACCAGAAATGAGGAAGGAAGGGACAGGGGGAAGGAGAGAGGGAGGAGGAAGAAGGAAGGGAGGGAGGGAGGAAGGGAAGGAGGGAAGAAGGCAAGCCACAAAGAAACTAAAGAAGCAGCCCACTGTGGTAGCACAGCCTGTGTAGAGAATGAGATCCTGTCTCAAAACCAAAGGAGGAAGTCAAGCACCGGTGGCTCATGCCTGTCATCCTAGCTACTCAGAAAGGCTGAGATCAGGGGCTGGGAAGGTGGCTCAATGGTAGAGCGCTTGCCTTGCATGCCTGAGGTTTGATTCCTCAGCACCACATAAGCAAAAAGAAAAAAGCCAGAAGTGGTGCTGTGGCTCAAGTGGTAGAGTGCTCGCCTTGAGCTGAAGAGCTGAGGGACAGCGCCCAGGCCCAGAGTTCAGGCCCCACGACCGACAAAAAAAAACAAAAAAAGAGGGAGAGAGAAAGAACTTAAAAGGAAGAAGGCCGGAGCCTGTCTTTATGGCAATGTTCGGGCAGAAACTCCAGGAAATCCGTTCCCATCAACGGCAAGTTGACGGGGCCTGAGGACGCTCCGGCAGTGAGGTGCTGACCAGCGCAGTAAGACAAGAAAAAATAAATAAAAAGCAATAGAACTGAAGAGCTCTACACAATTTTAATGAAGGGATTAAAAACTCTGGAAGAGAGCATGTGGGCCTGGGAGGGAGGGAGAGCCGAGCCCTCTGCACCCACCATGCGTTCTTTATGTGCCCAAACCTGGTCAGGTGGTTATTTGGGTTTGGGGCTTTTGCTTTTGGTTTTTGGTCAGATTGTGGGGCTTGAACTCAGCGCCTGACCTCTGTCCCTGACCTCTTTTGCTCAAGGCTAGCGCTCTACCACTTTGGGCCATGGTTCCATTTCCGGTATTCTGGTGGTTCACTGGAGAGAAAAATCTCCCTTTTCCTGCCTGGGCTGGCTTCAAACTGCGATCCTCAGTTCTCAGCCTCTTGAGGAGCTAGGATGACAGGCATGAGCCACCAGCGCCCGGCCTAATTTTTGCCTGGGAAGTACAAATGATTCCCACTGCTGGGTACCGTGGAGGACCCCCCCCACACACACACCTCCACAGGTATCAAGATTTCTGGGGATTCTTACAAGCTGCTGTCCCTACCTGTGTCAATCTCAAGGGTCTGCAGTATACAAAGAACTTTAGCCAGGTATAGTGGGGCATGCCTGTAATCTTGGCAGGAGGATCATGAATTCCAGACCACCCCCCACCCTCCCACAGTGAGACCCTGGCTCCTGAGAACAAAGGACACAAGAACTGTGTATCTCAGCCAGCTC
Organism: Dipodomys ordii; assembly: GCF_000151885.1. Lineage (NCBI taxonomy): Eukaryota > Metazoa > Chordata > Mammalia > Rodentia > Heteromyidae > Dipodomys > Dipodomys ordii. The sequence goes on along the minus strand of NW_012267280.1, from coordinate 803,236 downwards.
TGGGACTTTGCCCCCAAGATTAAGACTGGAAAGGCTAGGGATTCTGCAGGGGTGGGGAGAGGGAGAAGGGGGGAGGTCACAGCTGATTACAGAAGTTAATGTTTCAAAAAGTAGCAGCAGGGCTGGTGCAGGTAGACAGAGCCTGGTCTGGCCTGTGTGAGGCCGGAGTTCATCCCCAGCGCTGCAAAAAGGAAAAGCAGGAGGCATGGGGGAGGGGCCGAGGACGAGTGACGTCCCAGTGTTTGGCAGGAGCTGGGGGGATGGGAAGAGACCCTCCCCTCCCCCAGGGCAGTGTCTACCACCCAATCCTTTGACATTTCAGTACTTATGAAGATTTTTCTGAAGCTGGGCACTGGTGGCTCACGCCTGTCATCCCAGCTACTCAGGAGGCTGAGATCTGAGGATCATGGTTCAAAGCTAACCCAAGCAGGAAAAATGCATGAGACTCTTATCTCCAACGAACCACCCCCCAAATAGCCAAAAGAATGGAGCTGTGGCTCAAATGGTAGAGTGCCAGCCTTGAGTGGAAAAAAAAACTAAGGGGGTAACGCCCAGGCCGTGAGTTCAAGCCCTGGTACCAGCACGCGTGCGTGCACACACCCACATGCATGCATGCACGCACGCACGCACGCACGCACGCACACACAAGATTTTTCTGACTCATCTCCCAGGTGAAAGGAGAGTTTAGGAGCTCAGTGTGTGCTTGGGCTCTGCGAGGCTTTCGTGGCACACCACCCTGAGCTGAGGTCATGCAGAGTTTTACTCGTTGCACCTTCGGGCAGGAGGGTCCCGACCTCAGGGCCTTTGCACAGTCAGGCGCATTGTCTGAGACACACTATTCCCACAGCTCGTGCAGCCAGCTCCTGTCCACCCTGTTCAGGCCTGTCACCTCCTCTGGGGCATTTCTGACTGACTCCATGCGTACAGTGTGTTCGTTGCTGGGGTCGCATCACTTGTAATCTTGCTCTTCCCCGTGAGAAGAGAGATTCAGGGCTGGTCACGGCTGCTCCCTCACAGCCCAGTGCCTGGCACACTGCAAGCTGCTAGGACGAAGAGAAGGGGCCAGGTGGGAGAGGTAGGGGTGTGGGGGGTTGGGGTGGGGAGGATGGCCAGGCAAGCAGGTCCTTGGCTGTGCAGGACAGGACCAGGGGGAGGTGACAGTAGCAGCTAAGCTGCTGGGTCTGGGCAGCTGTGGAAGGCAGCATCTGAGGCGGGGAAGCAAGCTGGCACACAGCGTGTATCTGTGAAAGGCCAGGCTTGGCTGCCGGGAGCCAGGGATGCTTGGCTGGACCTGCCCTGACCCTGGGTGGCTGCCTGACACCACTGGAAAATCTGTTCCCAGGGCTGAAAACCATCTCTGTTCCCTGAAACTGCTTTCTCACCCACAAACGCTGAATGGGTTGATGGTGCAGGTAAGAATGGAAGTCCTTTGTATAACCAAGTCCCTAGTCAGCCATCTAACCATCCCTCCACCCATCCATCTACCATGTAACTGACCATCCATCCACTCTTCCATCCATCCATAACCCATCCATCCACTCATCCACCCATCCATATATACATCCATCTACTCATCTACCCACCCACTCATCCATCCATCCATCCACCCAACCATCCATCTCTATCCATCCATCCATTCACCCACCCACCCATCCATCCACCCATCCATCTACCCATGCATCCATCCATCCGCTCATCCACCCATCCATATATCCATCTATCCATCCATCCACTCATCCATATATCCATCCATCTACTCGTCTACCCATCCATCCATTCACCCACCCACTCATCTATCCATCTATCCATCCATCCATCCATCCACTCATTCACTCATCTATTCATCCATCCACTCATCCACCCATCCATCCATCCATCTCTATCCATCCATCCATTCACCCACCAACCCATCCATCCACCCATCCATCCATCCATCCATCCATCCACCATCCCTCCACCCATCTACCATCCATCTATTCATCCCAAACTCTGAGCATCTCCAGGATCCTAGGCCCCTCTAGGAGGGAAAAATGGTCCAGAGGCTCTGGGAAAGGGCTTGGCAGCTCCTCCATCAACCCAACATGGAGTTTCTAAAGGACCCATGCTGGCCACAGGCAGCGAAGCCCCTGGGCCATGGCGACCTGCACACGGCTGGTGGCTACTCGACTCCCTCTAAGGCATGCCCTACCCACAGCCAACGCCCAGCACAACACAGCACAGCCGTCCCCCAGCTGGAGCACCACACAGCCAGGACCAGGGGAAGACTGTGGCCCGTGTCTCCTTGAGTAGGGACCCTAAGGTCACCACGCTGAGTGAGAGAAGCAGACAACCAAAGGACTGCAGTGATGGACATCTCCCACTGTCCACAACAGGTGGATCCACAGTTGGATACACTAAGGGCTGTGGGGGCCGGGGACTGTGGGGGCCTGGGGACTGTGGGGGCTAGGGACTGTGGGGCCCGGGGACTGTGGGGGCTAGGCACTGTGGGGGCTGGGGACTGTGGGGCCCGGGGACTGTGGGGGCTGGGGACTGTGGGGCCGGGGGACTGTGGGGCCCGGGGACTGTGGGGGCTGGGGACTGTGGGGGCCAGGGGCTGGGGAGGGGGCAGGGTGACAGACAGTCTGAGACCAGACAGACAAGGCTGCACTGTGAACTCAATGAGCCATGCACTCTGCAAAAGACAAGCGGTGTGAATTCATCTCAATGCAGCTACAAAGTGCTTAAGGAAGGGTTTCAGTCCAGAAAAGTCTGCCGGCAGGTGGTGACCCTGGGCTCAGCAGCAGCTGTGTGTGTGTGTGTGTGTGTGTGTGTGTGTGTGTGTGTATGTATGTGTATGTGTGTGTGTGCGTGCGCGTGCGCGTGCGTGTGCGCGTATGTTCAGCACTTCCTCCTGCCCAGCAGCAAGGTGTGTTCTGCCGGCACCCTGTGCTGCCTCTCCAAGAGGAGGAGAGGGGCCTGAGCCAGACCCTGTGAGGGAGGGTAGCAGAGCTGGCTGTGCAGGTGGGGGACGTGGGGTGCGGCCTTCCCCTGCTACACGCAATCAAGTGTCCCTACTTCCGACTCTACCACGCAGGCCCCCAGAACAGATGTGTTTCCCACCAGCTTTGGGTGTAAACAGGAAGCTGGGCCAGGGCAGGGGCTGCCCCCCAGCCCTGCAGGAGGAATGCACCAACCGGGAGCCGGGCCGGAGGCAGGCCTGCTGTCTGACCCCCGATAGGCCATCTCCACCCGGGCAGAGGTCCCGGCACCCAAGGCCCCGTGTCCTCCTTTCTTGGCCTCTGTCCTCCAACAGGGGCCAGCTGGGGACAAGGCTGTCCCCCCAGCATTCCCGTCCCCCAGGGGTCCCGGCACCCAACACAGCTGAGTCCCCACAGTGGCTCTGAAGGGAATACTGTCACACATATAGGCCACAGGCCACTCTGGGTGCTGAGATGTTCAGCTGGTGACAGGAAACTTCAGTGTGTACAGCCGAATGGGCCCTGTAGCTTGGGGTGAGCTGAGCAGGCTTGCTCCCCAAGACCCCAGAGCCGTCCGCAAGTGTCCCCTGCTGGAATGCTACTGTTCATGTGCCAAAGCCCGGTCTTGGGTGGAGGGTGAGGGGTGGCAGGCCCTTTAAGAGGTGTGGCCTAGGGGATGGTGGAGTCACCAGCAGCAAGCCGCATGACTCTGGGAAAGGATTAATGTCTTTCTCACCAAACTAGGTTAGCTCTCAGAGTTGAGTAGTTATGAAAGAGGAACTGTAACTCTGTGTCACCACAAGACCTGTCCTTCTCCTGTGTGCTCCATCTTGGGCTTTCAGCCTCCAAGATCATAAACTAAATAACTCTCTTGCCAGCCCTAAGAGTAGTGCAACGCTGTCTGTCTCAGCTTGGGGGCCAGTGCCACAGCGTCTTTCCATAGCCACAGACAGACACACATGTACACAGACCAGTGAGCAAGGCTGTGTGCTGACTGGCTGGTATGCAATCTGCAAGCTGACTGGCTGGTATAACTGCTGCAAGCTGATTGGCTGTTACAACCACCGCAACATGATTGGCTATTACACAACCTGTGAGCTAATTGGCTGTTATACACAGTAATCCCATTAGCTGTTACATACACTGTGATCTGATTGGTTGATTTAAACACTCTCCCTCAAGGCCAGCAGGAATCTAACAGCACATCTTCTATGGGAATGAGCAAGGCCTTGTATTTGCTTTTTTCTTTTTCTTCATTTTTGCCAGTCCTGGGACTTGAACTCAGGGCTTGGGTGCTGTCCTTGAGCTGCTTTTGCTCAAGGTTAGCACTCTACTACTTGAGCTACAATGCTACTTCCGGCTTTTTCTGTGTATGTGGTACTGAGGAATTGAACCAGTGCTTCACGCATGCGAGGCAAGCGCTCTACCACTGAGCCACATTGCCAGCTCTCCTGTTTGTTAACTCAGTGTTTTCAGCATTTTTTTGGGGGGGGCAGTACTAGGGTTTCAACTCAGTACCTTATGCTTGCTACCATTTGAGCCAACTCTTTTTGCCTTAGTTCTTTTGCATATAGGGTCTTGCATTTATACCAGGGCTAACCTGAACTCAATCATCCTATTTAGATTTCCAAGTAAAAACTGGGATAATTAGGCATGTGCCCCTGTATCCCGTTTTTACTGATTGAGTTGGGATCTTGTTAACAGTTTGGCTGGAGGAAGAGGCTGAAATTACAATCCTCCCAGCCTCTGCCTCCTAAGCAGCTGAGATTGCAGGCTTGTATCACCACCCCCCAGCCTGCAGTGTTCTTGGAAGCCAACTGCATTTATATATGTGGGGGGAGAGGTGGGTAAGGAGGTACCATGCCTGCAAGTGACTCCCTAGATGACCCCACAGAACCTACCAATCAAATCTCTCTCTCAACCACCTATAACATCCATTTGCAGAAAAGGATAATTTAACGTGACAATGCCAGAATTGCTGGTGTATCCCAGTGAGGGCGCTGTACATGTGCTTGCTGTAGCATTCTTCTCGATTTTTCTATAGGCTTAAAAGTTTGCAAAGCAAGTTGGGTACTCACGCCTGTAATCCTATTGCTACTCAGGAGGCTGAGATCTGAGAATCGAGATCTGAAATCAGACCAGGTAGTCTCCATCCCTGAGACTCTAATCACCAATCAATCACCAAAAAAGCCAAAAGTAGCACTGTGGCTCAAGTGCTAGCCTTGATCTAGTACTCTAGCAGGGATAACATCCAGGCCTTGAGTTCAAGTGCTAGGATTCACACGCATGAGTGTGCGCGTGAGCACACGCACACACACACACACACAAAAGCTTGCAAAGCAAATGTTACAGATAGGAGCAGGACATGCAGCCCGGTGGCAGGTGCATGGCTGTGTGGTAGAGCACTTGTCTAGCAGGAAGGAAGCCCTGGGTTCCATACTCCATGAGACAAAAAATAAAATGAAATAGAGAAATGCATAGTGAGTAAGGCATGCAGGGGCAGAGAAGCATCTGGAATGATAGTCATTAGCTCGGCAGAGACGTCGAGGGGGAGGTGGAATGTTCCCTGTCTCCCAGCTTGCACGTCGGACTGCGCTTTTTTTTTCTTTTTTTAACTGTAAACATGTTATTACTTATACCTCGAGACATGCCTGAAGTCATGGGCAGGCAGGGAAAAGGAACAGACTCAAAAGTCAGGGAACAAACCAGTCCAACTCAGGACTCAGGAATCAGACTTGAGTCTCCCATCCGGCTAGGGATGGGAGGAGATACCTGACAAAACGTCCATTAATGAAACCTCACACACCTGCACCAGGACCGCTTTCCCTCAGAGCACCAGTTCCCATGGAAAAATAAAGCGAAAGTATGCACGTGCTAGGAGAGTTTAACGAGAATCTCAGCACAGGCAAAAATTTTCCATCTATAGCACCAAACTGGCAAAGCTTGAAGGAAAAAAGACTAAAGTTGACCATCTAGAAGTTAAAACAGCTATGTAGCACTAACAATCACAGAGAAGACAGGAAAAGAATTCACATTTTTCTATCAGATGCAAGAAAAGTGTCCATATGATATAAAGAGCACATGCAAATCAACGAAAGGCTGCCCAATTCAAGGATGGGAAAGTCACTGCGGTACAGTTCTAAGTAAATGTCAGCATTCTGATACTGTGCATGTAAGCTGGTGGTAGCCACGTCTCCCTGCTGATTGGCATGCACCTCCCTCTTCCCACCCCCTCTATATTATTTTATCTTATTATTTTTGTTGGTGATGGGGCCTGAACTCTGGGCCTGGGCGCTGTCCCTCAGCTCTTCAGCTTAAGGCTAGTGCTCTACCACTTTAGCCACAGCACCACTTCTGGCTATTTCTGCTGATGTGGTGCTGAGGAATCGAACCCAGGGCCTTGCATGCAAGGCAAGCACTCTATCTTCCCAGCCCCTATAATTTTATTTTTGTTGTGGGGCTTGAACTTAGGGCCTGGGCTGACCCTGAGCTCTTTTTGTTCAAGGTTAGTATTCTGCCACTTTGAGCCACAGCACCACTTGTGTGGTCTTTTAGGTGATTCATTGGTCATTGGAGATAAGAGTCTCACCCAGGGACTTTTCTTCCCTAGCTAGCTTCGAACCGCAATCTTCAAATCTCAGCATCCTATGAGAGAAGCTAGGATTACAGGTGTGATTCACCAGTGCCTGGCTATATTTAAAAAAAAAACACACAAAAAACAGAGCAGGGGGCCTGAGAAGGTGGCTCAGTGGTAGAGCACTTGCCTTGCATGTATGAGGCCCTGGGTTTGATTCCTCAGCACCACATAAGCAGAAAAAGCTGGAAGTGGTGCTGTGGCTCAAGTGGTAGAGTGCTCACCCTGAGCTGAAGAGCTGAGAGGGACAGTGCCCAGGCCCAGAGTTCAGGCACCATGACTGGCCAAAAAAAAAAAAAATCCACCAAAAAACAGCTGCGTGTCCTTGGTTCACACCTGTAATCCTAGCTATTCAGGAGGCTGAGATCTGAGGACTGTGGTTCAAAGCCAGCCTGGGCAAGAAAGTCCATGAGACTTATCTCCAATGAGCCACCAGAAAACTGGAAGTTGCACAGTGGCTCAAGTGGTAGAGTGCTCGCCTGGAGCTGAAGAGCTGAGGGACAGCAACCAGGCCCAGAGTTCGGGCCCCACGACTGACAAAAAACCACTCAACCTGCCAGACACCAGTCTTATTTTCCATTATTTTCTGATCTTTGACATTTGGGGGCCAGTGGGCCAGGGTGGAGACATTCCTGGGACAGTCAGACAATTCCTAGATGCACAAACCAAGCAGTGAGCCCATCGGCCACACCTCCATCCAACTCCCAAGCCAGGTCACCATCCACCAGTGCTGTCACCACGGCCGCTGCCCCGCCGCCCCTCCCCCCCAGTTCAGGGCCCAGGGAAACCATGGAACACAGACGCTCGCTTGCGCTCTTGGCACGCTGACCTGGCTCCCGTCCCGTCCCATACGGACCCCAGTGCAGGATGTGGAGGGTGTACCCCACTCCCAGGCTGAGCACCCCTACGGTGAGACCTGAGCAGTTGTGACAAGGTGCTGGAACTGTGGGTTGCTGGTCTGAGCCACCAGGGTTTTCCTAGGCTGGCCTGGAACTTGGGATCCTCTGGCCTCAGCCTCCTGAGTGTGTGTGTGGCAGGTGTGGTCACCAACGCTGGGTGCTAGGACTCCAAGTCCGGCCCCGGCACAGGCCCTGGGGCGCTCAGGCTCGGGCCCAGCCTCTCCATGCTGGCCCGGCTGTGGTGAGGTGGGTGAGGTGGGTGTGGGGGGCTCGGCCTAATCTTGAGCTCCATAATCCCCCAGGCGTCTGTCCTGCGCCTCAGGCCCCCGTCCAGCTGGCTTGCAGCCCGCAAATCCTCAGCGGGGTCTCAGGCTGGCTGGGTGTGGGGAAGCGATGACCTGATCTGTACAGCCCCTCCAGGCCTCCCAAGCCTCAGTTTCCCCATTTGTAAGGGAGCAGGTCACACAGTATCCCAGGGGGCCTCACTGACCCCTTCCCCCACTCGCCCACTGAAGCTACAGCAACGGCTCCCACCATGACCCAAGTTCATTTCTACCCCAGGGTCTTTGCACGGCCATTCCCCTCTGCCTGGGACTCTCAGACTGCAGCGGCTCCTTCCCAGGCACGTTTGGCTTGATGATCACCTCCTGCCTTGGGCTATCTTGGTCAGCTGCTGTCAGCATGATGACCTGTTTCTTTCCCATCTCTGTGCTGACAGCCACCCAGTAGGTCACACAAGGGGCTGGGGAGGAGGAGTCCTCTGGTGTGGGGGCCGCGGCCTCATTGCCCACCACTTGGCTCTATGGTTTACTGAGAAGGACACCAAGATTGGGGGAAGGACTGGGTGCCGATAAAACTTTATTGGCTAACACTGGCATGGACATGATTGGGGATAAGGGCAGGCCAGTCTGTCTGTACTGTGGCTGCCTTACCAGTGGGGGAGGTGTCACAGAGGGAGGTCCCCAGTGTCCACCTTAGTCCTGGGGCCATGGCTTGTGGTTAATGCACACAGCACTGTCAAAGACTAAGCAGGTACCCACATTTCCCTGCCAGGCCACCAGAAGGGGTCAGGGTCAGGCCATCCTCCATAGGAGCGCAGAGGCCGAGCCCAGGGTCCCAGGCCCCACCTCACGGTCACCAGGAAGTGGCTGGGTGGGGCCCAACAGGGAGTTTTCTGCCTCCTCATTACAAAACCCTGGCCTGGGCTTTGGGGTCATGATCCCTGAGCTTCTACACCCTGGGCTGTGGACTCGCCCTGCTCCCCCCACCCCATCAGCCACCATCCCCCCCACTCCCCATGGGTCTCCCCAATGTCACCTCCTAGCATGGCTCCCTGGCACTCCACTCCTCTGCACAGGCCTCCTCCTCCATGCCAGCCTTGGCCCGGCTGCCTGGGTTCGGGATGTTCTAGCTGGGGCCAGGCCTGCAGTTTTCCCGGGGAAAAACTGGCTCAGGTCCCTCCTTGCTCTGCCTCCAGCCACCTCCCTCGGGGTCAGAGCGCGCCCCGCCCCTCCCTGCCTCGGTTTCCTTCTGGAAGGAGCAGAGCGGTGCGATGCCGGCTGGTGGGGCCAGACCAGGTGGCGGCAGAGGAGGGAGCCGTGGGCAGAGTCGGGTGGATTTCCAAGGCAAAGCTGACATAATGCGCCACCAGATGAGAAGTGGCGAGTGTGGGGAGTGTAGTGTCAGGACCAGTCCATGACTCTGAGGCCTCACGAGACAGGACAGCGCGGGGGAAATGGCTCAGGAAACCCCAGACCCCAGCTTAGGACACCCCCCCCCCCAGACCACAGCTCAGGTCAGGCCCGAATGTCCATGCAGATCCTCAGCCCCACACAGCTGGCCCTGTGGGTGTCTCCAGCCTGCTCTGTGAACCAGCACACCCCGAGTGGCTCCAGGCACCCCGGTCTCGGAGGGAGATCACCAGCCCAGCAGCCTTTTCTGCCGGCTGGTGCCTGGGGAGCCAGGAGCCCGGGCAGTAACCAGATTCTAAACGCCAGCGGAAATTCGGATTTGCTTCCTATCAGATGGGCGCCCGATGCGGGCTGATACGATCAGGGCTGGCAGTGTCATCTGGGCCACCATGCCACGCCACCCCACCAAGAGGCAGATGGCAATTTGGTGGCTACTGGAAGGAGCGTGGCAGGGAAGCATGGGGTGGTTCTTCACTCTCAATTGCCCTTGACCCTTAGTCCTGGAAACCAACCCCCTTACCCCCTGCCCCCCAGCATCTTTCTAGCAATCAGAACCCAAGGTTGGGCCTCGGGAGAGGAAGGCGTGATGACTCCTTCAAGACAGGGGCTGCAGTAGGCGGTAAATAGATGCCAACTAACAGTTGTTAAGTGCCAGTGTTGACTCATTTAAGGCATTTAAGGCTCAGGCACAGGGCCGGGGGTGGAGTTCAGTGGGAAAGCACCTGCCTAGCAAGTGCCAGACTGCAAGTTCAAAAGCCAGGACCACCAAAAAAATGAAGAAGAAAGAGAGAGACAGAGAGAGAGAGAAAGAAGAGGAAGCAAGCAAAGGCTCGGGTGTGTCAGCCCCACGTCAAAATAGACAAGGCCTCACTTTGCAGATGGGGAAACTGAGGCTCGGGCAAGGCTGTGGCATGGAATACAAACCAGGAGGCAAGTCTCTAGGGTATCTATCCAAATAATTAAAGTGGGATGAAACTTCCAGATGATTCTAGATGAAAAGCCAGTGAGTCACAAAATGATCACTGTAGTTGGCTGGTTCTTACCCAAGGTGATCCAGTCAGTAGGGGACCCTAGGAGAAGATCTGGGGACAAGCTGGGCACCAGTGACTCATGCTGGTTATTCTAACTACTCAGGAGGCTGAGATCTGAGGATTGCAGCTCAAAGCCAGCCCAGATAGGAAAGTCTATGACACTTACCTCCAATTAACCACCAAAAATCTGGAAATAGAGCTGTGGCTCAAGTGGTAGAGCACTACCCTTGAGCAGAGAAAAAAAAAAGCTTAGGGACAGTGTCCAGATCCTGAGTTCAAGCCCCAGGACCAACACACAAGAAAACCCACAAAAGCTCTGGGGATAGCCTGTGACCATTACAACCAGGGAGATCCTGGGATGGAGTAGGTAGAGGTAGGGCACCTCTTAAAGAATTTTCCCGGGGCTGGGAAGGTGGCTCAGTGGTAGAGTGCTTGCCTAGCATGGATGAAGCCCTGGGTTCCATTCCTCAGTACCACATACACAGAAAAAGCTAGAAGTGGTGCTGTGGCTCAAGTGGTAGAACGTTAGCCCTGAGCAAAAGAAGCTCAGGGACAGTGCCAAGCCCTGAGTTCAAGGTCCAGGAGTGGCAAAAAAAGAAAGAAAGAAAAGAAATTTTCCAGGCCCAAATGGTGAGAGCCTGGGCCAGGCCAAGCCAATCACACACAGACCCGCACTTCCCTGAGGAGAGCTGGGTTCAGAAGACCCCAGGGTGGGGTCAGGTTTCCCTATCTACCAGCCCCTCAATCAGCTCCCAATCAGATGACAAATGTTTGCCCTGAGGCTTTCTTGTGGGCAGAGATTCTGGGGGCTACATAGTCTCTGAGCAGCTCAGCCAGGAGGCTAAGAGGTCTCAGGCCAGGGCTTGTTGCCCCCACTGGGGTCCATTCCGGCCCTGGACCCGGATACAAGTGACAGCAAAGGAGGGCGGTGACTCATGGGAATAAACAGGGTCATATAGAGCACGTGGCTCAGGGTGACAGCAGCGAAGCCCAGGGGGTTCACGTGCCCCTTGCCCTCATCCCTCTGTCTCTGGACACTTCCTCCAGCTCCCCAGCAGCCCGGCATCTCTGCACCCCACCTGCCAAGGAAGCCTGGCGATGCCGGGTGGAGATGGAGGACGGATGGATGCGGAAGGGGAGGGTGGTGGTGTCCACAGAGACATGGCCGCCCCGCCAGTGTCGGCTGCAGGGAGGGGGGCCAGGGTTTTGCAAATTAGGAAACTTCCTATTTGGGAGCTTGTGACCTCAAGGGAGAAGGAAGCGCTCCACGCTGGGGCTCTGCACGACACCCTTCCAGAAGCAGGCCGGGAGAGAAGCCCAAGGGGGGCACAGGCAGGGTGGCCCTCTCCCCGGGACAGGCTGGGCATCAAGGACATCTCATTTCCAACCTGCTAGCCCGGGCCCACGAAGGAAGGAAGGCCGTTTCCAAACCCTAACCCTTTTCAGGTTCTGCGGGGAGGGAAACTGAGGCCCAGAAAGGCCAGGACCCATCAGCACACCACCCATGATGTCACAGCCAAGGGGAGCTGACCCCAACCATAGACCCCCCCCACCTCCACCTACTGCGTGGGGGTGACCGCCTGCAAGATGGGGGGGAGGAGGAGGGGCAGAAGATGACAGTCTGGACAGTCACCCCGGCGGGGGATCGCATGGGGGGGTGCACTGCCATCCCACCCCAGCTATGCAGCACCTGGTAAACAGCATCCCCTCGCTAGAATGGGGGTACCCCTCGCTCACCCCACACCCGCAGCCCAAAGGGGGGCTGGACGCGCTCCCCACGACGCTGGGCAGGCTGCAGATCACGGGGGGCCCCCCTTCTCAAACATAGGTACCCCCTTCCCCAGACACGAGCTCCCAGAGGGGACCAGCTCCTCGTACGGATTCCCAAGACGAAGCCCTGCACTCGCTCCGGCCGGCTGTGGCCCCCCCCGATCTCCGCACCCCCCCCAGACTCTGCCGCGAGCCCCCCGCCCCGGGCGGGGC
>NW_012267280.1:762224-790674 GCF_000151885.1 Dipodomys ordii | reverse complement strand
GGGTGGAGGGAGAGGGGGGCGCCGGCGCGCGGGGGCGGGGCAAGGGCGGGGCCGGGAATGACACGCACGGAGCAGCCAATAGGAGGCGTTGAGGGCGGGGCTAGAGTGTAGTCACGCTCGGATGCAGCGAGCGCCCCCGCGCGTCCAGTGGTGGAAGAACGGCACGGTGTTGCTGAAATTAAATCGTGCCATTAGTAACATTGTTACCCCAAACAACCTGTATTTTATGCTACAAATCACGCCCGCTCTGGTATTTGCGTCGCAGACTATAAACACAGAGGCTGCATTACTTTTTCTTATTTTATTGTGATTATTAATATGTTTCACTGCAAACAAGAACCTGTGTTTCTATGAAAGAAATCACTTTTATTACATAACATTAATATTGCATATGTTACATGACATTCCTATTGCATAAATTATGTATTTCTACCATATAATTCTATGATAGTTGCATGTTTATAGCTATATAAATAACGTTAATGTGATATGAACATATGGAAATGTTTATATTTTTACATTAGACTCATTAATGAAAAATAATTTTATATGCACATATTTTAATTTTACATATTTAATTAAATATGAGAAATATATAGTATAAATATAACTAATAAATATGAACATAAAATAAAATATATAAACATTAATTTGTATATTATATTCACACATAATTGAATTAGGCCACATATGTAACTACCTTTATATTATTTAATGAAAACATGATATGTGAATAAGTGAATAACTAAGCCGAGCACCACTGGCCTTGGCCTGTAATCCCAGCTACTCAGAAGGCTGAGAGCTGAGGATCATGGTTCAAAGCCAGCCCAGGCAGAAAGTCCACTGAGACATTCTTTTCTCTGCCACTCGTGGGGCTTGAACTCAGGGCCAGGGTGCTATTCCTGAGCCTCTTTGTGCTCAAGGCTAGCGCTTTACCACCTTGAGCCACAGCGCCACTTCCAGCTTTTTCTGAGTAATTTATTGGAGATAAGCGTCTCACAGACTTTCCTGCCTGGGCTGGCTTCGAACTGCCATCCTCAGATCTCAACCTCCTGAGTAGCTAGGATTATAGGCGTGAGCTACAGGTATCCAGCTTTTCCATGAGACTCTTAATCTCCAGTTAACCACTCAAAAACTGGAGTGGCACTGTGGCTCAAGGTGGTAGAGTACTGGCCTTGAGGAAAAGAGCTCAGGGACAGGGCCCATGCCCAGAGTACAAGCCCCATGGCCAAAAAAAAAAAATATTTGCCTGTCTTCTTTTCTGTGTGTCTGACAAAACGAGTGAATAATTATGTTTATACTTGTATATTTTACATATGTAATGCAATTGTAATATTTATAGAATAGTATTTATATTTATAGTATATAATAATACAATATAACTAGAATGTGTGAATATCTACAAATACTAGCATTTTACCTTATTCATATGTAGCATGTTATCGTATTTATATGTAAGGAAGAAATTTGTTACTCATATAAATATTTAAAAAATGTAATATAATGTGCCTCAGCTGCATTTTATTAAATGCAATATATAAATTATACCAGGATATAAGTATCTTTAAAATTAGTGTTTTATAAGTGTTAATATGTAATGCACAAACACGACACTTGATCTTGCTTTTATTTATTTACTTATTTATTTAGTCAGTTGTGGAGCTTGAACTCTGGGTCTGGGCGCTGTCCCTGTGCTCTTCAGTTCAAGGTGAGCGCTCTGCCGCTTGAGCCACAGCACGACTTCTGGTTTTCTAGTGGTTTATTGGAGGTAAGAGTCTCATGGACTTTCCTGCCCAGGCTGCCTTGGAGCCATGATCCCCAAATCTCAACCTCCTGAGTAGCTAGGATTACAGGTGTGAGCCACCGGCATCCGGCTTTGTTTTTAATTAATTAATTTTTTGCCAGTCTTGGGACTTGAACTCTGGGCCTGGGCGCTGTCCCTCAGTTCTTCAGCTCAAGGCTAGCACTCTACCACTTGAGCCACAGTGCCACTTCTGACTTTTTCTGCTTATTGAACCCAGGGTCTCATGCATGCAAGGCACCTTCCCAGCCCTGTTTTTATTTTTTATGTTGATACCGGGGCTTGAGCTCAGGTCCTTGCACTGAGTATTTTTGCTCAAGGCTGGTGCTCTAACACTTGAAACACACCTCCAGCTCTGCCTTTTGCTGGTTAATTAGTGAGCTGTCTCATAGTTTTCTGCTTGGGATTGGTTTTGAAACACAATCTCATAGATCTCAGCTTCTTGATTAGCTAAAATTATAGGCTACAAATGCCCAGCAATAAGGAAGCAAATTAGGAAAAAAACAAAACCTGAAAGAAAAAAGAAAAAGGAAACCAGAAGTTGAAATTGGAAAATCAACACATGACCTCGAAGGTATGATTTAGAGACCCGGAAGTCCTGTCTAAATAATCAGTTAAAAGAAATTGGAGAAGGGGAGGGGAGGATCTAGGGAGAGGGAGACAGTGCTGATTATGCACTGGGAAGGTGGCTCAGTGGTAGAGTGCTTGCCTTGCATGCATGAGACCCTGGGTTCGATTCCTCAGCACCCTATAAGCAGAAAAAGCCAGAAGTGGTGCTGTGGCTCAAGTAGTAGAGCGCTCGCCTTGAGCTGAAGAACTGAGGGACAGCGCCCAGGCCCAGAGTTCAGGCCCCATGACCGGGAAAAAAGGAAGGAAGGAAGGAAAAAAGGAAGGAAGGAAGGAAGGAAGGGCTGATTATCTTACACCTGACTCAAGTTAAATCTATGTATGCATAGATTTAAAAGAAATTGGCTGGCTCATGCTGTAATCCTAGCTACTCAGGAGGCTCAGAACTGAGGATCAAAGTTCCAGCCTAGGCAGGAATGTCCCTTGGGGTTTTTATCTCCAATAAACCACCAC
Source organism: Dipodomys ordii (assembly GCF_000151885.1). Taxonomy (NCBI): domain Eukaryota; kingdom Metazoa; phylum Chordata; class Mammalia; order Rodentia; family Heteromyidae; genus Dipodomys; species Dipodomys ordii. The sequence continues at coordinate 787,793 of NW_012267280.1, read as the reverse complement.
AAAGCTGGAAGAGGAGCTGTTGCTCAAGTGGTAGAGCCCCAGCCTGTGGGACAGAGAGCCGAGGCTCTGAGTTCAAATCCCAGGAGCTGCACCAAAAAATACATACATAAAAATAAAAATTCAGTGGCAAAAGTGGCTGGGCAGTGTTTGCCCAGCCTGTGCGAGGGCCCTGGGCTCCACTTCAACCGCACCAATGAATAATACAATGCAAAACAAACTGAAAGAAACTTACCAAACAAGGAGTGGGATGCTGGGGGGGAGAGATCAGTCAGGGAACCGGGGATGGGCACAGGGTCCCGGTGGAGTGGACCCTCCATTTCCAAGCCACGCCCCCCTCCGTTGGTAGCCTGGGAGAGTCGGCTAAAGGCTGCCTGGTTTCTGGTGCCCCCTTGTGGCTATGGCTGGTATAACAAGAAGGGCCAGATCATTGGTTTTGGTGGGTCTCTCTACCATCCATCTTTCCTTCCTTCACCATCCATCTTTCCTTCCTTCCTTCCTTCCATCATTTTTAAGCAGTGTTGGGGTTTGAATGCAGGGGTTCATACTTGCTTGGCAGGTGTGCTCTACCACTTGAGCCATGCCTCCCTACTTGCTTTTGCCCATCCTGGGGCTTGAACTCAAGCTCCAAGCTTCTTTTTTGCTCGACTAGTGCTCTACCACTAGAGCCACAGCACCATTCTGGCCTTTTCTGTGTATGTGGTACTGAGGAATTGAACCCAGGGCTTCATGCATGCTAGGCAAGCACTCTACCACTGAGCCACATGCCCAGCCCCCCCCCATTGTGTTGTTGTTGTTGTTTTGTGTTAGCCATTGTGACAGATAGAATCTCTCTTTCCGCTGCTGGAGACCAAGCTCCTCCTTTCTCTGCCTCCTGTGTAGGTGGATGATGGTCACACACCGACACCGGCTTGGGGATTGAGATTGGGGGTGGGGGTGGGGGAGGGAGTCTCACTAACTTGTGCAAAGAAGTAATAAAAAAAAAAATCCCTGCAAATGTGCCGGATGGGAAGGGGCAGCCCGTGTTCTGACTGATCTGTTGGCTAGGTTTCCCAGTGTGCTTTGGGGGAACCACATGGCAGGTGCAAAGGCCCTGTGGCTGCAGACTCCAGGAGGACAGAAGGGGAACCAGGGAGGAGGGAGGGGCCAAACTGCTCATTCCTTCGCCTCTTCCCACCCCAGTGTTTCCTGAACACCTCCTCTGTGCTCTCCTTGGCTGGTCCAGGGCACAGACACAGAGAGGAACCCAGTAGTCCTGGTCTCTGGGCATGCAGGGGTTAAGGCCAATGGTTACCACATGAGTTTGCCTGGCCTTGCAACACACACACACACACACACACACACACACACACACACACACGCACAGCCTCGCCCCGTACCCGGCTGCCTGCCCAGGTTTCCTACTGGCTGCACCTGACAAGGCCCTACCCTCCTGTGCTGTCGTTCGCCCAGGGAGGAGACGCGGGGCGCACAGGCCACCGGGCCAGAGCTGCGAGCCGGGGTCCCCTCCCCGCCGCCCGTGCCAGCCGGGCACCCCGGGCCGGACACCCACGGGGGCTGCGTGGTGTCACAGTCCATCCTGCTCATAGGAGAGGTAAGCACCCCCACCCCAAACCCTGCTCTGCCCACCCCCCAGGGAACCGGCCCCGGCCTTCTAGCAGGGGGGACGCTGGGGACCCCACTTTTATCTGTGTGGTGCCCCAGTGAGCGGAAGCTGGCACCCCGCTGGGGCCTGGGCATCTGACATAGTTGCTTGGGATTACTGGTTCTCGTTTCTGCCTTGGCCGCTTGCCCGGGACATGGGAGCCCCCCAGCCTGGAGGCCATCATTGTTGGTACAGGTGGGGGGGGTAGGGAGCAGGTGGGTCTCTGATGTCCCCCCCAAAGTAGAGAGAGTGAGCCCCCACCGGAAGCTCCTACAACAGCCACCCAGCAGGTGAGCCGGGCAGGCACTCACTTGGTCTATGGAATGGAGTGGGGGGGTTCCCCCAAGTTTCTGGCCTTCCCCACCTCTTCCTTGTTGTGGACCTCGAGTTTGGGGGGTGGTGAACGTTGCTCCCCTAAAGTGAGAAATGCAGGCAGGGCCGGCAGAGGGGGTACAGTGTCACGGCTTTGGGGTGACAAGATTTTCTGGGTCACTGATTGGCACAGGAGAGGAAGGAGGGGAGGTCCCCGGAGAGCGGGGTCAGGTGGCAGCTCCGGCTCTTTTGTCCAGGTCCCCCGGGGCCCCGGCGGGCACGGAGGCCGCCTGGCACTTGGGTTACCGCGGGGGCCAGGCTGGGGCAGGAGGCGCCCGGCTCCGCCCGCTGTGTGTGTTTCTTGTTTAATATCTAATTTTGTTGTTATTATCCAGGTGTAGCAAAGAGGGGTGACCACTGCGAAAGCCAGGGATGAGGACGTTTGTTGTTTTGGATGGTGTCATCCCTTGCTTTCCACCTGTGTGTGTTCTGATTTTCTTTTTTCCTCTTCCCTTTCCTTCTTTCTTTGTCTTCCTTTCTTTCCTTCTTTCTTCCTTCCTTCCTTCTTTTTTTCTTTTTTCATGCCAGTCCTGGGATTTGAACTCAAGGCTGTCCCTGAGCTGTTCTGCCCAAGACAGGTGCTCTACCACTTGAGCCATGTCTCCACTTCTGGCTTTTTGCTGGATAACGTGGAGGTAAAAGGCTCTTGGACTTTCCTGTCCAGGTTGACTTTGAGCCATGATCCTCAGATCTCAGCCTCCTGAGGATCTAGGGTGTGTGTGTGTGTGTGTGTGTGTGTGTGTGTGTGCGTCCTGGGGTTTGAACTCAGTTTGGGTGCTGTCCCTTAGCTTGTGTCACTCAAGGCTAGCATTCTGTCACTGGAACCACAGGTCTACTTCCAGTTTTCTGGTGGTTCATTGGAGATAAAATTCTCATGGACTTTCCTGCCCGGGCTGGCTTTGAACCACAATCCTCAGATCTCAGCCTCCTGAGTACCTGGGATGACAGGCGGGAGCAACCAGTGCCGGGTGGCCTGTTTTCTTTTTTGTACAAGGGGTCAGAAATGACCACAAGGTAGGGCCACGCAGAACGGGAGCAGCATCACAGATGTGGCGTCATGCTGGCATGGGGGGAGGGGTGAGCTGCCTGTCCTCAAATCAGAGTGAAAAATGCCAAGCAGGTCTGACGGCTCCATCTGATTACTGACCTGGTACAGGATCAACCCCAGCTCAGAGAGGGCCGGCCACTGACCTGGAGCTGCACAGCAATGCCAGGCAGCTCAAGCCCTCAATACAGAAGCACAGAGGCCTGGACGCTGCCTTTGCCCCACTGGACGTCTGCACGGGCCCTGGCTTGCCTGGCTCATGCTTCCGGGCCACCCCGAATTCTGGGAAAGGTCCCAGGCGGGGATTTCTGGCCCAAAGGCTTCCTCCAGGCCTGGCTCAGTGCCAGGGAGCTGTGTTTGTGCAGGGTGGAGTCTGACACCCTTTGGAATGGACTGAGGTTAGTGAAGACATGGTAGCCGGGAAGGGCTAGCCAGGAAGTGAGCGAGCATTTATTTAACACTTACTGCTTAGACCTTTGTTCTGGTGAGATTTGTGTTCTGGAAGTGTGCGTGTGTGTGTGTGTGTGTGTGTGTGTGTGTGTGTGTGTGTGTATGTGTATGGGGGAGAGACAGAGAAGAAAGGAAAAACCTAATCAATGCATCATTGGTATCATCACCCGTGGTGGCAAGGGTGAGAGATTAAAAAAAAATTCATTCTAAATATGAGCCTGTGCAAAGGTCCTGGGGCAGCCTGAGTTTGGTGAGCTGGAGAGCCAGGAGGCCTGTGTGGTTGCAGCAGGGGCCGGGAGGGGCGGGGCCATGGCACAGGGCCTTGGTGGGGCTGCAGGGAGGACTTGGGCTTTGACCCTGAGGGAGGTGGGAGCCAGGGAGGGCTGTGGGCAGAGGAGGGAGGGACTGGACCCGGGGTGAGGGAGAGGGTGAGGGAGAGGGGCCGGGGTAGGGGGCCGGAGAGGTCCAGGCGGAGCCGATCCAGGTGCACACAAGGGGTGGGGAGAAGTGGGTTGGATTCAGGGTAGGTTTGGACAGACACCCAAGACAGGGGCCGAGTCTGGAGGGCAGAGGAGCTTGGGGAGGGGGCAGGAAGGAAAAGTAATTGGTGGCAGCAGGTAAGGGTCACCTCAATCTTTGGGTCTAATGATGGTAGAGGATCATTTCCTTCCTTCCTTCCTTCCTTCCTTCCTTCCTTCCTTCCTTCCTTCCTTCCTTCACCTTGGGGCTTGAACTCAGGGCCTGGGCACCGTCCTTAAGCTCTTTTTTGCTCAAGGCGAGCGCTCTACCACTTGAGCTACAGCACCACTTCCGATTTTCTAGTGGTTCATTGGAGATGAGAGTCTCATGGACTTTCCTGACCAGGCTGGCTTTGAACTGCGATCCTCAGATCTAGGCCTCCTGAGGAGCTGGGATGACAGGTGCCCCCCAGCTCCTCCTCTCCCTCTGCTGTTTGAAAAAGGTCAGAGGAGGGAGGGAGGTGGGGAGAGGAAGAGAGAAAGGGAGGAGAGACACCCATGAAGGAGAGGTTTCCAGAATCTCCTCACTCCTCTGCCCACCCCCATCTTTCAAACCCCTCAGCTCTGCTCCCCGCACCCCCGTGCTCCCCACAGCAGCCACCAGAGGGCGCGCGTGGACACAGAGTCCGGTCCCTCCCTCCCCCGCCCACAGCCCCCCATGGTCCGCACCTGGGGGGGGGGTTCCAAAGCCCACAGGACCCTGCACCACCCGTTTTGTCCCCTCCCTGCCTCTTCCTTCCTCTCCACCCCTTCTCAAGGCTTCTCTAAAGCCCAGGCTCCATGCGGCCCCAGGGCCTTTGCACACCCTCACCTGGGAACACCTGAGGTTCTCAGGGCCCCTTCCTGCTCGGTGCCCGGTGCCCGGATCCTTCCCCACCCCCACCCCCACCCCCTCCAGGCCGCTCACTCCTGTTCCCGGTCCAGCCACCTCCTCCGAGCAGCCCGGGCCCCTCACCTCTCAGAAGGTTCTACCTTGTGTCACTGCTGGCTGTGTCTCCTTACGACCCCCCTCCCAACCCCCGGCCCTGAATGGACAGAGAAGGGGGGGTAGGGGGTGGGGGCGGGGTGAGGGTGCAGCTTCCTCTCCAGGCCATTCTTAAGGTTCTGGTCGGACCTGTTAGACCACGGATATGACCTCAGCCTCCTGCAGGGGAGCAAAGCGGCCTCCCTCCCCCCGACCTCAGCCCTGCAAGCCCTCCAGGACCCCCTCCCCACGACCTCAGCCCTGCAAGCCCTCCAGGACCCCCTTCCCGGCCCCCGGCCCTTGGGCACCCCTGGGCTCCCCACTGAGGACCTCCTCCCAGACGAAGCGGTGGAGCCAGCGTCCTGGCATGGATATTTCGAGAAGGAACCCCCGCCAAGTATGGTGGTGTGGGTCCAGGGCCTCCATCCAGGCTGGGGGAGGGGTTGTGGGAAGGGAAGCACTGGCCTCGCCGTCTCCACACAGCGATCAGGATGGGTGCAAGGAATCCTGGGGGTGGGGGGCTCCCCCCCTCCGGCAGCGGACCCACAAACAGGACTGCAGCCTGCTTCCTGCTTTGGACCGGTATGAGGGTTTGAACCCGGGGCCTGGTGCTTGCTAGGTTGGCTTGCTGTGGCTCGAGCCACGCCCCTTCACGCCAGAGCCACGCCCTTGCCACTTGGACCACGCCCCCAAGCCGCCAACGTTCCAGCCCACGCCCCTGCGGTTTGAACCACTCCTTGCTGTTTGGCCACGCCCCCACGGCTTGAGCTACACGCCCACCACTTGGGCCACGCCTCCGCGGCTTGAGCCACGCCCCTTGCTGCTTGGGCCACACCCCCGTGAGTAAGGCCCGCTCCCAACACTTGGGCTGCGCCCCACAGCGTGGGCCCCGTCCCTCAGTTTCAACCCCTCCTCTACCGTTTGGCCACACCCTCACTGCCGGGCTCCTGCTCCAATACTTGAGTTACACGCCCACCACTTGGGCCACGCCTCTGCTGCTTTAGCCACACCCCCTACGGATTGGGCCACACCTGTGGATGAGCCACGCCCCAGTACTTAAGCCACGCCCTGCTGGGGACCCCGGCTCCTATAGCTCAAGCCACGCCCTCTCACGCTCTGCTGCTTGGGCCACGCCTCTAATGCTTGAACCACTCCTCTAGCGTTTGGCCACGCCCCCACTGCTTGGCTCCATTTCCGCCCCCACCCCCCAAGCCTGAGCTACACTCCCATGGCTTGGGGCCCTGTTTCTGCAGCTTGAGCCACACCCCAGAGGCGGAGCCACGCCCCCATCACTTGGACACGCCCTACTGCTTGGGCCACACCCCAGGGACTAAGCCACGCCCCATGACCTGGGCCACGCCCCGCTGGGACCACGCCCCTAGGATTTGAGCCACGCCCCTAACCATGCCAATCACATCCTCTATCCTTTTTTTATTTTGCTCAGTCGTGGGTCTTGAACTCAGGGCCTGGGCGCTGTCCCTCAGCTCTTCAGCTCAAGGCGAGTGCTCTACCACTTGAGCCACAGCACCACTTCTGTTTTTTGGTGGTTCCTTAGAGATAAGAGTCTCAGGGACTTTGCTGCCCAACTGCCTTTGAACCACGATCCTCAGATCTCAGCCTCCTGAGTAGCTAGGACAGGTGTGAGCCACCGGTGCACGCTTTCCTCTATCCGTTGACCTCCCCCATCCCTTTATCCCTCTGGTCTTCTTGGGGATAAAGTCCCACTTTTTGCCCAGGCCTGCCTGGACCAGGATTGGTCTATTTCTGTTTCCTGCCATAACTGGATTGACAGGCAAGCACTACCACATCCACTTACTGGCTGAGGTGGAGTTTTTGCCTGGACTGATCTCCAATCACAGGCCGCCGCCAGGGCAGGAATACTGGATTGTCCACCTACTTGTGTCACCTGCCGGCCACCTGTCTACCTGCCAGACCCAGGTAGTAACTGGTTCTGAGTAGTTCCAGCCAGGATCCCCAGGAAGGGAGGGAGTCTGGGGAGATACATTTTTCTGTGACTCATTATAACAGACAGAGATTTAAAAGACCTTCAGTCTTGTTCTACCTAAAATTTTCTTTTCTTGTGTTTTCTTCTGGCTCCTACCTGTAGGTGGACAGTAGACACCCAGCCAGTTAAGATTTTCAGTTATGGTGTTTCCTTAGCTGACCAGTTTTTGTTGATCAATCTGGGAGAGTCGTGGGCCATCTCTGACTCTTTCATCATTGATAAGATATGTGTGTCAGATTTACTGATAAAAATTTCCTCTGTGGCTGGACGCTGGTGGCTCACGCCTGTAATCTCAGCTACCCAGGAAGCTAGGATCTGAGGATCATAGTGGTTCAGATTCAGCCCTGGTGAGAAAATTCATGTGACTCATCTCCAATTAGCCAACAAAAAAGCCAGAAATGGAGCTGTGGCTCCAGTAGTAGAGCTCCACCTTGGAGCGATAAAGCTAAGGGACCGTGCCCAGGCCCTGAGTTCAAGTCTCAGCATTTGTACAACAAACAAACAAACAAAAAAAATACCCAAAACACCAGTGTTCCCAACACTGTGAAGTCTGAGGCAGGAGGATCCTGACTGTGAGGCCAGCTTGGTCAAGTTTCTGTCTCAAAAACAACAGAAAATGCAGTGCTAAGTAGCACCTCAGGCTTGCTAAGCATGTTGATCACTTCTAGTTCTTGGAGGCAGATAGGATGGTCCCCATCTACAGATAAAGAAACTGAGGCACCAGCCCATTAAATGGCTCGCTAACAACTGGAGCTAGGAATCACACTACAAATCTTATTCTAAGTACCTTTCATCCTTGGGATCACTCTGTGATGCCATTTCCTTCAATAATTGATGAAGAAATAGGTGTGCAGAGCCGGTGACCGACTTCCCTGGGGGTCACACAGCAAATAGGTGATAGAGCTGAGATCGATTCAAAGATTTAGATCTGTCTGTCTCCGTCACTTGGCAAACTCTTAACCAACTTTTAAAACCCCAGCCGAAATGCCCCTCTTCTTTTACAAGAATCCTTTCCTAAGTTCGCCTGGGTTTCTCCACTGCCGTTCCCCGTTCTGACCTTAGACCAAAGGGAGAAAGGGTGTTTATGCCCACATTTGCCTCCTCGACCTTGGGCGTGGGGTGGGGCACAGTATTTTTTATTTTTATTTTTAGACCGCGAAGGAATGTGTGGGTGGAGCCACCGCCAGCCCCGCCCACCCAGCGCCCTCCCGCGGCCGCACCGCCCGGCTCTGGGGCCGTCCTTCCTGAGTCCAACCCGAATCTCAGGCCCTCAGGGCCAGGCCTGGGATCAGAGAAAGAGGCCTGACCTTTACCCTTTGGGACTCAAGAATTCCCTCCTCCTTCTGTGCCCCTCCAGTATCCAGCCCCATGCTGGGTGTGCCCCGGATCCCTGAGGCTGGGGAGCCCAGGACCCCGTGCGTCTGGCCTCGGGGCCTCAGTTTCCCTTCTCTGAAATGCTGTGAGCGGCCAAGCCCACCCCAGGGGGAGATGGGTCTGTTGGGTTTAAGGTAACCCGACGAGGGAGGGTCTGAGGCTTCCAGCTCTGCACGGGGGCCCGGTCCTTAGGGGCCTCCCCGCGGACGAAAACAACACAAAACACAACACAGGCCCCCGACCCGCAGAACCCCAGCTCTCCAGCCCCCGGCTCCGGCCCTCGCGCGGCCCGATCCAGTCCGGGTCTTCCTGGCAGCCTCGCCGCGCGGCTCCCCCAGTCCCGGCCATTGGCAAAGGCTCGGCTGCCTGGAAAACACGAACTGGATTTTCCCATTTCCCGGAACCCGGAGCCTAGGACGGAGGCCTTGGGCCCGGGGCGGCCGCTCCCCGCTTCCCGGGGGCGGGGCCGGGGCGGGGCGGGGCGGCGGGCGACCGGGAGGAGGAACGCGGGCAGGTGCAGCCGACAGCGGCTGTTTGGGCAGCAGAGGGGCGAGGGCGAGACCCTCCACCCGCCACGACCCTCCTCAGCTACCTGCTCTCACCGGGGTCCGGGGCGATTGACGGTTTCCAGGCCCCCCCTCCCCGCGGGCTAGAGCCCCGGGGTGGACCATGGCGGTGAGATTCCAGGCGAGTAGGCCGAGGGGGAGGGAGGGGGTGAGGGCGAGGCGTGGATGGCGGTCTGACCCAGGACTCCCTGAAATACCCTCTTGCAAGGCGGGGAAACTGAGGCCCGGGTGGGGGGGGGACACGAGACGACTTGGCCTGGGAGGGGGCTGCCCAGCGAGGTGTGTCCGTGTCTCCCACGTCTACCTTGGGTTTCTTCTACTCATTTCTCCAGCCCTGGGTTCAAATCCTGCTTCAGTCAGTCCCTCCCCCCCCCAGGTTCAAATCCTGATCTTTTCTGCTCCGCCGACTTGGGTTCGAATCCTGCGTCGTCTGCGGCCGCCCGGTGGGCGGTGGGCGGAGCTTCGTGGGAGGGTCGGGGAGGGGAAGGACGGGGCCGGGGCGGGAGGAAGAGGCCGAGGTCCTGGGCCCCCCTGGGCTCTCGCGGGACCCCCTTGAGCCCTCGGCCCGCCTTGCATGCACTGAGCACCTACTGTGTGCAACACCTTTAACCTAAGGCGTGGCCAGGCCCGAACCCCCCCCACACCCGGGGGAGGGGACCTCAGGAAGGGTAAACTGAGGCTGCACCAGTGGATGGGTAACCCCGAGCTCTAACCCCCCCAGATCCGATCGAGGGTCCCGCCCCCACCCCCACCCCGGGGCCCAGCGCCCCTTCCCCTCCCGCCTTTGTTCCCGGTTCCCGGAGGTGCGGGCGGCTCCCGCGACAGGTGCAGGGGGCGGGGACGCCGCCCTCCAGGCCCCCCTGCCCAGGCCCGGGCTCTGGGGAGGGGCGGGGACTCCGGACACACCTGGCCTGGCCCAGCCCGTGTGGGGGAGCGAGGATCCCACTCAGTCAGGGAATCTTTGGGACCCTTCTCAGGGGCCAAGTCCCCCGTAGGGGTGAGCAATCGTGGGGTCCCAGAGCCCCCCCCCAACCCCATACTAAGGGGAATGAGGGAGACCGCTGGGTTCTGAGATACATATCTGGAGAGAGTGTGTGTGTGGGGGGTGAGATTGTGTGGCCTTAGGGCTGTGATGGATGAATAGGAGTTGGGTTCATTCGGGCCCAGAAGGATTCAGAATGAATGAATAAAGCAGAAAGGGACAATACCGTGCCAGGTGCTCAGCTAGATAGGAAGGGGGGGAAGGAAGGGAGTCTCCAGAGTCCTGGATGTTGAGGGGGGGTGTTCCTCTGGGGGGGGTGTCCTCAGGCTTAGGGAGCAGCCTGGACGGAGGTTGGGAGGGCACCAAGGAGTTGAAGTCGACCAGGATCAGGCTTCAGGGCACAAGGGAGGGAGCCAAAGGCACAGAAGCCACAAGCCTAGGCAGGCCCGGCCACCTGTGTCCCCGCCCCGCCCCCGCGCCACACGGGATTTCTTCAAGGAAAGCCAAGAAAAAGAAAATTCCAGAGTGGCATTTAATCATGCGAAGTATCACATCAAAGCCAGAGGGCTTGGGGGTTGAAAAAAACAAGCTCAGAAAAGAAATAAGAAAAGCAATGAGTAGAAGCAGAAGCCATTGGGGCTGGTGGTTAAGAGCCAGTCTTGACGGAGATAGGAGTTCTTTCTTCTGGGCTGCTGTGTGACCTGGGGTGAATTTCTGAACCTCTTTGGGCCTCCCTGTCCTCTCCTGTGAGGTAGATATTTTTGTTGTGGTTGTTGTTGTTGTTTTGTCAGTTGTAGGGCTTGAACTCTGGGCTTGGGCGCTGTCCCTCAGCTCTTCAGCTCAAGGAGAGCGCTCTACCGCTTGAGCCACAGCGCCACTTCTGGTTTTCTAAGTGGTTTATTGGAGATAAGAGTCTCACAGACTTTCCTGCTTGGGCTGGCTTTGAATCGAGATCCTCAGATCTCAGCCTCCTGAGTAGCTAGGATGACAGGCGTGAGCCACCGGCGCCCGGCAGGTGAAGTAGATATTGTATCATGGTTGCTTCCTTGGTTTTTAACAGTTCCATGGATGGGTGTGCAGCGCATTATTCCTATAGCTAGTGTGGAATAGTGGGATGCGTTTACAGTAGGCAAAAGTAGATATCATGTCGTTATTCTTTTTACTTTTTTTGGGGGGCAGTACCAGAGTTTGAACTCGGGGCCTCATACTTGATTGGCTAGTGCTCTGCCATGTGAGCCATACCTCTAGCACAGCTGTGTGCTGATGGTTTTGGAGATGGAATCTGAGCAGTTAGGGTTCCAGTCTTCGCCACTAGTGCGTCATTTATTGCTTCTCGCAATGGTGGCCGGATCTCCTGAGGGTGGATCTGCTTTCATAATCTGCCCATTTCACCGTGTAGCCCAGGTGGGCCTCGAACTCACAATCCTGCCAGTGCTGCGTCTATGCCTTGGTTTCCTCAATTATGATATGGGTACAATAGAGTGATTCTACCATGGGGGACAGTGAGGTTGGACAAAGTGCTCTGTACCAAGGAAGTGCTTTGTTTGTAAATCCATCCAGCCATCCAGCCATCCATCTATCCACACATCCATCCAGCCATCCAGCCAGCCAGCCATCCAGCCATCCACACATCTGTCCATCCACTCATCCACCCATCTATTTATCCATCCATTCACCCATCCATCTGTCCATCCATCTACCCATCCATCCATCCATCTACCTATCTATCCATCCATCTACCCATCTGTCCACCCATCTACCCATCCATCCATCCATCTACCTATCTATCCATCCATCTACCCATCCACCCAACCATCCATCCATCCACCCATCCAACCATCCACACATCCACCCATCCATCCATCCACACATCCATCCATCCACTCATCCACCCATCTATCCATTCACTCATCTACCCATCTGTCCATCCTCTCATCTATTTATCCATCCATTCACCCATCCACCTATCCACTGGTCTATCCATCTGTCCATCCATCTACCCATCCATCCATCCATCTACCTATCTATCTATCCATCTACCCATCCACCCATCCATCTACCCATCCATCCATCCATCTACCTATCTATCTATCCATCTACCCATCCACCCACCCATCCATCCATCCATCCATCCACTCATCCACCCATCCATACATCCATCCATATACTCATCTACCCAGCCACCCATCTGTCCATCCATCCATCCACCTATCCATCTACTCATCCATCCATCCACCCATCTATCTACTCATCAATCCACCCACCCATCTATCCACTCATTCATCTACCCATTCATCCATCCACTGATCCATCCATTTATCAGTCCATCTTCACACTCACCATCCATGTATCTAGCAAATATTTTTGGAACCCCTGGTCTATAAGGCCCAGGTGTCATTCGAAGGACCAGGACTTATTTGTGAATGAGATAGACAGGTATCTCTTCCCCAGGAGCAGATATTCACAGAGGGAATGGACACTGAATAGATTTTTTAAAAATGTAGAGAATGTTTAAGTGTCACACATTCTGTGAAGGGACATAGGGCAGGCAAAGGTGACATGTTGCCAGTGTGAATGGTGTGATTTCACCTGGAAGATAAGCAAAGACCTTGAAAGGAGGTGGAGGCACAGTCTGTGCAAAGGTCCTGGGGCAGGATGGAGCCTGGTGTGTTGGAGGAGCAGTGAGGAGACCAGAGGAACTGGAGCAGAGGGAGTGAGACTCAGAGATGCAGGAGGAGGAAGAGAGGAACATGGGAACATGGGGCCTTGTGCAGGAGTGGGAGTGGGCTGCAGGGAGGAAGGACTGGGGCTTTGACCCTGAGGGAGGTGGGAGCCATGGAGGAAGGAGGAAAGGCCTGGCCCAGCACTCACGGGCGCTCTCTAGTGGCTGCTTCAGGGAGAAGAGATGGTGGTCTACATGGTCCCAGGATGGGGGGGGGCAGGTAGGTCTTAGGCCAGACCCTCCCGGGAGCCCGTGTATCCTGACACCCACTTCTTTGTTCCCCCATCAGGTGGCTGACATGGAGTCACTGACCATCTGGGAGCAGCACACAGCCACGCTCTGCAAGGTGAGCCACCCCTGCTCAGGTGCTGGGGCCATGGCGGCTTTCTCCAGGCCGAGGGGAGGCAGCCCAGCCCTTCTTGTCTCCTTGTCCCTTAGGACCCCCGCCGTGGCTTTGGCATTGCCATCTCCGGAGGCCGGGACCGGTCCAGCCAATCCGTGGTGGTGTCCGATGTGATACCAGGAGGCCCTGCGGAGGGCAGACTCCAGTGAGGACCATTGGAGGCCACCGGGCCACTGGGGGAGGGAGGGCTGGCATGACCCAAGCCCGAGGCTGGGGAGCCAGCGCCTGGCACCTGGCTGCTCTGTCAACACAGCTTTGGCAAGGACAGCCGGGCAGAGCCAGTCTGGGCAGTGCCATGTCCCGAAGGCATTTCCTGGTTTTTCCTTCTATGGTCACTGTGGCCTCAGGGCCTCAGGGCCCTCCTGGAACAGAAAAATCCTGGAAACATTTTTTAATTGGCAGGAAGGGGAGGCCCGTAGTTCTGAGCCCGTGGGGATAGGAAATTCCTGGAAATGTTGTGTTCAAATGGCTCTGGGACCCAAATGACTGACAGGTGATACAGACTTGATTGAACCCAGATTTGGAGATGATGTTTTCAGAAAGGGAAGAAAAACAAACACACACATACACACACACACACACACACACACACACACACTCTTCCCTCTTTGTGATTAAGTTGCCCTCATTTCATAGATGGGAAAACTGAGAGCAGGACAGAGAAATGTGTTTGTGAACCTGGAGATCCCTATGAGTTAAACCAGGATTACTTTGGAGGGTGAAATGGGAGGATCGCGGTTCAAAGCCAACCTGGGCAGGAAAAACATCTGTGAGACTCTTAGCTCCAATGAACTACCAGAAAACCAGAAGTAGAGCCATGGCTCAAAGTAGTAGAGAGCTAGTCTTGAGCAAAAGAGCTCAGAGACAGTGTCGAGGCCCTGAGTTGAAGCCCCTGGACTGATGAAAACAACCATCATCAACAATTACTACAACAGACTTTATAGACCTGGAATTTCTGAGGGCTTTTTGGGGGGAGGGTGGGAGGGGTGGCTTAGGGTGACTGGATGTGAGGGCCACCTCCCTGAGACCTGTCTCCTCCCTCAGAACTGGGGACCACATCGTCATGGTGAACGGGGTCTCTGTGGAAAATGTCACTTCTACTTTTGCCATTCAGATTCTCAAAACCTGCTCCAAATTGGCCAACATCGTAAGTCGTTGCTGGGGTATAGAGGAGGACCCCAGGTTCACAGAGTCTCGAGACCCCCTGTCTTGTCTCTCGTGGGTGGAACCTCTTTTTTTTTTGTTGGTCATGGGGCCTGAAGTCTGGGCCTGGGCGCTGTCCCTCAGCTCTTCACTCAAGGCTAGTGCTCTACCACTTGAACCACAGCACAACTTCCGCCTTTTTCTGTGTATGTGGTGCTGAGGAATTGAACCCAGGGCCTCAGGCATAAGGGGCAAGCACTCTACCACTGAGCCACTGAACCACCTTCCCAGCCCCCCACTTTTTTTTTTTCATATAGGTCCTGGGGCTTGAACTCAGGGCTTAGGTGTTATCCTTAACCTTTTTTGTTTTTCACTCAAGGCTGGTGCTATACTACTTGAACCACAGCTCTACTTTCAACTTTTTTTTAGTGGGTAATTAGAGAGAAGAGTCTCACAGACTTTTCTGTCGGGGTTGGCTTTGAACTATGGTCCTCAGATCTTAGCCTCCTGAGTGTCTGGGATTACAGGTGTGAGCCACCAGCGCCTGACTTTCTGGGAGGGGGGGGGGGACTCAGTGCCTTAAGCATGACAGGAAAGTGCCCACCACGGAGCCACACCCCAGCACTTGTGCACAACTTGCAGCTTACGTGGAGGCCCAGGCAAGCACTCTACTGAGCTACCTTCCCAGCGCTGGGTGCCACCCCATGGAAGGTGTTGTTTCTGGGTGACCCAGTCTGCCCCCTTCCCCTTCCCAGACAGTCAAGCGGCCCCGTCAGGTCCAGCTCCCTGCTACCAAGGCCAGCCTTCCTGGCCCAGGGCACCAGGAATCGGACGAGGAGGACGGGCATGCCCGGGGCTACGAGGGAGGCTCGTCCAGTGGCTCGGGGCGCTCCTGGGGCGAGCGATCGCGCCGGCCCAAGGCCGGGCGCCGGAGCCGGGCTGGCAGCCATGGGCGGCGGAGCCCAGGCGGCGGCTCGGAGGCCAACGGGCTGGCCCTGGTGTCTGGCTACAAGCGGCTCCCCAGGCAGGACGTGCTCATGAAGCCTGTGACATCGGTGCTGGTGAAAAGAAGCAGCAGCGAAGGTGAGCGTGTGGGGCTCAGCGTGGCAGAGGGGTGCGGGGCCTTGGCGTTCCCCCCGACCCACCAAAGAGGAAACTGCTATTGCTGACCTACCATGTCTGGCCTTTTGTTGTGTGTGTTCCACCAAAGAATGACCCCAAAGATCTCCATCGGACTCCCCAGGACCTGCGGCTACCTCACTTCCCAGGGCAGAAGGGATTCTGTGGGTGGTATCAACTTGAGGCTCCCCTCCCCTCTGAGGGGGACCCTCCTGGATCCCCTGGGGTCTAGCAGGGCCCAGGATCACCACAGGATCCTCATTGAGAGATGCCTGATTTTGGGGAGTCTGAAGAAGCAACTCTTGTTTTTTTTTTTTGGCCAGTCCTGGGACTTGAACTCAGGCCTGGGCACTGTTCCTGAGCTGCTTTTGCTCAAAGCTAGCACTTTACCACTTGAGCCACAGTGCCACTTCTGGCCTTCTCTGTGTATGTGGCATTGAGGAATCGAACCCAGGGCCTCATGCATGCTAGGCAAGCACTCTACCACAAAGACACCTTCCCAGCCATTAACTCTGTATTTAAAAAGAAAATTATTAAGTAATTAATTTTTTCTTTTTTTTTTTTAACAGTTGTAGGGTTTGAACCCAGGGTCTGGGCACTGTCCTTGAGCTCTTTTGCTCAAAGCTAGAGCACTTTGAACCACAGCACCACTTCTGGTTTTCTTTTCTTTTTTTTAGTTTTTTTAAAAAATTTTTTCTGTCATGGGGCCTGAACTCTGGGCCTAGGTGCTGTCCCTCATCTCTTTGGCTCAAGGCTAGCACTTTTACTACTTGAGCCATAGCACCACTTCTGTATTTTTCTGCTTATGTGGTGCTGAGAATTGAACCCAGGGTCTCATGCTTGCCTGGCATGCATGAGACCTTTTCGGACAGTTAATTGGAGATAAGACTCTCATGAACTTTCCTGCCCAGGCTAGCTTTGAACTGCAATCCTCAGATCTCAGCCTCCTGAGTAGTTAGGATGGCTCCCAGCTGTATTTTTATTTTATTATTTTAATTTAATTTAATTTTTTTGCCAGTCCTAAGGTTTGAACTCAGGGCCTACACACTGTTCCTGACCTTCTTTTGCTCAAGGCTAGCACGCTGCCACTTGAACCACAGCACCATTTCTAGCTTTTTCTGTTTATGTGGTACTGAGGAAGCAAACCCATGCATGCTAGGCAAGCACTCTACTATGAAGCCATATTCCCAGCCCTATATTTGTTTAAAAATTTTTATTGTCAGTCATGGGGCTTGAACTTGGCCTGGGCGCTGTCCATGAGCTCTTCAGATAAAGAAAAGTCCTCTACCACTTGAGCCACAGTGCCACTTCTGATTTTCTGTTGGTTAATTGGAGACAAGAGTCTCACAGACTTTCCTGCCCAGGCTGCTGGCTTTGAAGCTTGATCCTCAGATCTCAGCCTCCTGAGTAGCTAGGATTACAGGCGTGAGCCACCGGCGCCCGGCCGCACCATGACTTTTATTTATTTTTTTTGATGGTGTTGGGGCTTGAACTGAGGTCCTCCTGCTTGGCTTCCTTGCTCATAGCTGGTGCTCTACCACTTGAGTCATGCCTCCAGCACTGCTTTTTGCTAGTTAGAGATAAGAGTCTCACAGAGGTCTCTGCCCAGGCTGACTTCAAACTATGATCCTCCAGATCTCAGCCTCCAGAGTAGCTAGGACTTGAAGGCATGAGCCCCTGGTGCCGGCTTCCACATCGTTGATTTTAGTGAGAAGGACTCACATCCTGAGAACTGTGATTGTGATGAAGTGGTGACCTCCCCGACAGAGGCCACCAACGTCGGCCTCAGGATGACCTATGATGTCACCAATGATGTCACACCACTTTTCTCCAGGGCTTGTCACTGTTGGGGTTGAGGTATCATAACCCCCATGATGCTATCTGTCTTCAGGTGATGGGCGGGGAGGGTCCATTTTTACCCCATGCCGATCTTGAGCCCTACCTCAGTTTCCCTCCTTATCCTACAGAGTTTGGGGTGAAGCTGGGCAGTCAGATCTACATCAAGCATATCACAGATTCCGGCCTTGCAGCGCGGAACCGTGGGCTGCAGGAAGGGGACCTCATCCTGCAGGTGAGCTTGATCTTCTTGTCCTGTAAGTGGTGAAACTGAAGCAGGGGACGGGACAGTGCCACCTGTCACTCAGCGAGGTTGCAGAGCCAGGCTGTGGGCTGTGGGCATTTCCTTCCCTGTTCTTGGAGATGGTTACGTACAGAATAGCCCTTCCTTCCAAATTGCTGGAATTCATGATCAAATTTTGGTTTCTAGTATCCCCAAGGCTTTCTGGGTATTTAAATTCCGTTTGTTTGTCAGTCATGGGGCTTGAACTCTGGGTTTGGGCGCTGTCCCTGCACTCTTCAGCTCAAGGCTAGCGCTCTACTGCTTGAGCCACAGCCCCACTTACGATTTTCTAGTGGCGTATTGGAGATAAGAGTCTTATGGACTTTCAAGACCAGGCTGGCTTTGAACCATGATCCTCAGATCTCAGCCTCTTTAGTAGCTAGGATTACAGACGTGAGCTACCAGTGCCTGGCTAGGTATTCAAACTCTGTAGACAGCTCAGTACTGTGTGGATTCCTAGACCCTCCCTCTCCAGGTCTAGTGGCCCTGACTCAGAAGAACTTTCCCGCCTCACTGACTGGAATCCATCATTAGAAGTCTTTCTTGTGATTCCCAGGGTTTGCTTTGCAGCATACTTCCAATTCATTATTCCTATTGTCTCCTTGGGGTGACCTGTTTGTGGGGACCGTGAGGAATTTGTCTGTTGCTGATGCTTTGGGACACACACTAGTCCCTCCCCATCCCTAGGATTCCCCCAAGATACTCTCAAGAGAAAATGTCAGAAGTGGATCCTCTGTGAACAGAGCAGGCACCAACACCTTTCTAAAATCCCTTTCTGAGGATTTGAGTTTTCTAATCCCCTCCTTTGATGTCTATTTCAAGTTCTTCTCAGAGATATATTTCTACTAAATTCTAGGAATTGTGACCCCCCCCCAACCTTCACTTCTTTCCTTTTTTTGCCAGTCTTGGGGCTTGAACTCAGGGCCTGGGTGCTGTCCCTGAGCCTCTCTGTGTTCAAGGCTAGTGCTCTACCACTTGAGCCACAACGTCACTTCCAGCTTTTTTTCTGTGTATGTGGTACTGAGGAATTGAACCCAGGGCTTCATGCATGCTAGGCAAGCACTCTACCACTGAGCCACATTCCCAGCCCCCCCTTTTTTTTGTTGGTTGTCAGTTGTGGGGCCTGAACTCTGGGCCTGGACGCTGTCCCTCAGCTCTTCAGCTCAAGGCTAGCGCTCTACCACTTAAACCACAGAGCCACTTCCAGCTTTTTCTGCTTATATGAGGAATGGAACCCAGGGCCTCATGCATGCAAGACAAGCACTCTACCACTGAGCCACCTTCCCAGCTCTTACCCTCCCCCTTCCTTTTCCTCTCCCCCTTTTTGTTTTCTGCTTTTGAGGGTGAGCTCAGAGCCTGACTTATGCTAGGCAGGTGTGCTACCTCTTTAGCCCCGCCCCTCCCCGCAGCCCCGCCCTTCACGACAGCCACGCCCACCCACATCCTAAATCCATATTAAACACGCCTCCCTTCTGTAATTTGAGCCAAGCGTTGGCACTTGAACCACACCCCATAGTCGGAACCACGCCCCGCCAGGTGACCACGCCCCGTTACATGACCGTGCCCCATCACGCAGCCACGCCCACTACTTTCGCACACCTCCTTCACGTGAATGGAGTCCCTGTAATTTCAGCCACGCCCCCACCACTGGAGCCTAGCCTCCTACTTCCTCCTTGTGTCTGTTTCCAGGATCTTAGTGTTCACCTCCTTTCTTTCAGATGCAGTGGTTTTTGTTGTCACCCTCAAGATCTCCCCTAAACAAACATCCCCTCTCAGGAGATGTTTGCAGCCCTCTTCCCTGGTTGGAAACTGCCAGTTTCTAGAACTTTGTGGACCCCACAGCAAAGTTCCAGTTCTCATTTTTGTCCCCAGGAAAAGTATCTGTTTCTATTCCCCCCCGCCCCCCGCTCTTCCCACCCCAACCAAGCTATCCGTGTCTAGTATCCCCACCTCCCACTCACCGGCTTGCTCGCTTCCTCCCCTGTCCCTGCAGATCAATGGCGTGTCCAGTGAGAACCTGTCGCTGAGTGACACGCGGCGGCTCATCGAGAAGTCGGAGGGGAAGCTGACCCTGCTGGTGCTCAGGGACCGAGGGCAGTTCTTGGTGAACATCCCCCCGGCCGTCAGCGACAGTGACAGCTCGGTTCTGGATGGTGAGGGGCGGGGATGGCCTCCGGAGCTCGGTCTTTCAGAGACTCAGAGTGACCGGGAGCGACGTGGAGTCCCACAGCTGGCTGTATGGGTCTCTGGGGCCCCTTTTGCTGGGGGTGGGTGGGTCTGGATGTTGCCCTCCGTGAGACGGGTTCGGGCTGGCCGGCGTGGCTGTGGCCGACGCGTTGTCCCTTCTCTGCAGACATCTCAGACCTCAACTCGGAATCATCGCAGGCGCCACCACCCCACGTCCCGCCACCGCCCGGGCAGAGGCAGAGGACCGCCCAGGCCAGCCCCGCCCACTCCCCGGCGTGCGTACCCGGGAGGGGGCGTGGCGTACGCCGGGGGCGTGGCGTACGCCGGGGGCGTTGCGTACGCCGGGGGCGTGGTGTGCTCGGGGGCGTGGCTTCCAGCACAGCCTCTGCTTCTCTTCCCCACTACCCCCCATCCATTCCCCTCCCCCCTGCCCCCTTGGAGCAGCACCAGGATTTAAACACAGGCCCTTGAGAGCTTTCTTGCCCACTGCCGGTGATACGCTACCATTGGAGCTACACCCTGTTTTTGCTGGCTGATTGGGGATGAGAGATTCCTGAATGCCGAGATGACAGGCATGCATCCCCACATCAAGCCTGTATATATATATATATATCCCTTAGCTTAAAAATGTATTTCATATTCTTTTATTTATTTTTAAAATGTTTGTTGTTGTTATAAAGGTGATATACAGAGGGGTTACAGTTACATAAGTCAGGTACAGAGTACTTTTTTGTTTTTCTTGCTGTCTGTCCTAGGGCTTGAACTCAGGGCCTGGGCACTGTCCCTGAGCTATTTTTTGCTCAAGGCTAGTGCTCTACCACTTTGAGCCATAGCACCACTTCTGATTTTCTGGTGGTTAATTGGAGATAAGAGTCTCGCAGACTTCCCTGCCCTGGCTGGCTTCGAACCCCAATCCTTAGATCTTGGCCTTCTGAGTAGCTAGGATTACAGACATTACCATCAATGCCAGGCAAGAGTACATTTCTTTTGGACATTGTTGCTCCTTCCCTTGCTCTCTCCCCATTTATCCCTTAGCTTTTTCATTAAAGGCTGGTGTTCCACCATTTGAGCCACAGCTCCACTTCCAACCTTTTTCTGGTTAATTGGAGGTAACAGTCTCCTAGACTTTCCTTCCCAGGCTGGTGTCGAACCTTGACCAACAGATCTTAGCTTCTTGAGGATTACAGGCATGAGCCACTAGTGTCCAGCTTTTATAGCTTTTAGTAATAAAATAATAATCTGATTGTGATGGCACACACCTATTATCCAAATCCCTGGGATGGAGAGATGGGAGGATCTAGAGTTCCAGGCTAACATGGACTACCTAGTGAGACCCTGTCTCAAATAAAGAAAAAGAAGCTGGGTGCCAGTGGCTCACACCTGTAATCCTAGCTACTCAAGAGGCTGAGATCTGAGGATCATGGTTCAAAGGCAGCCAGGGCAGGAAAGTCCATGAGCTTCTTTTATCTCCAGTGAACCACCAGAAAATCCAAAATGGTGCTGTGGCTTGAAGTGGTAGAGCACTAGCCTTGAGCAAAAGAGCTCAGGGACAGTGCCCAGACCCTGAGTTCAAGTCCCACGACCGACAAAAATAAAAATAAATAAAAAGACAAGAAACAATAATGTAAGAAAACCAAACAACAACAGCAAAATGCCCATTGATATTTGCTCCTGTCTCACCCTGACCCTGTCTCCTTCAGCGAGAGCCCCCGGTTTCGGCGGGAAAGGTCAGTGGATTCCAGGACTGTCTCAGAAGCAGGTGAGCAGCAGGGAGGTGGGTAGTGCTGCCGAGCTCTGTGCCTCTGGCTTTTCTGATGCCTGCTAGCAACACTGTTACAGGCAGCGCTGGAGGAGAGGGGTAGGACCTCCTAAAGCCAAGTCAGCCTGGGGGAAGAAACTGGATTTTCTTTTTCTTTCCAGACTCACCCAGAGAAAGCAACTATGACATTTACAGGGTGCCCAGCCGTCAGAGCTTGGAGGATCGTGGGTGTGTACTCTAGAAACTGCCTGACACGCCCCGCCCATATCCTGGGTCTGCCTTCCCCCTTTCCATAACCCTATCTTCCCAAGTGGGAGCAACCGCCATATGGACAAATTGGGAAACTGAGGCCCAGACTGTTGGCAAGGGCTCTCCAAGGCTTCTGGGCCTAGCACAACCCCTGCCCCCCATCTCCCCGTTCCCTGGCCTGACCTATGCCCCTGTCCCCTTGTCCTCGCAGGTACAGCCCTGATACACGGGTTGTCCGCTTTCCTAAGGGCATGCACATTGGGCTGCGGCTGGCTGGTGGTAATGATGTGGGCATCTTCGTGTCCGGGGTACAGGCGGGCAGCCCAGCTGACGGCCAGGGCATCCAGGAGGGAGACGAGATACTGCAGGTGACTGGGGATGTGTGTGTGTGTGTCCGTGCGTGTGTGTCCTTGTGTGTGGGGGTGGGTGACAGGTTCTGCTCACGGCCACACTGAATTGTGTGCATGCCCTGTGGGTCACTCTGGAGATTCTGACCCTCAGAGGACATTTATTTAATGGTTCATCTCCCATTTGTGTCACCATCGTGTCCTTGTCATGACCTTGTCATCCCCGTTATCCCCTTCTGTCCTGATCATGAGCCTTGCTCGTGTCCTGGTCTTGTCATGAATGTCACAGCCATGTGATCGCGTCCCGCGCACAGCGCACCAGTGTCCTGACTGGCTCCATGTTCTTCCCACCACTCCGTTTTGTCCTTTTCAGTGTCACCCTGTGTCCATGTCCTTGCAGGGCCCTGACCACGGCTTCACTCTGGCCACAACTCCGACATGATCCAACCCCCTTCCTCATCTGCTCCCTCTGCCTCCGTCCTTCCCCACCCTTCTAGTCTCTGCCCCAGCTGCTCTTGCTGCTACCATTCACTGGCATCAGAGCTGAGAATCTGAGATTGTGTGTGTGTGTGTGTGTGTGCGTGTGTGTGTGCACATGCATATGCACTGGTACCAGGGCTTGAACTTGGGGCCTGAGCACTGTCCCCTAGCTTTTTCACCCAAGGCTGGAGCTCTACCCCTTAAGCCACAGCTCCACAATTCTGGCTTTTTGGTGGCTGACTGGAGATAAGAGTCTCACGGACGTTCCTCCCCAGGGCTGACTTTGAGCCTCCATCCTCAGATCTCAGCCTCCTGAGTAGCTAGGATGACAGGCGTGAGCCACCAGTGCCTGGCCCAGGTGTCCTTAGAGTCTGGGGTGCAGTGGATGGCGCCGGAGTGGACTCATCTGGTCCCTGTCCTGGTAGGTGAATGACACGCCCTTCCGGAACCTGACCCGGGAGGAGGCCGTGCAGTTCCTGATGGGGCTGCCTGCAGGAGAGGACATGGAGCTCGTGACCCAACGGAAGCAGGACAGTGAGTGTGAAGGGGTCCCGGTGTGTGTATGTGTGTGCATGAGTGCGTGCGTGTGTGCATGTGTGCGTGTGTCACTGCAGGTGGCAGCCCCGGGATGAGTGCAGGGTAGGGCTTGTGGCCCAAGCTTGAGCCTGTGTATGTGTCTGTGTTAGGGCTGGGTCCCGTGGGAGGGGAGGACTGGATCCTGGGTGGGGACGGAGGGTCAACCACGCCCCTTCTGTTCCCAGTCTTCAAAAAGATGGTGCAGTCCCGCGTGGGCGATTCCTTCTACATCCGCACGCACTTCGAGCTGGAGGCTAGCCCGCCCTCCGGCCTGGGCTTCACCCGTGGCGATGTCTTCCACGTGGTGGACACGTTGTACCCAGGCGCTGGGCAGAGCCACAGCAGAGGAGGCTACTGGCTGGCTGCACGCATGGGCCGCGACCTCAGGGAGCAGGAGCGAGGCGTCATTCCCAACCAGAGCAGGTGGGCCGACCCTGTGCAGATGCTGGGCCCTGGATGACCTCAAATGATTCTGGCCCTGAGTCCTTCAACAGCTCTCACCTGTTGTGTCCTCTTTGGCCTGGGAGGTGACCCTGAGGATTAGCATTTCCACATCTTTTTTTTGGGGGGGGGTGGTTGAATTCAGGGCCTGGGCGAGCGCTCTACCACTTGAGCCACAGCACCACTTCTGGTTTTCTGGTGGTTTATTGGAGATAAGAGTCTCACAGACTTTCCTGCCTGGGCTGGCTTTGAATCTTGATCCTTAGATCTCAGCCTCCTGAGTAGCTAGGGAGACAGGCTTGTGCCAGCACCCAGCTTCACATCTTTTTTTTTTTTTCTCTTCTCTTTTTCCTTTTTTTTTTTTTACTGCTCCAGGACTTAACTTAGGGCCTGTGTGCTATCTCTGAGCTTTGCCACTCATGGCTGGTGCTTTACCACTTGAGCCACAGCCTCACTTCTGGCATTGAACTGTAATTGTCAGATGTCAGCCTCCTGAGTAGCTAGAGTGACAGCATGAGCCACAGGTGCCCGGCCCATGTGTACATCTTTGGGGTGCTTTTGTGCCATCTGGTTGGCTATCTCTCACCCTCT
Source organism: Dipodomys ordii (assembly GCF_000151885.1). Classification (NCBI taxonomy): domain Eukaryota; kingdom Metazoa; phylum Chordata; class Mammalia; order Rodentia; family Heteromyidae; genus Dipodomys; species Dipodomys ordii. The sequence continues at coordinate 763,739 of NW_012267280.1, read as the reverse complement.
TCTTCCCAGGGCTGAGCAGCTGGCCAGCCTGGAAGCCGCCCAGAGGGCCGCAGGCTTGGGGCCTGGGTCATCTTCGGGTTTGAATGCCAGAGCTGAGTTCTGGAGGCTTCGGGGACTTCGGCGGGGGGCCAAGAAGACCACCCAGCAGAGCCGTGAGGACCTGTCGGTGCTGACCAAACAGGGCCACTACCCACCCTATGAGCGTGTGGTGCTGAGAGAAGGTGGGCTGGGCTGGGCTGGGCTGTGTACCTGTGGGGTGGGAGCCGGGCTGGGTGGGAGTCCCCAACATCGCCCCCAAGCTGACATCTTCATAACGTCCTGCCTTGAAAGACTTGCTTGTAGTTATTGAGGGGGCCAAGAAGAGTTGTTGAACATCTGTCCTATTTCTAGAATGCAAAGCTTATTAAGTATATATATTATTATGTCTATTAAGTATTAACAGACTGTGAATGGAAAATATTCCCAGAATGACTGTGTGCCGGTGCACAACACAGAGGAAAGGTTTCCTTGTCTCTCTAAAGCTGTAGGGCAGGGCCAGGGTCTGGGAATCCTGGTGTTAGTCATCTGGTGATGACTGGATTCCAGGATGTGGGTGGGGCCTATGCAAATTAGCATTTTCTTTTTGTTCTCTGTCCTGGGGCATGAACTCAGGGCCTGGGCACTGTCCTAGAGTCTCTTTATGCTTAAGGCTAGCGCTCTACTACATTAAGCCACAGTGCCACTTCCAGTTTTTGAGTGGTTAACTGGAGATTTCCATCCAGGCTGGCTTTGAACCATGATCCTCAGATTTCAGCCTCCTGAGTAGTAGCTAGGATTAGAGGTGTGAGCCACTGGCACCTGGCTCCCTGAATTTCTTTGCTCAAGGCTAGCCCTCTGCTGCTTGAGCCACAGTCTCATGTGCTTTCCTGCCAGGGCTGGCTTCAAACTGCGATCTTCAGATCTCAGCCTCCTGAGTAGCTTGGATGACAGGTGTGAGCCACCGGCACCCAGCGGGAGATATAGTTTTTCTCATCAGGCAGTTTAATATAGAGGATGTGGACAGAGGAGTCAAGCACCCAAGACATTAGTAGTCTCTGCTAAATACAGGATTCCAATTTTTGTCTTTGTTTCTCTGTTCCTCAGCCAGCTTCAAACGCCCAGTAGTGATCCTGGGACCTGTAGCTGACATTGCCATGCAGAAGTTGACAGTGGAGATGCCTGACCAGTTTGAAATTGCAGGTAAAACCAAAAACCAACCAAACAAAGAAAAATCAGCTGTGTGCTGGTGACTCATGCCTGGAATCCTAGCTACTCAGGAGGCTGAGACCTGAGGATCACGGTTCAAAGTCAGCCCAGGCAGGAAAGTCCCTGAGAGACTCTTATCTCCAATTCACCACCAGAAAACCAGAAGTGGGGAGCTGGGAAGGTGGCTCAGTGTTAGAGCGCTTGCCTTGCATGCTCGAGGCCCTGGGTTCGATTCCTCAGCACCACATAAGCAAAAAGAAAAAAGCCGGAAGTGGCGCTGTGGCTCAAGTG
>NW_012267280.1:740121-762174 GCF_000151885.1 Dipodomys ordii | reverse complement strand
CAGTGCCGCCCCGCGACCTCGGACCCTCCCAGGGGAGGGGACACAGCCCCAGCCCGCAGAACCCGCACCCCAGACTCTGACAGACCTCCCGCCGCTCAGGTCACCCCGAAACCGGCCCCAGACCCCGCCGCGCAGCACCGAGACACTCACTTCTCAGACCCAGGCCGTCTCTTCCCCGCGCGGTCCCCAGGACCCCCCGCGGCCGGGCCAGGCCCCGCAAAGCTCCCGCAGCTCACTCAGAAGCCGTCGGCGCCCGCGAACCCCCGACACCCCCGCGTCCACTCAGCTCGCTCTCACAGCCTCTCCGCCTGGACCCACTGCGCATGCGTATTCACGCGGTGCCTACTGGGAAATGTAGTTCTTGAGCCTATCTTGCCTCACCGGGTAGGGAAGGCGCGCTAGGAGTACAGTTCTTTGGGGAACCGGGGTTCGAATCCCAGGCTTTCTTTCTTTATCGCTGGGGGAAACTGGATTGACCTCTCTGTTGCACAAAGCAAGAATATTGGGGCTGGGAAGGTGGCTCAGTGTTAGAGCGCTTGCCTTGCATGCTCGAGGCCCTGGGTTCGATTCCTCAGCACCACATAAGCAAAAAGAAAAAAGCCGGAAGTGGCGCTGTGGCTCAAGTGGTAGAGCACTAGCCTTGAGCTGAAGAGCTGAGGGACAGCACTCTGAACTCTCCTGCGAGGATTGGAGTGTTTCGGTGTGGGAAGCTGCCTTTTAGCTCTGTGGTTCAGAGCCTCTATCTGCCAACTGGGGCCAGTGCCAGCCCCTTTGCCCTGAACCCAGTGCTGGGTTGCAGCTAGCATGAACTCTTGCTGCTGCTCCAACTTCCCTCCAGGATGACGGGAGCCATGATGGGTTCTTGAGCTGGGGAGGCTGGGGGGGGGGGCAGCCAGGTTAGAGGTGAGTGTGAGGGGTGAGTCACCTTCCCTTCCACAGAGAGTGTGCTGAGGACAGACAGCCCATCCAAGATCATCAAACTGGACACAGTGCGGGTGATCGCAGAGAAAGTAAGTGCAGCCCTGCTCACGAAGGGGAAACTGAGGCCCAGGCATCCAACCACATGGTCTGTTCTCTCCCCTGCCCCCTCCTTTGTGAAGTGTGGAGGGGACCCAGGGCAGACTGGCATCTGGTGTCCCATAAGGATGGGAGCTTCTGGGGTCCACTCTGACCTCAGAATCTTCATCTTTCCATCCCCCCCCCCCCCCCCCGCCTTTCTCTGGCTCCCCATTCTGCTGTCTGGACTGCCTTGTGTCTTGGGTGTACTTTTCTTTCCTCTTTTCTGTCTCTACTCCCCTCTCCTCCACTCACGTGGGCCCCGCCCAGGACAAGCACGCACTCCTGGATGTGACCCCGTCAGCCATCGAGCGCCTCAATTACGTGCAGTACTACCCCATCGTCATCTTCTGCAGGCCCGAGAGCCGCTCGGCCCTCAAGGCGCTGCGGGAGTGGCTGGCGCCCGCCTCCCGCCACAGTGCCCGCCGCCTCTACGGGCAGGCGCAGAAGCTGCAGAAGCACAGCGGCCATCTCTTCACAGGTTGGTGGGAGCCGGGGAAGGGCCCTGGGGTGGGGGAGTCCAGGGCGAGGCTCGGGCTGGGCTGATGCCCTCTTCCTCCACAGCCACGGTCCCCCTGCATGGCACCAGCGATGCCTGGTACCAGGAAGTCAAAGCTGTCATCAGGGAGCAGCAGACGCGGCCCATCTGGACGGCCGAGGACCAGGTAGGTGCTGGGCACAGGGGCCCCACAGATCTTGGGGTGCCATGGAGGGTCGGAGGAAGGCGGGGGGGTGCAGCAAGATTACCTTGGGACTCAGGTTAAGGAATGGAGTGTTGTTTCAAGACTGGAGGTAGGGACTGGGGTGCAGCTGAGATTGGGGCTTGTCCTTCTGTGTGTGTGTGGGGGGGAAATGTGCTGGGGCTTGAACTCAGGGCCTAAGCGCTGTCCCTGATCTTTTTTTTCTTTTTTTTTTTTGTTTTTGGTCCGGTCGTGGGGTCTGAACTCTGGGCCTGGGAGCTGTCACTCAGCTCTTCAGCTCAAGGCTAGCGCTCTACCACTTGAGCCACAGTGCCACTTCCGGCTTTTTTCTTTTTTTGCTTAAATGGTGCTAAGGAATCGAACCCAGAGCCTCAGGCATGCAAGGCAAGTGCTCTACCACTGAGCCATCTTCCCAGCCCCAGCTGTCCCTGATCTTTTGTGCTTAAGAGCTAGCACTCTACCACTCAAGCCAAGCTCCACCTCTGGGTTTTTTGGGGTTTATTTGTTATGAGGGTCTTACAGACTTTCCTGCCCAGGCTGGCTTTGAATTATGATCCTCAGATCTCAGCCTCCTGAGTAGCTAGGATTATAGGCGTGAGCCACTGGCGCCCAGCAGGATTGCAGTTTTGAAGATGGCATCCTGGACCAGGGTTTGAGGGGGTGGGGGTTCTCAGCTCAGCCTGAGCTGACCTTCGCGCCCATGCCTCCCGCAGCTGGATGGCTCCTTGGAGGACAACCTTGACCTGCCCCGCCGCGACCTTGCGGACAGCAACGCGGACCTCAGCTGTGACAGTCGGGCCAATAGTGACTACGAAGAGACGGATGGCGAGGGCGGTGTCTACACGGACGGCGAGGGCGGACCCCACACGGACATGGACGAGGGACCCCCAGCCCCTGCCCTGGCTCGGTCCTCAGAACCAGTGCGAGTGGAGGAGTCCCTGGGCCCAAGGGATCATGGGAGAATCCCAGCTCAGCGGGAGACCCAGGTGGGCAGGCTTCTCATTGGGGTGGGCGTGAGGGGGTGGTCTCTCCGGAAGGAGGGTCCCCATGGGGCTGACCCGGGTTGCACACCTTCCTTGCACCGCCTGGGTTACTCACGGCTCTGGGGCTAGCATAAACTTTGTCCCTCCAGGTGGACAGCCGCCACCCCCAGGCCCAATGGCGCCAGGACAGCATGCGGTAAGAGCCTTCAGGTTCCCCATGGTGATGTGGGCCTGGGGGGGGGGCTCAACCCCTTCCCCTAGACTCAAACTCCAGCTGAGAGAGATCTAGAACCAGCCTATGGCTTCAGGCTGTCTGACAGGGATCCTCTTTGTGGGAGAACTTGTTGAAGGAACAGACATTGAAGCTGGGCTTAGAAGGATGCATAGGAGTGTGTCCACAAGGCCCTACCAGCAAAGCTGTTTCTCTCATCCCAGTTCATACTGACGTGCCTAGCGTTGGCCCTGGGAATGGTAGGGGAGCTCACGCCCTCCACCACGGCCTCTCTAACTCCTTTTGGGTTGGCAGGACGTATGAACGAGAAGCTCTGAGGAGGAAGTTCACCCGTGCCCGAGATGTGGAGTCTTCCGATGAGGAGGGCTATGACTGGGGCCCAGCCACTGACCTGTGACCCCTCCTGGGCTGTCAGCTGACACCTCCCTGGGCTGGGCCTGCTTTCCTCTGAACTTTGCCTCTGGCGGAGGATGGAGCTGGTTTCCAGCTGCTTCTGAGGGGGCTAAGGGGAGAAGAGGTCACTTCTCCTTTCAGACCTGCAGACCCCCAAACTGACTGACACTTTGTCCATTCAATAAACCTTTAATTTTTTTTCCCCCCCAGTCATGAGGCTTGAACTCAGAGCCTGGGCGCTGTCCTGGGCTCTTTTGCTCAAGGCTGGAGCTCTGCCAGTTTGAGCCACAGCTCCACTTCCGGTTTTCTGGTGGTTCATTGGAGATAAGAGTTTCACAGACTTTCCTGCTGGGGCTGGCTCTGAGCCACGATCTTCAGATCTTGAACTCCTGAGTAGCTAGGATCACAGGTGTGAGCCACCGGCGCCCAGCAAACTTTGTAATTTTTTTTAATATTAAAAAAAATATAGAGTCAAGAATCTTTTGGGGTCCTGGCTGGCTGAGGAGGGGCTGCAGCCAGTCAGGATTAAGGCACGGTGGTGCAGGGCGGGGGGCGGGTGGTCACAGGTACACGGGCTGCTCCTGGCCTGTGAGCAGTCGGTAGGTGGCCGCGGGCATCGTCTTGATGTGCACCTGTGGGGGAAGCCGGGGTCAGGAATGAAGATGTGTTTGTGTGGGGGGGTGGGGGGGTGAGATCAAGAAAGGAGAGGAGGGTGGGCGTGGGGAGGTGGGCCAGGATGAGGAAGGCAGAATCAGAACAGGTGCCGATCAGGGTCAGGACAGGGAACGATGGACAGAATGCAGAGGGGGAGCCAGAGGAGAGGCCTAGAAAGGCTGGAAAAGGCTGGGTGGGACACGGAAGAGGAAGGGTTGGGCGGGGGGGAGTGGTGGTGGAGGGACCTCGTTGTGGGCCTCAGTGAGCAGCTGGATGATGCGCTCGTGCGGTGTGGCCACCACGCTCTGCCCATTGATCTCGATGATGCGGTGGCCCACGCGTACGCCGCCACGCTCAGCGATGCCCCCGCGCAGGAGACTGCAGATCTGGGAGAGGGAGGAGGGCGGGGTGCTCAGAACCCAGTGGGTGGCGGGGTAGCTGCCAACCCTCAGCCTCCCGGGCGTCCGGCCCGCCTGCCCGCTCGCTCACGATGCCGTCCTCCACACAGAAGCCGAGCTGCTCGCGGGAGTGTGGCCGCCGGATGATGGCCGTGGTGACGGGCGGGCAGTGCACGATGCTGAGCCGCACCGACGTGTGTGGCCTCACCTCCTAGGGACCACGGGGCTCAGTGGCCTGATTGAGGCCTCAGTTTACCCTCAGACACTGGGAATGCGGTGTCTCCAGGGGCAGGGAAAACTCACCCGCACGGCAGCCTGGCAGGCAGACAGGGGCAGCCCTACCAGGCTGGCCCCGTTGATGGCGGTGAGGCGGTCCCCGATGCTGAGGGCTCCAGAGCGCTCCGCGGGCCCCCCGTGCATCAGGTTGGCGATGACGGCAGTGGGGAGCAGAGAGCCCCAGCCGGACTCCACCAGGGCCACGCCCAGGCCCTCACCACGGAGCTTCTCGATGCACACCTGGTGGGAACAAGCCAGGAAGCTCAGTGGCTGGTGGCAGTGGTGGGGGTGGGGGTGGGGGCAGGCAGGTCACTCACCTCCCTACAGTTCTCGCTGTTGGAAAAATGATCCAGGTCCCCGTTGTGCAGGTGGCCGGGCCCAGGGCTGCCCTGGCTTAGCCGGGTGCCCACTTGGCTAGGGTCAATGCCGCTTTCCTTCAGGAACTGGCTGTAGGCCACAGAGAAGGCCTGGCCAATGGCCTGGGCAATAAGCTGGGCCTGTGGGAGGCGTGGTATGTACTGGGCCATGCTACCCACACACTTCCCTTCAGGTCCAACACAATCCTTTGGCTGTCCCTGGAACTGAGCCCCCACTGACCCTGCTTGGGCTAAGATCTCCAGGAGACAAGCTTTCTGCACTGGAGATTTTGGGGGAGCTGTCTGTCCATAGTTAATTGGAGACCTAGTCAGTGGCACTCGCCTTAAGCTGAAGAATGCAGGGACAGCGCCCAAGCCCAGAGTTCAAGCCCCACGACTAACCAAAACAAAAAAAAAGGGTAAAAGCCATGCTAGAGGTGTGGCTCAGCAACAGAGCACCTTCCCAGCTAATGTGGAACCTTAAGTTCAAACCCCCAATACCCCTGGTGTGTGGATTTACCGATCATTAACCAAAGGTGTGTGTGTGCTAGGCAGAGATCAGTAAGCCCAGGCATTCAAGGGTAAAGACTTGTGAAACGACTCCTACGCACACTTCAAAGCCCCAACTTACACAGTCCTCCAAAGGAGGAGATACCTTGGAGGAGATACCTTGGCCCTGACTGCAGGGGACTTAGACTGGCTGTCAGGATCTAGCTGTGACCAGAAGGTTTGGAAGTAGTAGAGACCAGATCATGTTCCACCTCCGGCCCCCCATTCCACCACCCCGCCCAGGCCAATAACAGAGGTTGCTCACATCTTCAGAGTGGAAGACATGGCAGATCATCTTGTACAGGCAGCAGGCACGGTCCTGGGAGCCCGGCCTCCGTGCCAGCCGCCGCCGTGCCATGAGCACCAGCACAGGGCCGATGTCAGCGATGTAGGAGATGGTCTGTAGTGCATGGTCCATCATGGCCTCCTGGAGAGACGGGCAGTGGACTGAGGGCCTCCCGGGACCCCGTGTCTCTCAACCCTGCTGCCCTCCCCGGGCTGCTGGATACCTGGGAGTCAGCGGTGAGGACCTTGACCCTCTTGGTGGAGACGAAGAGGTCTACCTCTGTCATGGGCTGGCTTTCTCCATCCGGGGCCTGCCAGGAGGCATGGGAGTCGAGGCCGCAGACACCCTACCACGCCCAACCCAGGGCTCCCCACCAGCACCGCCCTCCCCTCCTCACCTTGATGCGGTCCACGGCCTCCTGTGCCTGCGCCATGCGCATGCTGGGAGGTGGGTTCCACTCCGACACCAGCTGGGTGGAACCCAAGTATTTGGCACCAAAGATGACGCCGTCCATGAGGTCCTCGTGGTCACAGGGCCCAGGGACTGAGGGCAGTGGTGGGGAGAGAGAAGGTCGGCCTTGGAAGCCATAGTCAGTCCTGTCAATCCTGGGGTTTCTGCCCACTGTTCCAGAACCATCCATGTGGCTTGGTTCCTGGCTGTTAAGTCTTGAGCCAATCGGCCCTGTTCCCCCCAGGACTGCCCCCGCCACAGTGCCCCCTGTGGGTAAAAAGTCCTCTGCGGGTCCAGATCCACATGTCAATGTCAATGTTTTCCAACCATATAAAAAAGGGCAAAAGTCAGGCTAGAGGTGTGGCTCAGTGGCAGAGCACCTTCCTAGCTAATGTGGAGCCTTAAGTTCAAACCCCCAATACCATCAAAAACAAGCCACTATTAGCTCATGAGATCTACCAGAGCAGACCAAGGCTGGTCTCAGCCAGCAGATGGTCACGTGCCAACCTTTAATCTAGAATCGAGTGCTGCCAGTGGCCATACCTGCTCTCGTACTCAGTGCTCACTGTGGTTCAATATGAGTACTCAGGCTCTCCCTGGTCATTACCCATCTTCTGAAAACCACTTGAAGGGGCTTCTAGACCTCATTTGTTTTTCTTTTTTGTTAGTCATGGGGCTTGAACTCATAGCCTGGGCGCTGTTTCTGAGCTTTTTCCTTCAAAGCTAATGCTCTACCACAGTGCCACTTCCCATTTTCTGGTGGTTAATTGGACATAAGAGTCTCACTGGACTTTCCTTCCCAGGCTGGCTTCAAACCACACTCCTCAGATCTCAGCCTCCTGAGAAGCTGGGATTGCAGGTGTGAGCCATTGCCACCTAGCCTAGCCCTCATCGTTATTGGCAAACTTTGTGCCAACTCTGAGAGTCTGGTTCTGGTCCTGGAAACCCTCACGCCCTGGGATGGAGTCTGGGGTTGGAATGTGAGGACACTCACCCTCCTGGAGGGCAGGGCACGAGGCCAGGGTCTCAGGGCTCTGGAAGAAGAGAGAGAACGCCAGACCTCAGTCCCCCTGTTTAGCTCCAGACCTCCGAGGCACCTGCTGGAGAAATACCCAGATACTACCTGGGCACTGGCAGCAGGTGGTTCTTCAGGTGTGACCAGAGGCACTGTCTCCAGCCAGGGCTCCGGGGAGCTGCTTGAACTTCTGCTGTCCTCTTGTTCTGTCCACTCTGGGGGACCAGGTTCCCCATCGGGATCCCCAGGTGGCTGCAACAGGCGAGGGGCCGGCTGGGGGGGCTCCTGGGGACCAGGCTGGGAAGAAGAGTCAGCTTCACACTGCAGGAGGTCCAGCAGGTCCTCCCGGCCAGCCTCTGCTGACAAGAGCCCGTGGGCATCCTCCTTGTCCTGGGAGGCCAAGCCGTGTCCGGTGGCAATGTGCAGAGGGCAGGGGGCTCCATCAGGGGCTAGGCCCCCCAGATCTCCTGGCAGATTTTCCAACTGTCCTACTAGATCCTGAATGCCTGACGGGTCCAGGTCCATTTGACTCAGGCCAGGGCTTCCAGGCTGAGGGTTCCACCGGCTGTTGTCAGGGCTGCGGGTCTCAGAGGGCACGAGGGAGTCCCTGGGCTCCCCCAAATCCATGGCTGGAGGCCCTGAGGAGGGCTGCGGGGTGGTTAGGAACTCCATGGGGGAGGCCCTGGCGTCTTCATGCGGCTGAAAGAGAGGATGAAGTGTGTGTGTGTGTGTGTGTGTGTGAGTGAGTGGGTGTGCAGGGGCGGTTCTTGGCTGATGACAGTCGTGTAGCACGTAGAACCGGGCCCCCACTCCCCGCGCCCGGCTCCCCATTTCACGGGGAGCAAACTGAGGGCGGCCGTGAGAGGCCGAGCGCGGCGGGCTCCGAACCCTTTCTCCCGAATCCTCCTTCCGCGGCGTTCGCCCAGTGCCGCCCCGCGACCTCGGACCCTCCCAGGGGAGGGGACACAGCCCCAGCCCGCAGAACCCGCACCCCAGACTCTGACAGACCTCCCGCCGCTCAGGTCACCCCGAAACCGGCCCCAGACCCCGCCGCGCAGCACCGAGACACTCACTTCTCAGACCCAGGCCGTCTCTTCCCCGCGCGGTCCCCAGGACCCCCCGCGGCCGGGCCAGGCCCCGCAAAGCTCCCGCAGCTCACTCAGAAGCCGTCGGCGCCCGCGAACCCCCGACACCCCCGCGTCCACTCAGCTCGCTCTCACAGCCTCTCCGCCTGGACCCACTGCGCATGCGTATTCACGCGGTGCCTACTGGGAAATGTAGTTCTTGAGCCTATCTTGCCTCACCGGGTAGGGAAGGCGCGCTAGGAGTACAGTTCTTTGGGGAACCGGGGTTCGAATCCCAGGCTTTCTTTCTTTATCGCTGGGGGAAACTGGATTGACCTCTCTGTTGCACAAAGCAAGAATATTGGGGCTGGGAAGGTGGCTCAGTGGTAGAGCGCTTGCCTTTCATGCATGAAGCCCTGGGTTCGACTCCTCAACACCACCTAAGCAGAAAAAGCCGGAAGTGGCGCTGTGGCTCAAGTGGTAGAGCGCTAGCCTTGAGCTGAAGAGCTGAGGGACAGTGCCCAGGCCCAGAGTTCAGGCCCCACGACTGACAAAAAACAAAACAAAAAAAAAGAGCAAGGCTATTCATCACTGGCTGATTCTTAGGCTGTGATGGCACATGGGAAGAAATGGGGCTGGGACACATTAAAAAGAGAGAGAAGGATAGTCTCTGGGATTTGGGGAACACCAGAAGCTATGGGAGGAAGCTTGTTAAAGCTGGACTTTGGGTTTGGCTCATAGCAGCAAGACAGTATGGTGTGCTCCAGCTATAGGGTGGGTCTAGGAACTTATGGCTCTTTGAGTCTCAATTATTTATTTTTTTCTGCTGGTCCTGGGGCTTGAACTCTGGGCCTGGGGCTCTGTACCTGAGTTTCTTTTACCACTTGAGCCACAGCACCACTTCTAGCTTTTCCTGAGTAGTGTATCCGAGGTAAGCATGCCATGGACTTTCCTGTGAACTGTGATCCTCAGATCTCAGCCTCCTGAAAGCTAGGATTAGAGGCATGAGCCACCTTGCCCGGCTCAGTTCCTGGGTTATAAATGAGAGATTATAATAGTACCTAAATCCTAGTTGTGAGGATTGAATGAGATCTAGCAGGTTAGAGTAGATTTAAGATTTAGACTATGTCTGTAATATAGTCTATCAAAGTATTTTGCTTTTCTTGTTTTTAGGCTTTAAATAACTGCTCACGGAATAGCAATTAGAATTGCTCCATATACTTAGAAATACATATGGTGTGACATTTGAAGTAAAATATGTAACTGTAGACTCTTACACAGGAACTGAGGTCTACAAAAGTTATACTAACAACTAAAATTAAGAAGACTACATTTCCCAGAAGTCCTTGAGGGCCTACAACTTCCAAGCACCTCCGGGGTCGCTGACGTCTCCCGGAAGCGTGCACGTGCAAGCAGCCGGCATATGTCATGGCGGCCGGACGTCTCTTCGGGGCTACGCGGACGTGGGCCGGTTGGGCGACTCGGGAGCATCTAGACTTCACAGCTCCCAGAAAACTGCTGATCCGCGAGTATGCCAAAAAACCGGGTGAGCCGCGTTACGGGGGACCGTGACGGGGATGGTGAGTTGCACGGGGAGTAGGCAGTGCGCAGGCGCCGGCTGAGGAGGTGGAGCTGGGAACTACTGCGCAAGCGTAAAGCGGCAGCTGCGGCCGGCGGTATGCGCACGCGCAGCTTGAGAGGTTTAATTTGAGCGCTTGGACTCAACTTGGGCGTGATTGCGCTGGGTGCGCATGCGCGGGCGTGGGTCCGAGCAGCTGGTGATGAGGGTCGAGGTGGATAAGGGTTATGTGGGTTTCGGCGTGGGGGATTCCTATCTTGTTTCTGTCTCCAATTTGCTATGTGAACGGAGGCGGTCTGGCCATCACCCCGAATTGTAAAGATAACCTTAAATATCGGATATTGTTATATCTCACCTTTAGATCGTCTTGCCTGCTCTCTTTCGTGGGAGGAAGTGGCAAATGTTAGACTTTAAAGACACATCAAGCTGGTGGATTTCTTGAAAAATTAAATTAGCATTACAAAGAAATGAAAGCTGGGGGCTGCCTGTAATCCTCGCTGCTCAGGACTGAGGATTGAGGTTTGAAGTCTCGTACTACCCCCTTTAAATGAAGAAGAGTCCAGGTGTGGCCAAGGGACAAGTGTGTGGAGCTGGTCTGAATCGACTCCCCTGTCCCTCCTCCCCCCCCCCCAGTCATGAAGGGCGCCAAAGGTGGCAAAGGTGGCATGGTCAGCCAGGTGCTGAAGGATCCAGACGTGTGTACAGACCCCGTCAAGCTCACCACACACGCCATGGGCGTCAACATCTACAAGGAGGGCCAGGATGTGGTCCTGAAGCCGGATGCTGAGTATCCTGAGTGGTGAGTGAGTCCAGCTGTGGCTTCCTGGGCCAAACAACTCCTCTGCCCCTTGAAGGTCAAGGCCACCTTCCAAATGGGCACACCAGCTATCAGCCCTGTAGACTTGATGGGCAGACTCAATCCCATACCAAGCACCTGAAATGCCTTTTGATCTTTCCTTAAGCAAACATTTATTGGGCTGACTGGCTCAGGTCCTGTCCTAAGCTCAAAAGTACATTAAAAAAAAAAAAAAAGCAAAATGTCCTCTTCATGGAGCTAGCAGAGGAATGGATCAGGAGATATAGACTGTGTTCACTGGAAGGGCTGGAGGGGTGAGTGAGAGCAGGGTGAGGGGCTTAACTAATCAATTTAAGGGTCTTGGAGGTGAAACATGGATGGGAAGGGATTTCAAAAGTAGCCAGTGCAGCCTGTGCAAAGGCCCTGGGACAGGACTGAGCCTGGTGTATTTGGGGGAGCAGAATGGAGGACCCTGTGCCTGGAACGGAGGGAGTGCTGGGATAGAGGGAGGAGGGAGTCAGGGAGGAGATGGGGCAGGTTGTGCAAGACCCTGTAGGCTGCTGGGAAGCTTTTGTGGGGTGCTGAGCAGTGGCAGGGCCTGGAAAGCCTGGAGAGCTGGGCAAGGGTCAAAAGGGTTGAGTGACACTGCAAACATGTTCTCTGCTGGACAGGGCTCAGGGGCAGGATGGGGCATGTGCCCACTGCAGACATCACCAGGGTTGGGGGGGGGGTGGCCCTGTCACTTGCCAATGAGGGAGTAGGAGGGAACCTCAAGGTCACAGCCTCCTGGTGGGACTTGTCCCCAGCCCTGGCCCTTTTTGGGCAAGGACTCAGGACACCTGAGACCAGAGGATCACTGTACCCCTGACTCCCACCCACTGCTAGGTTGTTCCAGATGAACGTGGGCCCCCCAAAGACACTGGAAGAGCTGGACCCGGAGAGCCGGGAGTACTGGCGCCTCCTGCGTAAACAGAACATCTGGAGACACAATCGGCTGAGCAAGAACCAGAAGTTCTAGCGGGGGGGGGGGGGCGGCGGTGCAGGGACTGGGTCCAGGTAACCCCTGGCACTTCAAGAGAATGGACACTCTCCACTGCAGGGCGCAGGGGGCAGCCCTGTGTGGACATAGGGAGTCTGGGCCAGTCCTGCCCAGGTTAATAAACATGTCCTGGTCAATCTGGTGCTCCTGGCTCCTCGGTACTGTCTGATAGCAGCCCAGGGGAACTGACCCCTCCCACCCATCAGTGGGCTGGATTTTTGCAAGTACCCTTCCTACAGTCCTCCTCTGGTCTGGGATTCCTAAGCTCTGTTCAAGAGACCTCAACCCACACTTTCATGCAGAGGCTGCCCAGGCCAACAAGAAACTCTGTTTCCTGGTTTAAAGGGCCTCAGACCCAGCCTGAACTGTCTGTGAGCTTCAGTTGGTAACTAGCTTTAGGCATGGCATCGGTGACTCAGGCCTATAATCCTAGCTACTCAGGAGGCTGAGATCTGAGGATCACGGTTCAAAGCCAGCCCGATCTTGAAAGTCCATGAGACTTTTATCTCCAATAAGCCACCAGAAAATCAGAAGTGGTGCTGTGGCTCAAGTGGTAGAGTACTTGCCTTGAGCTGAAGAGCTGAGGGACAGCGCCCAGGCTCAGAGGTTAAGCCCCACAACTGACAGAAAGAAAGAAAAGAAAAGAAAAAGGAAGAGTCAGAACTATGGCTCTGTCTAACTAGGTCCTTTTGTGCCCCCCGTGGGTGGTGCAGACTGGCACCTCTATTCAACTTGGGGAAGACACAGCCACTGCCTGCCTGCTGGCATCACAGGTGGTTCTCATAGATCAGTGGAACTAGAGCTTATGACTGCTTTTCCTACTCAAGTCTGCATCTTGTCCGCTCCAATGGAGACATGCCTAGTCTTCCTTCCACCTCCCCAGTTGCATCCTGGCCTGTGCTGACTTAGAAACTTGAGCCACAGGCACCCGAGAGCCCTACCCCAGCTTCCTGCATCCTCTCGCCCAGCCTGGCCATGGTGGAGGCACTTGGGTTCCACGGTGAGGGCCTGGGACAGTGCAGAGGCCTGATGGATTGTGTATTTGGGGAGGGGGAGAGCCGTGAGGTTTGGAGCAAACCTCACCCTGCAGATCCTCTGGCTGGCCTAGGGGCCAATTCTGCACATGCTCTTCTCCTGGGAAAGGAGAGCAGGGCTGCAGAGGGATCATCACACCTGTCCTCCAGCTGCCGTGGCAGGCGGCGGGATAAGCAGGGGTGACCAGGCCCCACCCACTGATGCCTCCCTTCTCTTTGGTCACTAGCTGTCTTCTGTACAGCTGTTGCCTTTGAACCAGAACACCTGTTGTAAACTACCACACAGCCCACTCTTTTCTCCCTGGCCCATAAACCTGCTGTCATCTTCACTGCCATGTCTCTTCTGCCTGGTGCCTGGTGGTTCATTGCATGAATGGGTGTGTGGGTTGATAGATGGGTAGATGGGTGAATTAGTGGGTGGATAATGGATGGATGGAGGATGGTTGGGTGAATGGATGGATGAATGGATAGATGGATGGTGGGTGGTTGGGTAGATGATGGATGGATAGGTGGTGGGTGGATGGGTAGATGGTGGATGGATGGGTGGGTTGATGGGTAGATGGGTGATTGGTGGATGATATAAATGGATGGATGGTAGATGGGTGAATGGATGGATGGGTTGATGGATGGTGGGTGGATAGGTGAATGGGTGGATGGATGGATGGGTAGTTGGATGGTAGGTGGATGGGTACATGGATGGATGGATGGATCGCGGGTGGATGGCTGGAGGGTGGTTGGGTGAATGGATGGATGAATGGGTAGATGGATGGTGGGTGGGTGGATAAATGGATGGATGAATAGATGGATGGAGGGAGGATGAATGGATGGGTGAATGGGTGGATGGGTAGATGGATGGTGGGTAGACGGGTGAATGAGTGGATGGATGGATGGTGGGTAGATGGGAGAATGGATGGATGGATGGGTGGATGGATTGGATGGGTAGATGGTGGGTGGGGAGGTCAGAGGCAGCGTGGACAAGCTCCATGGCCACAGTGCAGATGGTATGGGAAAGTTCTTTGTGTTTGGCATGCTGTCCACATTCAGGGCAGGCACATCCATAAAGAGCGACCTAGCACCCAGCTAGGTCTGAGGCTACAGCACAGGAAACCCCTATGCTGGGTCTGTTGAATCTCGGGGTGGGGCCTCATCTCTGCACACAGCCATTAGCCACCCTGGTGTGAGATCAAAGAACACATGCTGAGGGTGGCCGAGAGTGGCCGCCTGTGCCGCCCACTGTTCTGTAAGTGACGCAGAATAAAACTCATCCACTGGGGACCTGAGTGTGTCTGTCATTATTCAGATTCCTGGCTCCCCTGGAAGTCCATTCAAGGAGGCCCTGGGCTCAGGGGTCCCCAGATTGTGTGAGGGGCACCTGGGAATGGGCCAGTGGCCATTTGGGGGTTGGGACCTGGAGGCAGCACCTGGTTGTGTGGGGGTTCAGCCACCTGCAGCTTTGTTGTTCCTCTCCAGGCTCTAGGCCCTGGCTCAGACAGGGTTCAGCCTGCCCTCCTTCCCCCCCCTCCCGCCCCTTGGTCACAGGTCACGCCCAGCCCCAAGCAGTCTGTTTAGAGCCCAGCCCTGTTGTGGGAGGGTGGCACCCACTTATGTTCTGCTGAGCCCTGGGGAGACAGGGCCCCGTGGCAGCATGGATCAGGGCAGAGGCCAGCCCTGCCCTTGGCCAGACGATGATACACACATGGCCCAGGGTCAAAGGGCCACAAGCAATACCAGCATTGGGTGCCGTGTGGCAGACATAGACCTTGCCCAGCATGGGCCGGCCTCTGACAGTCTCCCCTGGACCCCCCAGCCATGGCCATCTCACCCTGTCCCAGCACACAGAATCACCGTCTGCCTTGGACAGTGTGGCAGGAAACCTGTCCACCCCTGCTGGTTGACTCAGGAAGCCCGCTTTGGGCCTTGGCTGTGGGAGGGCCTGCTGTGGTGGGGACAGGAAGCCGGTGCAGGAGCGCCACGGGTCTTGTCACTGAGGACAGTGTGGCCGTGGGCGCCGGCCTGGGGCGGGCCGAGTGGCTGTGTCTGTCCACACTCGCAGTCCACATTCTGTTGACTCCTGCTGCAGGATCCACCATGGCTCGGATTAGGAGACTGAGGCTGGGGAGGATGGGCTCCCACACAGCCTGGCTGGACAGTGGCCTCTGTCACAGGCCTGTGTCAGGCCTTGGGCTCCAGCTGAGCAGGGCAGCTGGAGGGGCCCCAGGCTCACGCTGGCAGCCAGGCCCTGCCCTGATCCTGCACCGGCTCCTCCAGGATGAAGCTGTCAGTGAACCTTGGCCCAAAGGCATGGGACCCCAAGAACACCTGAATCCCCCCAGGACTGGTCCCAGGAAGCGTAGGAAGCCTGGTGCCATGGGGGACCTGGGGCCCAGGCACGGCTCCGGGGATAGGTGCATGGCTGGAGGGTGGATAAATGGCAGAAGCCGGTGCCTCGGGGAGTCTCGAGGCTGCCACAGCTCCGGAACACGAACCTAAACACTCCACCTGGAGAGCCTCTCCAGCCCCCCAGATCCCACAGGCACCGTGTTAAGGGGACCCCGGCCTGCAGCCCTCCATCCTCCCCGCATCCAGGCCTTCCTCGCCATTCCTCCTCCCTCTTGCTGGTTTCTTTTGGCATGGAGTTGAGCCCAGTTCTCCATTCAAGGCCTTCCTCAGTTCTCTGAAGCACCGTTCTCTGCCTCCCTTCACCCCTTCACACTCAGCTCAGAGAAAGCGCCTGCGCCCTAACCACATCTCCGCATCCCTTTTCTCCTTCCCAGCTGGCCAAACTTCTACTCTTGCATCAGGGCCTCAGCTGGCTTTTCCTGTGCGTCAGGAAGGACAGTTTCTCTTCTGTTGGTTCTTGGGTGTGGGGGGAGGGCCTGTATCTTCCCCGCCATGGGAAACGGGGTGCTCTCACCTGCCCAGTGCCCATGAGTACCTCAGGCAGATGCACCTGCCTGCCAGCTCCCTGCTGTACACATCCGGGTGGGAGAGCACTGTAACTGGCTTGGGGCTCCTCTGTCCCAGGTACCCCCGCCCTCGATCCCCCAACTGCTCTCTCTGGCTCAGGAACATAGCCAGGCCCTCACTTGGCAGACAGCAGCAGGACAGACTGTGGTGAGCTAGTTGGAAGCACTGCCGGCTGGGGGATGGGCTCCCACCCGGGTGCCTCTAGTGTCTGCTGTGGCCTGTCTCTGCCTCCACTCCTCTCCATTCTGTCTTCGCGTCTGTGTCCTAAGGTCCTTGTCCCTGTATGTTGAGGAACCCCCAGGAGGAGGAGGCAGGATGCTGCCCCCATGGGCCACCTTCTTGGGCTTAAGTCCTCTCCGGGGATCCCTGCCCCCCTCCTTTGCCACCTGTCCTGATGCTCACCGCCTGCAGCAGTCTCTGATGGCCAGCTTCCCGAGGGGTAGTTTTAGTGCTGGTGATTAGTTGAGGCCTCCACTCACCCTCTGACTGGGGGGAAAGGCTGGGGGAGGAGCTGAGGGCCACTAAGAGCCACCAGTCTAGTGCCAGCTGTGAACTGGTGACACCAGCACCTACTTGGTGCGGTCTCGGGGGTCTCAGAGTGACATGAAGAAACTAGAGTGCCATGCTGTGTTTGGCATATAGGAAGTGCTCAACGAATGTCCCCGGTTACCATTTTTATCACCTGGACGAAGAAAAAGACTGTCTTTGATTTTGAGAGTGAAAGGGATCTGGGGAAGCCAGTGAACTCCTCCCACCAGGGCAAATAGTAGGGGCATGCTTTTTTCCTGTGTCTTGAACAATGAATAGGTGTTCCTCGTTCATTCACTCACTAGGCATTTGTTGATCGCTTAATGAAGCCCAGATAGCATTCACAGCAGTGAACAAAACAGAAAGTCATGGAGCCGGCCTTGTAGTGACAGGTGCTTGGTGAGGGAATTAAAATCAGGGCGTGCCATGTCACATGTCATTAACCTACTGAGAAAACTCAGGCGGGGGGGGGGGGCAGGGTGTGCCAGGTGGGGGTTTGCTGTTGAGGAATGGAAAATAGAGTGCAAGGGTGCAGACCCTAGCTAGGATTGGAGGTGAAGGAGAGGGTATATGGGAGCCCTGGGAGGTTCTAGAGCAAGAGACACAGTGGCATCTTGGACAAGCGTGCTCTGTGGGCAGAGTGTGGAGCCGGTGTCCATGCAAGAGGAGAGAGGCCTGGTCGGCACGGCAAGGGCAGGAGAGATGGGGAGCACTTCCGGAGGAGAGCCTGGAGGGGTGGGGCACCAAGACACTTCTGGGGGGAGTGGGGGCCAGATGGATTTAGTAATGCTGGGAGAAGATGTGGGGCCAGGGATGGAGACATCTCTGATGTTGGCTTTGGAGGGAGGGAGAGACACATAGAGACAGAGTCAGGACAGAGATAGAAACAGATATAGGAAGACAGAGACAGGACAGAGACAGAGACAGGTCAGAGACAGAAACGGAGATAGGACAGAGTCAGAGACAGGATAGAGATAGAGACAGGACAGAGGGAGAGATGGATAGGACAGAGACAAAGAAAGGACAGAGACAAGACAGAGACAGATAGAGACAGACACAGACAGGACAGAATTAGAGACAGAGACAGAAGGGCCAAGCCATGTCTAGGCACACATCACACAGCACAGAGCCAGGAGCCGGGCCCAGGATTGCACAAGTACAATTCAGGGCTAAGTGACTAGAGACCAGGAGCCAGCTATGGCTCCGGTATTGCAGGATTGTGTGTGTGTGTGTGGTGGGGGGGTGAGGCCAGGAGGGCAGGGGGCTTAGAGACAAAGGGCAGAGCAGGGAGAGCAGCCCTACCAGATGCCCAGCTAGGTTCACTGGGCTCTGGGGCCAGGGTGCAGCCTTCTAAGGCCTGAGTCAGGCCAGCTTGTCCAGTAGGAGCCACTTGGTCTGGTCACCCAGGGACTTTCTGCTTTGAGCACCAAAGTCCCATGTGCCAGAAATAGCCTCTGACCCCAAGTCATACACGAGAGCCAGCGTGTGTCAGTGTGGAAGCAGCCACTGTGAGCAGCAGACAGGGTGGCAGCACTCAGGCCCCTGAGCTGGCCCTCGGTGCTGTCCCCAAGC
Organism: Dipodomys ordii; assembly: GCF_000151885.1. NCBI lineage: Eukaryota > Metazoa > Chordata > Mammalia > Rodentia > Heteromyidae > Dipodomys > Dipodomys ordii. The sequence continues at coordinate 744,246 of NW_012267280.1, read as the reverse complement.
GCTGGCCCGGTGCCAGGCCCCTGGATAATTGGCAGCTGGTGTCCCAGGATGGTGTCACCTGCAAGTTAGCCACAGCAGGGTCTGTGGGATTGTCCAGCATCAGAGAGCCTGGCACTGGGCATGCGTTCAGTCAGGTCTGTGGAGTAATGAGCATGGGTGTTTGGATGGATTGACGGATGATGGGTGTTTGGATGGACTGACGGATGATGGGTGGACGGATGGGTGGCACATGGTACATGGGTGGCAGGATGGTGTTCTCTCTGTCCAAATGTCTCCTGTGACACTAGGTTTGGGTCATGACACTGTCCTGATGGAGTTAAGTTGGCTCTGGATCTCTCTATATAGGCCAGGCTGCCTTTCGCTTTGCCACTCCCCCCACACACCCGGGGGAAGCATCCTGCACTGTCTGGGCCACCCGGGCCTCCCCAGCCCTCACCTCCTGGGACACGGGCGGATCGGACCTGAGAGTGCTGAGTGAGGGGCCCACCCCGTGTGCGAGGCACAGCTGGAGGACCAAGGTGGTGTCTCCAAATGGAGAGAGGCCCGCAACAGAGCCCCATCTCTGAGCAGAGAAAACAGACAGTAGCCAGACGCTGGTGGCTCACGCCTGTAATCCTAGCTACTCAGGAGGCTGAGATCTGAGGATCACAGTTCAAAGCTAGCTCAGACAAGAACGTCTGTGAGACTCTTATCTGCAATGACCCACCAGGAAACCAGAAGTGGTGCAGTGGCTCAAGTGGTAGAGCACTCGCTTTGAGCTGAAGATTTGAAGGACAGCACCCAGGCCCAGAGTTCAAGCCCCACAGGCAGTACAGGAAGAGGAGACAGGGCCCCTGAGGGCCACTGGCTTTTTCTAGAACATCAGAGCCTGGGCCCCAGGGGTGAGCAGAGTTATCTCACAGGGGACTCAAAGCAGATGGCCAATGGTTCCCAGCCTGGAAGCAACCTAGGGAACTGTATTCCCTGGCGGTAGACCCTGTGGGGGTGGGAGGTGGAGTGTTGAGGGTCACCGTCCAGTGGAGGCCAGGAGATCAGGGGGTGAGGAGGTGACAGGAGAGGGGACACAGAGGCCCCCAGGCGGGGCTTTCAGGGGTCACAGAGAGACACCAACACCACAGTCCTCAGAATGGATCTTTATGGAGGCAATGGCCCCCCACTTCCTGGTCTGTGGTGCCTAGAGATCCCCTGGCCAGGTCTGCCCTGCCTGGGGCTGGGAGGGCGGCTCTGGCCTGTGGACCCTCCTTTGGCCTGGTCCAGTCCTTGTCCTGTGGTCTCCACATTCTTGGTCCCCTTGGTCCCACAGGACGGGGTCAGGGATCCTGGCTTCGGGTGGCAGCGGAGCTGTCAGCATCCTGCCCTGTGACCGTGGCCGAGGCGCCCATGCCCCGCAGCTCCCGGGCCAGCTTCTCCACCACTTTGCGGAAGGCCGGCCGGCGGGCGGGCTCCACCTCCCAGCAGCTGCCCATGAGGGCATGCACGGGGCCTGGGCAGCCCTCGGGGGGCTCCATGCGGTACCCCTTCTCCACAGCCTCTGACACCTCCTTGAGGGACTGTAGATGGAAAGGGGTGTGGTGTGGGTCAGGGCCTGGGTCTGGACCAGGTGACCCGGTGCATCCTCTGAACCCTGCTCACCATTTTAGGGTATGGAGCCCGTCCGTATGAGAAGACTTCCCACAACAGCACCCCGAAACTCCACACGTCTGATTTGCTGGAGAATTTCTGTGGGGCCCAAAGTTAGGGTGAGGAGGGGCCCTTTGGGGTTTCCTCCACTGTGCTTCCTCCAGGAAGCCCTCCTGGGTGGCCCTCACTCCCTGGTCTCCTAAAACTCCCTGCTAGACCCCCCTGATCCAGGAAGCTGTTAGTCTCCCCCTCCATTGGGAGCCATTGCCTGCTTCAGAGATGGGGAAACTGAGGAAGAGAGAGGATGTCATGCTTCCTGGAGAGGTAGCACCAGGTCCCGTGCAGATTCAGAGAGGCTGAGTGACATGGCTAGGTCACACAGCACAGCTGGGACACCAAACTTGCTTTGGGCTTCCCCAAAGTCTTGAGGGCATAGTAGGGGCTCACCCCATGTTTGAGCGCCTCGGGTGCCGTCCACTTGACCGGCAGCCGGCTCGAGTCCAGCCCTTTCCGTTCGGCCTTAGCCAGGCCGAAGTCGCTGACCTTGGCCACCAGGTCCTCGGAGACCAGGATGTTGCGGGCGGCCAGGTCCCGGTGCACCAGCTTCTTGCTCTCCAGGTACTCCATGCCCTCGGCCACGTGCCTGGGGAGGCGCACAGGGGCCGAGTGCTCTCCATCAGGCCAGCTCCGTGCCTCAGTTTCCCCTTGACCTTGGAACCCATCCCTGCTGGCAGCCCCACTCACAGAGAAAACTGCAAGAGCTGCGTGGTGTTCACAAGGGCCCGACCCCGGGTGCGCAGGAAGTTTACCAGGTTGCCCTGTTGGGGGTAAACAGTATGAGGGGCTGGTCCAATTCACGCCCTTTCTTAATTTTTTTGTTGTCGGTCCTGGGGCCTGAACTCTGGGCCTGGGCGCTGTCCCTCAGCTCTTCAGCTCTAGGCGAGCGCTCTACCACTTGAGCCACAGCACCACTTCCGGTTTTCTGGTGGTTTATTGGAGATAAGAGTTTCACGGACTTTCCTGCCCCGGCTGGCTTTGAACCGCGATCCTCAGATCTCAGCCTCCTGAGTAGCTAGGATGACAGGCGTGAGCCACCGGCGCCCAGCCAATTCCTGCCCTTTCAAATGACCACATCTACACGCCCCTACCCCCCAAGCCATGCCTGCCCCGCCCAGGCCCCGCCTGCCCCGCCCAGGCACAGGACTTCACAATGCCCCGCCCCTCCCTGTCTGACCACGCCCACATTGCTGCTCCAATCCACATGCCCTCATCTGACCACGTCCGCATGCCCCACCCCCTTGTTAGACCACGCCCACACGCTGCTCCAATCCACATGCCCTCATCTGACCACGTCCGCATGCCCCGCCCCTCCCTCCCAGACACTGCCTGGGCCGTGCCCCGCCCCGTTTGACCACGCCTACCCCAATCCTTGCCCCGCCCCACACACCTTGCTCACGTGTTCCATGACGATGTAGAGCCCCTGGTGCAGGATCACACCCAGAAGCCGCACCAGGTTCCGGTGCTGCAGCTTCCTGGGGGAGGGTGTGCAAGTGGCGTGTGTGTGGGGGGACTATGAGGATGCATCTGGAACCCCATCCCAGGGCCCTCAACCCCCTCCTCTAGCGCTGGGCACTCACGTCATCACCGCCGTCTCGTCCAGGAAGGCCTGGGCCGTCACGTCACACTTGATGTTCTTCACCGCCACCTTCTGCCCCAAGTACTCGCCCTGCAGGACGGCTAGGATGCAGGCACAGACATCAGTACACGCGCCAGCCAGGACAGGTGGACGCCCTCGCTCATACCTATGCCTGAGTGCACCAGCGTGGCTGCGGGCCCCCAAGTCCTTGAAACAGCCCCCAGGAGCCTGGCAGCTCCAGGTCACAGAGAACCATTGCAGCCTGGGGTCTGCTGACCACCTGCAGCCCTGGAGATCTGGAGGGTTTGTGTGCTTTCAATTGGCTCAAAAAAGCCAGAGGGGGGCTGGGGGATGTGGCTCAGAGGTGAGGGCTTGACTGATGTGCCAGGAAAAGAAATAAAAAATAAAACAAAAAACAAATAACACTAGCCTAGGAGATAAAGACTAGATAATGTTACTAATCATTATTTGGAATTCAAATTCCTGTGCCATTTTATATATATAAAAAAGCTTTAAGGATCCAGAGTGGGTGTGGAAATGCAAGCTTATAATCTTAGCACTATAGCTGGAGGAGAATGGAGGCTATGCAGTGAGACCCTGTCTCAACATGATTCCCCCCAAACAAAACAAACCCAGGGGAGGTGGCACATTTCTGTAATCCCATCTACATGGGAGGCAGATTGGGAAGATTGTTTTGTTTTTAGGTCTGGTCGTGGGGCCTGAACTCTGGGCCTGGGCGCTGTCCCTCAGCTCTTCAGCTCAAAGCTAGCTAGTGCTCTACCACTTGAGCCACAGTGCCATTTCTGGCTTTTTTCTTTTTGCTTATGTGGTGCTGAGGAATCGAACCCAGGGCCTCATGCATGCAAGGC
>NW_012267280.1:734125-737731 GCF_000151885.1 Dipodomys ordii | reverse complement strand
GGGGCCTGAACTCTGGGCCTGGGTGCTGTCCCTCAGCTCTTCAGCTCAAGGCTAGCATTCTACCACTTGAGCCACAGCACCACTTCCAGCTTTTTTCTTATGTGGTGCTGAGGAATCAAACCCAGGGCCTCGAGCATGCAAGGCAAGTGCTCTACCACTAAGCCACCTTCGCAGCCCCGAGCCCAGAGACTTTTATCTCTAATTAGCCAGCAAAAAAGTGAGAAGTGGAGCTGTGGTTCAAGTGATAGAGTACCAGCCTTGAGCAAAAATGCTAAGGGACGATCCTCAGTACTGGCACACACATACACAACTATGCAATAGAGGGGGGGGGGAACCCACAACAAAGATGCCTAAAGCTTCTAGAAGCTTCCAGGAAAGATTTCAGAATTTCCCAGGGCTCTGGCCTCCCTGACTTTCTTTTCCCAATGAGTCCTGCAAGCTTCTCTTTGCGTTCTGAAGTTGCCTCTGCAGGTCCACTCCGCTCCTCCAACACCCCCCCTGCCCCCCGAGCCCCCTCACATCCCCACCTCTGAAGGTACAATTAGGATGGACAACTGGGTCCACCCCGACATTGTAGTCTCCTAGGACTCCACATGCACTTCCAGGGAGACAGACCAGTGGGGTGGCCTGGGTGTGAAGGGGGGGCCTTTGTTTTTTGCTCTTGCACAGTGAGGGTTTTGCTGTTTGAGGGCTGGAATAGCATTATAGGTGAAGGGAACAGAATGCCTGATGGCACAGAGGCTGGAGATGATTGGCTTGACTTAGGAAGGGGTGTGTGGGGGAAAGTTTCTGCGGACCAGCCTAGAACGTGGTTCCAGCCATGTGGGGAGGCTCTGGAAGGTTCGGGGCTTGTCTCCATTCGTACCAAAGAGGGTGGAGGATGGGATGAAGTGTGGGTTTGTACAATAGAAAGGCATTTTGGGACTCCATGAAGGGGCTGGCCTGGACGGGCGTGGGCCTGAGAAGGGGAATTCTGCAACTTCTATAGGGCGTTGGGAGCCTAGCCTTGCAAGGAAAGTGAGAGAAGGAGGTGGGCCGAAGTTCCCTCCCGTATTTTCTGGCTCTGGTGTTTATGGGGGTGGGTGATGGACGAGCAGGGGTGGGGATCCTGGACCCAAGGCTATCCTGGACTTCCTGTGTGTCTCCCAAGGATCCAGGCAAAGGGCCAAGCTGGGCTCCATCCAAGAATGGGCGGGGCCTGCTCATCGGTGGTACCGGGGGCGTGGCTGGCCTGGGGGCGTGGCCAGGGCCGGGGCGTGGCCAGGGAGTGGGGCGGCTGGGGAAATGGGTGGGTCGGGGGCGTGGCCGTGGATTGGGCGGGGCCGGGGCTGAGGGCGGCCTACCCTTGGCCAGCTCCTCCTCCGCGGACTTGGTGCCTTGCTTCCTCTTGGGCTTCACGAGCTTGGTGCAGATGGGTCCCTTGTCCTTGCTGTAATGCTGTAGCACAGGCAGGGGTCCCGATCCAAGCTCAAGGACCCCCCTTGTCCCCCTCAACCCCTCTCCCTTCCTGATGACCTCTGGGTAGGGAGCGAGGGGGTCTGGGAGGAGATGGGTTGGATCCCTTGCCAAGGAGGGCTGGTTTCTATAGCAACAGGAAAGGATGCAGGATGCTGTTGGCAGGACTGGCTGGACTTGGGATTTGCTGTCAACTGGAACTGTCTGGTGGTCCCCAGAGGAGTCACCCCAGTTCTGGGTGTAACATCGGGATGGCTCAGGCCACCGGTCACAGAAGATGCCACGCTGGGGACCCCACCCAGGGGCTCCAACCTCCTCACCCCCCCCCGCCCCGTGTCCCCGCCAGGCCACCTCCACCATGTCCATGAGGTTGCAGAAGCACACGGCCTCGTCGATGGTGAGGTGGCCGTCGCGGTGCAGCACGCGGTAGTGGATGACGTCGCGGCCGAAGCTCACGCACAGCACGTAGTCCCCGGGATGGCGCGCCGATTCCCGCACCAGGAACAGCCCGTCCTCGGGCGGCTGCAGCTGCTGCACGGCCTCCTGGCCGGAGATCTTCCCGTGGAACCACCTGCCGGGGCGTGTGCGTGTGCGTGTGTGTGTGTGTGTGTAGAGGAACAGGAGGGGCTGCGTGGGCCTGGATATAGGGGATGGGGACACGACCTCCCCACGGGGGGCCAGCCATCACTCACGGCATGAGGCTGAGCTTGGGGTCCGCGGAGAGGGCCTCGCGCTCCCGCAGCGCCCCGGCCGCAAGCAGCCCCTCCTGCCCGCTGGCGTGGTGCTTAGCTCGGTACCAGCTCTTGTTCTGTCCGGGAAGGGCACAGGTGGGCAGGGTCGAGGCTGCTGCTGGTCCTGGCGGCGCGCCCCGTAGCTCCTCTCCCCTCCCTGCGCCCCCAAAGGCGCCCTTTCAGCCTGGCTCACCTCGCAGGCCTCCAGGATGGTGACCACGTCGCCCTTGCGGAAGGCCAGCTCCCCGGGCTTGGGGCGCGTGTGCTCACACTTGGTGATGCATTGGGTGCCGGGGGCCCAGCGCCTCTGGGGGGGGGACATCAGGGGAGAAGTGGGGAGAGCAGAGGGGAGGGGACAAGAGAAGGCTGGAAATGGTCCTTGGATGGAAGGGGGGAGGGGTTGGGGACAACACAGAAGCCAGGGGTGGACCAGGGCACAGGAGGGGCTGCGTTAGGTCAGTGACCAGCGGAGCTGCCCGGGGCCCTGGGAGTTCACAGACCGTGAGCATCCATCAGACTGGGGGGGTGGGTGGAGGAGGGGGGTGCTTCTGTGGGGACCGAGTTGAGGCAGGGCTTAGGGTGAGCGGCGCCCACGCTGGGGCTACTCACCGTTGGCATCCTGGCTGCGGTGGGCAGGGGTGCCAGGCTGGTCGGAAATGAGGGCTCACCTGGAGACGTGCCAGAGTTAGCCTAGATTCCGGCTAGGGTGGGGTGCACCACCCTGGTCATGTCATCCCAGGCTCTCAGCAGGGGGCTGGCACAGTCAGGAGGCCGAGAGTCCCCTCCCCCGCCCCCCGCCCCCCCAAGTCATCCCAGGGGGAGCCCAGGTGCTAGCTTCCTGCAGCTCCTATGGAGGAAGAGCCTTAGCTGAGGATCAGCTGTTAAAATGCCAGCCACGGAGCGGCCCGCCACTCCCCATCCCCGCCCCGCCATTACCCCGAAGGGAAGTTGAGGCACAGGAAAGACCTCGGGGTGACTGAGGCCCCACAGCCTGGCCAGCGTGTGTGAGAGTGACGCGTCACTCCACCCGGCCGGCTTCTTCCTCTTTTTCCGTTCCCAGGGCAGGGACAGGGGCAGGACGCGCAGAGGAGTCAGACATTCCCAGGAACCTGTCCCGGGGGTGGATGGGGGAGGCCATGCGGCCCTGCCACCTCCGGGGTCACCCCGAGTCCGTTCCCCACCCCCCATTACCCAACCAGGGACAGGGACAGACACCCCGAGTCCTTCATTGCTGCCGGGGGTTGGGGGTGGGCGCCCTGGCTTCTCGCCGGTCCCCAGCGCTGGTGTCTGGGCATTGGAGATTGGGGGTGCTCCCCCCCACCATACGGGTAACGTACACACAGCACCCGCAGGAAACCGTCTCCACGACCACCTGGGGACAGGTGTGCGGCGTCCACACGTGTGTGTGTGTGTGTGTGTG
>NW_012267280.1:732220-733418 GCF_000151885.1 Dipodomys ordii | reverse complement strand
CGCTCCCCTGTCCCCCCCCCCGCCATGGGGGTCCACCTGGATGGTGATTTGGGGTACCGTTTGTCTCCCCAGGCTGGGAGATGGGGTTGTTAGAGCGTGGGGCCGGGTGGTGCGGGCATGGTGCGTGCGCGTGCGGGGAGGGGGGTCAGGGTGGGAGAGAGCTGCCCGTCGGGGGAGGTAAACAAGAAGCAGAGACCGGACGACGAGCCCCCAGCTGGCTCTGTGGTTCCAGCTCCAGGCTCCGCTCAGTCCAAGTTCTGTCATCCTACCTACGCGGGAGCTGAGACCCGAGGATCGCGGTTCAAAGCCAGCCCCGGGGGGAACGCCCGGGAGACTCTGATCTCCAATGAACCACCAGAAAACCAGAAGTGGCGCTGTGGCCCAAGTGGTAGAGCGCCAGCCTTGGGCACAAAAGCTCAGGGACAGCGCCCAGGCTGTGAGTTCAAGCCCCAGGATTGGCTTGCACACACACACACACACACACACTCCATGAGCACCATCATCACCCATGATCACCATCCTCATCCACCCTGTGAGGGGAAAGCTTGCGGAGAGCTTGGGGCTAGAGCCCCCTCCCCGCTTCCTTGAGAGGATGGGAAGAGAGCCGTCAGCTCCACCCCTCTGCTCCCATTCGGTGGCCTTGCCCACCATCAGTCCACCAGGGTTCACCGGACTGGTGATGGAGAATTGTCAGGGGGCATAGAGGAAGGTGACGGGGACCAGGCACCCCCCCCCCCATTGCTTGGCTTTTGGACACAGAGGCCAGTTAGGGAACCGCACAACATCCTGTGATGGAACACGGAATACTATGCAGCCATGCCTACGGAACTCCAACCCAGCAGTTCATCCCCTGGTCTCATGGCTGCCATTACACAACCAAGAGATGCAGTGGGACTGCAGCTCCCCCTACCCGCACTCTAGATCCTTCTGTCGCCTCCCCTTGTGTCCCCCCCCCCCCAAGGGCCTGTGGGATGGAGTGTGACAGGCTCAGGGAGGGGGGCTCTTCAGTGTGGCCTGTTTCCTGCTCCCACCAAACATTCAGAGTTTTTGTTGTTGTTGTTGTTGCTTATGGGGCCCGAACTCGGGGCCTGGGCGCTGTCCCTCAACTCTTCAGCTCAAGGCTAGTGCTCTACTGCTTGGAGCCACAGCCCCACTTCTGGCCTTTTCTGCTTATGCGGTGCTGAGGAATCGAACCCAG
>NW_012267280.1:729352-730412 GCF_000151885.1 Dipodomys ordii | reverse complement strand
TTTTTTTTTCCTGCTTATGTGGTGCTGAGGAATCGAACCCAGGGCCTCAGGCATGCAAGGCAAGCACTCTACCACTGAGCCACCTTCCCAGCCCTCCACAAAGCTTTTTTTATGTCTAAAACCAAACCAAACCAAAAGGAACAAAGCAAAACAAACCTCTCAGTCTTCCAAGGCCACATCTATATTGTCTGTAGTTGTAACAGGGACCACATGGCCCACAAAGACAAAAATATTTCCACTCTGCATGTTGACAGAGCCGGCTGACCGCTGACCTTAACCCTGAGCTTTCCAGAATAACTAATTTCAGGTAGCAGCTCTCCAAGCAGAGGGATCCAAAATGTGCGGGCGAGGCCCACCTGGGCTCAGAGAAGGCACGTGCGGTCCTCCCTCCCACACCTGGGAGGGAGCTCTGACATGGGCATGCCTCCCTTCCCCCCCCCCTCCAGGGCCACCTCACCTCCAAACTCCCCTTCTCCAATCTGAGCTCCCAGCGTGAGGTGCTGCAGGTCCAGTAGCCAGCCAGCTGTGGGGGGATCCCAGTGAGGGGGACAGGTACCCCAGGCCCTCCCACTAGGGTTGCACCAGGTGAGTGATCAGGTGACAACCCCAAAGTCCTCACCACACCCCTCTGCACCCCCGAACCAGGACACACTCCCTAAAGAGCGCGACAGGATTGGGAGTGCCAGAATGCCCTGATTTGGGCAGACCCTAACCCTGGCCCCCAGCCCAGGCTGGGAAACCATGCAAGCATCAGGGATGTCCAGGCCTTCCCTGCCCCTCCCAACACCCCGACATATCACCTGCACCATCCATGGCCTCTGACCACCCAGGAACACACAACAAACGTGCAATGGAATAAGCCGGCCGCAGTGGTTCACCCCTGTCATCCTAGTACCTCGGAGGCTGAGATCTGAGGATCATGGTTTGAAACCAGCCCGGGCAGGAAGGCCCAGAGACTTTTTTTTTTTTTTTGGGTCCGGTAGTGGGGCCTGAACTCTGGGCCTGGGTGCTGTCCCTCAGCTCTTCAGCTCAAGGCTAGCATTCTACCACTTGAGCCACA
>NW_012267280.1:680375-723766 GCF_000151885.1 Dipodomys ordii | reverse complement strand
TCTTCAGCTCAAGGCTAGCACTCTACCACTTGAGCCACAGCGCCACTTCCGGCTTTTTTCTTTTTGCTTATGTGGTGCTGAGGAATCGAATCCAGGGCCTCAGGCATGCAAGGCAAGTGCTCTACCACTGAGCCAACTTCCCAGCCCCTGTTTTTGTTTTTTTAATCCTTTTCAGGCCTGAGTTATCCAGCTTTTGGGATCAAAAGCCTCCCCCACCCTAAGTAATATCTTTGGTGCCAGGCAAAAGAATGAGATCTGACTTGGAAAACAAACAAACTGAAAGCAAGAGGACTCAGGGCCTGGCTCAAGAGACTTGAGTGTCAGACTCAGTCTCACAAGTGTGAGGCCCCAAGTTCAAATCAAAGTACACCAGGAAAAAAACCAAAACCCACAGAGAACAAACCACCACCAGGATTGCCCCAGACTCAGCCAGGAGGACCAGGGCTCCAGTGTCTCCGGTTCCCAGTGGAAAGTCTATTTTGTTTGCTGAGTCAGGTGGCTCCACAGATCTGTCTTGGACCCCGACAGGGCGTTGCCCTGGTGACCCACTGCCCCCTACACGCCTCCCGTGAGACCAGGCCATCCTCAGATCTCAGCTTCTTGAATAGCTGGGATTACAGGCGTGAGCCACCTGGGCTGGCAGAGCTTTCTGAACCTGGAGGGCGGGGCGGGGTGGCCACAGCCGGTGGAGTGGTTTGATGAAAGCCGAGCCTTCGCTCCAGCTCCTCTGGATCTGTGTGCCCCAGTTAGCACGCCTTTAAATTTAGCTGCTCTTCCCAGGCCAGGGGACTCCCCGGTCCAGGAAGCGGCTCTGGCTCTTTCCAGGAAAATGCAGCTTTGTTTGTTTGCCTCCCAGCTGTGGTCTGAGTTTTTTTTTTTTTTTAAGATGGGGATCTGAGGGTCGTGGTTCAAAAGTAGCCCAGGCAAGAGCTGTCTGCTATGGCTGTACTTCTGATCTCAATGATTTCTAGCTTAGGCCCCGGCTAGCTCTGGACTGGGGCTCATTACGTACCCCACTCACCCCCAGTTCCTCCTGCTTCTGGCTGCCTCCACTTCCCACCTTCCTTTTGCTCCTGCCTCACAAGCTTCCATCTTGTTTTCCCCTCAAATGCTCCGGTAGGGCCCAGCCCCAGGGCCTTTGCACATACCGTGCCTTCCTCCTATGTGTACTTGCCCCCCCCCCCCTTCTCAAAGCCAGCACCTTCATCATAGTTGTAGCTTGTTTAAGAGATCTTTCCTGACCACTTTCCTGTGGTCACTACTCACCATCACCGGAGCCATGGCCTGTCACCTATCTTTCTATTTTTATTTTGTCGGTTCTAGGGGCTTGAACTCAGGGCCTGGGCACTGTCCCTGAGCTTCTCTTGTACTCTACCACTTGAATTACAGTGCCACTTTCAGCTTTTGCTGTTAGGTTGAACTGAGGAATCGAACCTGGGGCTTCATGCGTGCTAAGCAACCATTCTACCACTGAGCCACCTTCCCAGCCCGCGTTGGTTACTTTTGAGGTAGGGCTTTATGCTTGGGCCAGCCTGGGCTTCAGTCTTCTATTTGTGTTCCCTGTGCTGCTGGGGATGGCAGGTGGGGCACTCCAGCCAATGTCTGAGATGGAGTCTGGTAAACTTTACTGCCTCGGCTGGCTTTGAGCTGGAACCTTCCATCTCTCCATCCCAAGTAGCATTACCTTGCCTACTTTTTTTTTTTTTGTCACTTGGGGGGCTTGAACTCTGGGCCTGGGCGCTGTCCCTGAGCATCTCAGCTCAAGGTGAGTGCTCTACCACTTAAGCCACAGCACCACTACCGATCTTCTGGTGGTTTATTGGAGATCAGAGTCTCATGGACTTTCTTGCCCAGGCTGGCTTTGAACCGTGATCCTTAGATCGCAGCCTCCTGAGCAGCTACGATGACAGGCGTGAGCCACCGGCGCCTGTCTCCTTTTTCTTTTTTCCCATGTTTAATACATTGATTGTTATTCTCCCTCATTATTAAAGCTATAAGAAATATTTCTGTGCCTTGAAATTGTGTGTGTGTGTGCGTGTGTGTGAATTACAAAGCAGCAAGAGAGAAATATAGTGTTATTCGGGCTCCTTTTTCTGATTTTTAACTTTTCCCGTTGGTGCAGGGCCTGGCACACCGGGGCAGGGACTCTACCACTGTGCTCCCCCCCTGCTCTGCCTTCCATGCTGCTGGCCGGCCCTGCTCCTGCCTGAACGCCAGACCCACCTTTCTGAGCAGGGAGTATTTGGAAGCGCACCTTGTTGCCAAAGTCTCCCCTCCCCACCCCACAAGGTCAGGGAACTGGCTTCACCCCAAGTTTGAAGTTTAGAGTGAGAGGGAAAGGGAATTTGCCCACACACCCACTGCTAATATGTTCAAGGGCCAGGCTACAGACTACGTGTGTGGCTGTGTGAAGGGACAGCTTCTGGCCTGTCTTCCTCCTCCTCCCCTCCTCCTCTTCCTTCTCTTCCTCCCCACCCCCCCTTCTTCTGATATTGGTTCTAGGGCCTGATCTTAAGGCCTAGATGTTTGTTTCTGGGCTCTTTCCTTCTTCCTTTTCCTTCCTTCCTTCCTTCTTTCTCCTTCCTTCCTTCCTTTCTTTTCTTTTCTTTTTCTTCTCAAGGCTAGAGCCCTTGCAAGTTTTTTTCTTTTTTGTGGTTAATTGAAGTCTCATAGTCTCTTTCCTGCCTGAGCCAGCTTCGAACCTCCATGCTTTGATCCTCAGATCTCAGCTTCCTGAATGGTTAGCATTACAAAGCATGAGCCACTGGTGCCTGCTCAGATTTTTTTTTTTTTTTGTGTGTGTGTATGAGATCATGGACACAAAACTGACCACTCCCGGCTCCAGCCATGTTTCAGTGCACAATTCAGTAATATTGAGCCCACTCACGTGGTCATGCCGTGGCCACTCCCTCGACGTTTCCTTGTCCCACACCGAAGTTCATTCCCCCATCAACGCCAGCTCACCAGCTCTCTCATTCCCCTGCTCCCGTCCTGCTTCCTGTCTTTGGAGCTGGGAGCTCCTGGGGGTGGAGTCCTTCAGTGCATGTCCTGTACCCGCTATCTGAGCACCGTGCCTCAAGGTCCCTCCATGCTGCAGCTGGTGTTGTCATGATCCCTTTTTCATGGTTGCCTAGTATTCCACTGTATGGACAGGCCATGGTATTTGTCTCCGTTCACCCACCCAGAGAGGGCACTTGGGCTGTTTCCACTTTTTGGCTGCTGTGAACATGGATGTGCAAGAGTCTGTTTCCAACTTTGCTCATTAAAAAAAAAGAAAGCGTGGCAGCTGCTGGTGTCCAGGATCTCAACTCCCAGCACGGTCCTTTCCATTTTCATGGGAGGCTCTAGTAGTGTGAGCGAGCCACTAGGCTTTACTGAAAATTCAGATGGGCCTTACAATCCAAAACCCCAGAGGGCAACCAGAGAATGGATGCAGTTATGGGGGGGGAAGGCAGACACGATTGCTGGGAGGTTTTCCTGAATGCCCGCCTGGGACTTATTTCTGCCCACACTTGGGGGGGGGCAGACTGCAGTGATTGGTCCCAGTGACTTCCTGTGCTGTGTGGATGACCTTGGAGACAGGAGCCCCAGACCTGTCCTTCCTCTATTCCCATCCTTAGCCCCGCCCACACACGCATCATCCCCCTCCCTCCCCTTACTCACCGTCTCCTAGCAACAGGCCACCTGCATCCGCAGCCTGGTTCAGGCTCCGCCTCCTCCAGGATGCTTCTAGGCTGCCGCCTCCCCCCCCCCCAGGCTGGCTTCTAGTCCTTCCTGCTCTGGGGTCCCCTGCCCCATGTAAGGAGGACTGACTGGGGGGCAGGCAGGGGGATGGGAGGGGGAAGGTCAGATGCGATGGTGCTTTAGGCCTTCAGTGAGCCCCATGGCCTGACAAAGTGCCCGTCTGGACCCAAGCCTTTCGCTAAGCCACTGCTGAGAGTTTAGGCATCTGGAGTCGCTAGGCGGCCCGGTTAACTCTTTGTCACTGGGCGGGGGGTGGGGGTGGGGTTGCTGTGTGTGGGGGGAGGTTGAGGCTGTTTGTGGTCAGGTAGCCGGGCTCTCTGCTCTTCAAGTTGCCTGCCGTCCAGTCGCCACTGTGACCCCGCCCTCCCTCCCAGCCTCAGAGAGAGGTTCACATGATTGCTGAGGGCGTGTGTGTGTGTGTGTGTGGGGGGGGGTCACATCTCTGGCTGTTTAAGCCCTGATTGGAGAGTTATTCATCAGTTCCAGGTCTGCTTTAGGCCCTGGGCCTACATGGGTCAGACAGGCAGAAGCGTTTCCCGCCACAGTGTCCTTCCGTTCATGTCTGGTGTGAAGACAGCCCACAGGGTCACATGAAGGGTGGGGGTGTGGGGGAGGCTTTCTGAGCAGGTGACACTGGAGTGAGGATGGGCGGGAACAGCAGTGTGTGTGTGGTGGGGAGAGGGGAAGCTGACCAGTGCAAGGGAACAGCAGGTGCCAAGGCCCTGGGGCCTGGCCTGGCTCATCCAAGATGGGTAAAGAGCTGTGGTCCACCTGGTGGAGATTTGAAGGACAGGGAGGCGCCAGTGGGAGCCTTGTTTGGACTGGGGTAGGGGGTCTCATCCTGAGTGCAGTGGGTCCCTCAGGGGGTTGACTAGCATAAAGACAAAGGAACCCCGGAGGGTTTCCTGGCCCGTGAGTTATGATGGTGAAGGAGTCCAGGGGGGTCTGGGGGTGGGGGCAGGGATTCAGCTGGGCGGCAGGTGGTGACCTGTGACCCCCGTGGGCTGGAGGGGAGGTTGGGCTCTGTGCTCAGGATGCCTGCCCACTGTGCCCTCTCTGCCCTCCCCCCACAGCCTGAGGGAGCCCCGAGGCTCGAGGGGCATCCTGAACGTGGCCGTTGTGACCTCTCTGCACTACGCTGACGTTTCTGGTCAGGATCCAGGGCCTGAAGGAAGCCTCTGCGGACCGGGGTCCTTCATTATGCTATGGCTGTGTCCCCCTCCCCCCATGGCAGCTCCCAAGCCTGAATGCTCCGGTGTGTGTGATGTTCAGACGACGTTGTCATCGTCGTCTCCTCCTCTTCTTCCTCCTTCCTTCCTTCCCTCCCTTCCTTCCTTCCTTCTTCCTTCCTCTTTCTCTCTCTTTTCTTCTTCCCTGGGGCTTGAACTGTCCCTGAGCTTCTTTTGCTCAAGGCTAGCACTCTACCACTTGAGCCACAGCACCACTTCCAGCTTTTTCTGTTTCCGTGGTACTGAGGAATGGAACCCAGGGCTTCATGCATGCTAGGCAAGCACTCTACTGCTGAGCCACATTCCCAGCTCCTGATGATTGCTTCTGGAGTGTTCACCAGGGTTCCCTGAGGGAGCCCAGGCTGTGGTGTGGGGGGGAGGGGTGGGAATCAGACACTGGGAAGCTTGGGCCCTTGGGGTGCCCAGCCTGCTCCCCCCCAAGACTCCAGGGCAGTGGTGAAAAAGACAACACGGGCCACACAGCACACAAGCGCCTCTCCTTTATTCCCCGTGTTTCCTTCATGTCTGGTGGCTTTACACAGATGACCAGATGCAACACCACACGCAAAGCCAGCCTGTGTCCAGAGCAATGGAGTCAGCAGCGTCAATGCTCATGGGGGGCTGGAGGTCCAAGCCTCTTCTCTCCCATGTCATTGTGAAGGAAGAAGAGGGGTGGGGGGCGGGTGGGGTGGGGGCCAGGCCCTGCTTCTGCGAGGGGGAACGCGGGGCGCACTTGCCCCAGCCCGGCACAGCTCACCACCACCGAGTGGCCCTCTCTGCGGAAGGCACTCAGGTGTGTGGGGGGAAGGGGGGAGGGGGTCTCGGGCTGGGGTTCCACTGTGGGGGATCACAGCACTGGGGGTGGGGAGGGAGCAGCCAGCATTACTTTTGGGGGGTAGTGGCTGAGGGTGAGGGGTGTCCTGCCCGGGGTGCTCTCGTGCCGGCCCTGTGCGCACGGAGGAGGTGTGCGGGTGCCTCCTCCGCGCTGGCGTCCCCACGTGCCGCTGGCCTGGGGGACCTCTCCCCAGCCCCTTCTCTGCTCTCCAGGGCCGGCGTCCACGCCCCTGGGCTCAGGACAGGCTTGTGGGTCTCGTCTGAGGGGCAGGCAGAACTGGGGGGACGGGGGAAGCCACACACTGCACAGAACACCACGGGGCCGGTTGAAAGCCAGCGGAAGTAGCAGGTTGGGGGCTGCCTGGCGGGGTGGGGGGACAGGGCCAAGGGTGGTTCCTTGTACTGGTGGGGAGAGGGGGCCGTGACTTCTCTAGCAAGTGAAGCACAATGTGTGACAAGAATCTACAGAACACGACTGGAAGGACAATGCCACCACTTGATGCCGGGGTGGGGGGTGGGGGGCGGAGGCAGGTGGCGGGCACACCCGTGTGCCCGGCTGCCTGGGTGGAGACGCGCCAAAGCCGCCGAGGGCGGGCGGGGCTCACACAGGCCCCTCGCCCCCCTTCCGGCCCCGCTTCCTCTCACCGGAGACTCCCGGGGCCTGCACCGCCTCTCTTGGCCTCTTCCGCCCGCGTGCCCCCAGCCGGCTTCGGGCTGGCAGGCGGTCCATGCCCAGCACCTTGTGGATCTGCCGGAATGCCACCATGCGCAGGGCGTGCTGCGGGCCACGACACGGGGCGTTAGACACAAGCGGGGAGCCTGTCATCCTAGCTTCTCAAGAGGCTGAGATGGGAGGATCGAGGTTCAAAGCCAGCCCAGGCAGGAAAGTCCTGTAAGACTCATCTCCAATAAACTAGTCAAAGCCAGAGGTGGCGCTGTGGCTCACGTGGTAGAGCACTGACCTTGAGCAAAAGCAGTTCAGGGACAGCGCCCAGGTCTGGAGTTCAGGGCCCAGGATCGGCAAAAATCGATCCATCGATCAATCGGTCGTGTACTTTTCTTTTTTGGTGGTAGCAGGGTTTGAACTCGGAGCACTTGCTAGGCAGGCACTCTTCTACTTGAGCCACACCCCCAGCCTTTTACGTTTTTAGTTTTTGGAGTCATCTCAAGTTTTTGCCTGAGCTAGACTGGGACTGCCATGATCCTGTGTATACTTCCTGCACAGCTGGAATCACAGACTCACGCCAACATGCCCAGCGTATTGGTTCAGATGGACTCTTTTATCAACTTTTTCACTGGCTGGCCTTCAAACCCAATCCTCCTGATCTCTGCCTCACAGGTAGGAAGCAGCTGCCTGCCCTCTCTCTGAGTGCTTCTTAAGTGATCATGGGTAACACGTGCCTAGAAGGATTGAGGCCTGTGGGGGAATTCCTCTGTACCGTGCAGATCACTGCCCCGTGGGCTGGTCCTGGGGAGGAGCTGAGGCTCTAAGCACCCTAAAGCTCAACGACAATGTGTGCTGGAGCCGGGTGGCGGCGGCTCACACCTGTAATCCTGGCTACTCAGGAGGCTGAGATCTGGAGGATGGAAGCTGGAAGTGAAGGTGTGGTTCAAGCAGTGGCGTGCCACTCTTGGCCCCCCCCCAAAAAAAAAGCTCAGGGACAGTGCTCAAGGGACAAGCCATGAGTTTAAGTCTCAGTATGTGCTCATGTGCATGTGCGCATGCATGCACGCGCGTGTGTGCATACACACACACACACCCATCTGTGTTGGGTGGCCATCATTGGGGACCCTTCTTTCTGCGATCACCCACAGTCACCTGTGAAGCCCCTTTCTGTTCTAATACTTTGTTCTCACCGTGTTTCACGTATTGCCTGAAATCTCACTCCAGACCAAGATGGACTGGCGGTGCCCACATTCTGTGATGCCCAGCTCTGTGCCCCAGGGACCCACTGGCATGGGGGCATGGCCTGGCACTGGCTGGCAGCGGGGCTACCATGGGGTCCCTCAGAGCCCAGGTTTGAACCCTGCACTGGAGCAGTTTGCATCCTACGAGAAAGGGGTGTGTGTGTCGGGGGGGAGTGTTGTGTGTGTGTGGCTGGAAGAGGGTCTCGCTGTGTAGCCTAGGCTGGCCTGGAACTCACGGTCCTCCGGCCAGGGCCTCCAGACTGCTGGGATTACAGGCGTGCTGCCCACCGAGGGGGCAGTGTTTTGGGTCTTGTGGGTAGTCAGTCAACTGGAATGGTCACGCTCGCAGAACCCCAGGGTCTGGGACTCATCCCTGCCACGGCCAGCCATGGCCCTGAGCGGCCGGCCCAGCCCAGAGCTGGGAGCAGGCCCTGGAGGCTGCTGCGTGGCTCATCCTGCCCGGGCCTGGTGCTCGTACCTGGGCACTGGCCGTCACGTCTTCCCGCTGCTGGGGAGTCATGGACTCCAGGGCGTCCGTCTGGTCTTTCTCACAGGGGTCCTGGATCCCTGGCCCACCTGTGGGAGGGAAAAGTGGGCTCAGAGCGGGTCGAGGACGCCTTGTGGGGGTGCCCAGTGGTGGGACGGGGCGAGGCTGCTCTTCCCCACCAGGGGAGCTCTGGCCCAGGGGGGAGGAAGAGTCTGCACTCTGCCCAGGGCACCCCTTTCCTCAGCCTGTCTCCCCTCCTCCTCCTTCCCCAACACTGGACCTAACCTATGTCTGACTTCGGCTTATTTCCCTGGGAAAAAAATAGCCTATTTATTCAAATAAATTTGAATCAGGCCACTAGCTGGCCACTGTCCAAAAAGACAGGTGCTCAGTGCTGAGGGCAGGGGAGGCAGGGGAGGGGGGGCACAGGGCAGAGTCCCAGTTGGGCCGCTTGCAGTCCCGCCCCGCCAGTGGGCGTATCCACAGCGAGCCCCGCCTCATCCCCATGAGGTCCTGCCCCAGCCCTCCCCTCTAGTCCCGGGTGGGCACTGACCTGGCAGGAGCGTGCCTGTGGCCACACATTCCAGGACCCGCCGCACGGCGTCCCCGGGGCTCAGGGGCTTGGCGGCGCTGCTCAGGGCCTTCTCCACCAGCAGTTCCATGGCCTGGCAGGGGGTGGAGGACACGGGGGAGGGGGAGATGCGTGGAGGCAGGGGTTAGGGGGAGTCCAGGGGTCTTGGGGCACGAGGCCCCTTTGGGCTTCTCTCCTCCCTCCTGACACCCTCAGAGGCTCCCCCCATGCTGGGGTGGGGATGGGTGTGGAGGTGCCCCGGGGGACCCAAGTGTGTGTGTGGGGGGGGCAGGACCCTGGTGACAGCACGTGACATGGCCACTGTGCCCTCCACAGGGTGAACTAGGCGTTTTCCCCGGCCCTGGACAGTCTCTCAGACCCTGGCCTAGCAGCCGGGCTTTGGGCAGGAGGTGGATGCCAGCGAGGGGTGGATGGAGTAGGGGGTGTTAGGGCTGCAGGACCCCCTTTGTGGCTGTGGCCCAGCGCCCTGACGCCTGCGTGTCACCTCCCTGCTCACCTGTGCTTATCTTTTTATTTTTATTGTGAACATACTGTACAGAGGGGTTACAATTACATGGGCAAGATAATGAGTTCACCTGTGTTTATTTACACGGCCGCCCATGCTCATCACAAGCTTGAGGTTTGGGACAATGACAGTCAGATGAGGCTTGGGGGCGGCCCAAGGCTCTCTCTGTCCCCCCCCCCGCCCCCAGGGCCTTGGGGCCTCCCTCACCCGTAGTCACCTTCCCTGCTACAGCTCACACTGGCCCCACAGGAATAGATGGACAGGTTGTTCAGCTCGGGAGTCAGTCCCTTGTGTGTGGGGGGTCCTCTTTTTTTGGGGGGAAGGGGTTCTGAGCCTCCCCAGCTGCCTTACCCAGGCTGGCAGGGCCGCCCAGGTGGGCAGGCGCCGGCACAGGTCCCGCAGGACGCGGATGACGATGACGCAGGGCTGCAGGCCGCTGGCTCTGGCCTGCAGGGGGAGAGGAAGCTCAGGGTTAGCTGCGGGGGACAGACTCAGGGCTCCCTCCCTCCAGGGGGGCAGCTGGCCCTGATCTGAGGGTGACTCCTGGGGGGAGACAACAAGAGGGGAGAAGGCCACTGGCTGGGTGAGCCTCAGGTTGCTGGCCAGCGGTGGCCCCCACCGCTTCGTGTGTCACGCAGTCCAGCCAGGACCAAAGTCACAATGTCAGGTGACTGCTCTCAGCAACCACTTCCGGCTTAATGAGCAGACAGCGGTGCTCAGGGTCCAGGCCAAGGCAGGGGCCACCTGGAGTGTAGTTTTACTTTTTTTGGGGGGGGGCAGTCTCCCCTTCATCCTAAACCTCTCACCTGGAACCACTTGGCATGGCGGAGGGCAGCCAGAGACTCCAGGCATCTCTCCTGACTCAGGATATCGTCCGGCTCATCCTGAGGATCCTCCACTCCTTCTAGAAGTGGAAGGGAGTAGGCAGGGAGGCCCGCAGTGCTGGAGAGGGGGGAGGGCGCCCAACCTTCTCCATTCTAGCCTGGGGGAGGGCAGCTCTGGGATCTGGGGACACTTGATCTTGATCTGTCACCGTGAACCCTCATGGTAGGGCCAGAGCTCCTGATGTGTGTGTGTGTGTGTGTGTGTGCGCGTGCACGTGGGGACGGGAGGGGGGGAATCCCCTGCAGTGCAGGGAACGTGGAAGTGGGAAACTCTGGATGTGGCCTGACTTCTAGAAAGTTCCAAGAGCATCATGGCAGTGGATGGAGGATATGGGTGACCGCAATGCGTCGCTGTCCTTGTGGATGGTGCCCCCAGGCTCTGGGGGAACTGTGGCCCCGTCCCCCCGCCTCTCCCGTTATTGGGTGCAGGGATGCATGCCAGTCGTCTCAGCACTGAGGGAGACTGAGGCAGGAGGTGTGGGGGAGGCCCCGGGGACACAGAGGTCCTGGAAGGCTGCTGTGGTGACATCCTTTCAGGAAGGAGGCAGAAGTGGTTCCAGGCCCTTGTACTGGGGCAGAGGGGGATGGGGAGGTGTGCATGGGGTGCACCTTGGTTGGCAGAGGGGTCTTCACGCATCAGGGTCGAAGTGATGGACACGGTGACTTGTATCCTGGGCTCCTCGCAGGAGGAGATGACCACATTGTCTTCCGGGTCAGAGGAAATCTCGTACTTGTCCTCGGCCAAAATCTAGGTGTCAGCGCAACACCAGGCAGTGTTACTTCAGCTCAGGCCGAAGCTGGGGCGCGCATGCTCATCTGCCCCCCACCTGCTGCTAGGTGCTGCGCCCCGCTTCCTAGGCCGAAGCTGGGGCGCGCATGTTCATCTGCCCCCCCACCTGCTGCTAGGTGCTGCGCCCCGCTTCCTAGGCCGAAGCTGGGGCGCGCATGTTCATCTGCCCCCCCCACCTGCTGCTAGGTGCTGGGCCCCGCTTCCTAGGCCGAAGCTGGGGCGCGCATGTTCATCTGCCCCCCCACCTGCTGCTAGGTGCTGGGCCCCGCTTCCTAGCACCTGGCACTCCTGTGTGACTCAGACACAGTCCCAGCCCTCCAGGGGTGCACGTTAGGAGCCTCCCTGTGTAAAGAGTGCCAGCAACTCAACAAGATAAGCAATCAAATGATAAATATATAGGCAAATGAACTGAGATAGTTGGTTAAAAAAAAAAGACACAAAAATGACCTGTGCAACCTTTTACAAGGCAAATATGAATGTCATGGCCAGAGAGAAGCAAATCAAATCGACAGTGAGGTGCCACTGCCACTTATGTAATGAGTCGGGCTGTGTGCTGTCCGGCCTCTACTTCCCTGTCCCTGCCTTCCACGCTGCCTGCGTGCACTCCTGAGCCAGGCCTCCCTCAGTTACATCTCCCTCCCGATTCCTGAGCCCCTCCTGTTCAAGGCCTTCTGCAGAAAGGCAGCCCCCTAAGGGCACCATTCACACACAGGGCAGAGGGGAGAGGGCACTGCTAGCTTTGTGAGGCCCTCGAGCTGCGAGTTCCCAGCAAGCCAGGCCTGTACCTGAGCCTTCTTTGCAATATCCATTTTTTTGGGGGGGGGGAGGGGAGAGGTCGGTCATGGGTCTTGAACTCTGGGCCTGGGCGGTGTCCCTGAGCTCTTCAGCTCAAGGCAAACGCTCTACCACTTGAGCCACTTGAGCACCACTTCCAGTTTTCTGGTGGTGAATTGGAGATATCCTCAGATCTCAGCCTCCTGAGTAGCTAGGATGACAGGCGTGAGTCACCGGGCACCCGGCGCAATATCGATTTTATTGTGTGGTAGGCTCAGGGACTGTGTGATGAAGTCACTGACGTCGGACCATGTCACAGCCCTGCTTCACACCCCCGACAGTTCCCACTTCCCTGAGAATGCCGTCCTGCCCCTTTGCACGGCCTTCAGGCCTGGCTTGGTCCAGCGCCTCATCCCTTGCACTCACCTCTCCTGTTCTGCCTACAGCCTGGGCAGGTGCTGGTGCTTCTGTGTGGAATACCGACCTCCCTCAGACTTCAGGTCATCCTGTCCTCTGCCAGGGAGGGACCCTGTCCCCAGAGCCTCCCCCCTCTCCCCATCTGTGATCTACCTGGTGTTAAGTTCTTCACAGAAGAACTCAAGGGAAGGTTGGGGTGCCAGTGTAGTAACTATCTACCCTGAGGGCTGCCTAGCTCCCATGAGTAACCCCTGGAGAGGAGGGGTGTTTCCAGGCCCTGAGGTTAGACAGAACTGGAAGAAGACACAGCTTTGAGATTGGGTTGTTTCCTCTGGGAATGAACTCACTCATTCGGCTGGAATTCTATCCCTCAGCTGCGTCTCTCACCCTTTTTGCCTGAGTTTACTATTATTACTATGATTATTATTATCATTGTTGTTGTTGTGCTTAAACTCAGGTCCTGGGCACTGTCCCTGAGCTTTTTTTTTGCCCAGGGCTAGTATACTCCCATTTGAGCCACAGCACCACTTCTGGCTATTTGGTGGTTAATTGGCGAGAAGAGTCTCATGGACTTTCCTGCCTGGGCTGGCTTTGAACCGTGATCCTCAGATCTCAGCCTCCTGAGTAGCTAGGATGACAGGTGTGAGCCACCAGTGCCTGGCTTAAAAAAAAAATACCATGCTGCATTCACACCTGGCAGGACGCGAGGGAAAGGATCACGGAAGAAGGGCGCAGCGGGATGGCCACCCTTACCAGGAGCTGCTCAGGCAGCCTCTCTGCAATCTCCTGCACCAGGGCACGCGTGGGCTTCTGGGAGCAGAGAAGGGCCAGCTTCACGCTCCGGTCCCCCCGAAGGACAAGGCCTTTCGCCAGGATGCCGACACGCATGACGCCTTTCAGGGCCCGAGGGCCGCTGTGGAGACAGAGCCACAGATGCACCATTAGGGCAGGGGAGCCTCGGTTTCCTCATCTGTCAAGTGAGACTCTGGCCCTTCTGACAGGGCGTTCCCCCCCCTCCCCCGTCAGGAGGGAGTGAAAGTTATGCCAGGTCATTGTGTGCACACAGGTCATTGTGGGCAAGGGACAGTGATGTTGGAATCCACAGATTTCTCCCCCGCTGTCCCCCAGCATGCTCTGTGGCCCGTATGACATCTGTGGGTGACTTGAGCCACAGCTCCATTTCTGGCTTTTTCTTGGGGGGGGTAATTTATTGGAGATAAAGAGTCTTATGGACTTTCCTGTCTGGGCTGGCTTTGAACCACTGCTCCTCAGACCTCAGCCTCCTGAGTAGCTAGGATTATAGGTGTGAGCCACCGGTGCCTGGCTCAAGGGTTCATTTTGTGCTCGGCTAACTTGGGTGGAGGACACTCGGGCGCCCATGAAGACACGAGGGTGGGGGTGGGCAGGACGCCTATGGTGACCTGAGGCCTGGACAACCCAGTGGCTCCTGCCAGGCCCCTCTGTGTGTGGGTCCATGTGTGTGAATTGTTCCCATAGGCACATCTACAGGATGGAGAGTACATCTGTGGGTCTGTTAAACTAACAGGGGGCAAGGGTTCAATGGGGCTCAACTTCTGGTGTGGGAAGATGAGTAAGTTCTGAAGATGGATTGGGGGGTGGTGGTGGCTGCACAGCCATGTGACCGTGACAAATGACACCCAGTGATATACACTTGAATGAGTCTGGCACCAGTGACTCATGCCTGTAATCCTAGCTATTCAGGAGGCTGAGAGGGGAGGATCGCAGGTGGAGACCAGCTGGGAAAGAACAGTCCATGGGGCTCTTTTCTCTAATTAACCACCAAAGTGGAGCTATGGCTCAAGTGGTAGAGCACTGGCCTTGAGTGAAAAAGCTCAGGGATGGCTCCCAGGCCCAAGTTCAAGCCCCAGTATATACTTTCTCTGTCTCTGTCTCTGTCTCTCTCTCACACACACACTCACACACACACACACACACAGCGGGGGCGTGGCTCAGGTGGTAGGAGAGTATCTCAAGTGGGATGGCTAGTGGTAGAGTGATTGCCTAGAAAGTACCAGGCTCTGAGTTCAAATTCCAATGAAACCAAAAAGAAAAGTTAAGACGAGAACTTTTATGTGGTGTACATTTTACCGCTAAAGAAAGGAAATGAAGATGACGCTGCTACCCAGGGAGGAAGGGCTTGGGAGAGCTGAGCTCCCCAGGCCATGGAGTCGTGTGGTAGTTATGACCTGAGGACTCTGCCTGCGTCCTCAGGGCTGTGGCTCATGTGGATGCGGGTGGATTGTGGCTGGCTCTGTGACTGCTCGCCATGTGGGGAGTCGGGGTCCCATCTCCCTGGCTTCCCTCTGCTCACGAAAAACAGATTCTGCAAAATGTCAGCTTTCTGTGTCCTTCCTTCCTTCCTTGCCTTCTTCCTTTCTTTCCTTCCTCCCTCCTCTTCCTTCTTCCTTCCCCCTCCCTCCTTCTCTTCCTTCACCACTTCCCCTTTCTCTTCCTCCTTCCTTCCTTCCTCTTTCTCTCCTTCCTTTCTTCCTTCCTTCCCACCTTCCTTTCTTTCTTTCTCTCCCTTTCTCTCTCCCTCTTTCTCTCTCTCTCTCTCTCTTTCTTTCTTTCCCGTACTGGGGCCTGAACTCAGGGCCCGGTGCTTTCCCTTGGCTTTAATGCCCAAGGCCGGTGCTTTTGGGCCTGAGCCACAGCCCCCCCTCCAATGCATTTGTGTTTTTGGGGGTGGGGTCTCCATGTGCTGTCCAGGCTGGTCCCAAACTCCTTGCTCATGCCATACCCCATCTCAGTCTTCCAAGTGGCGGACTGCAGTCACTGTGTGTCTCTGGGGACCCTGGCTCACGGAGCAATGAGGACTGGAACCTGGCTTTGCTCTGGGGGGGTGGTGGCATTACCTGTGTTCATAGCCCTCCTCCTCTGCCCTCTCCTGCTCCTCCTCAGCTAGCATGTCAGACACCATGCGGAGGGCCCGTTCCACGTGGGACACGGTCTTCTGGATGGCTTCCAGTTCCTCCTCCGTGGGGTAGATAGTGGCGTGCTTGCCCATGACATGGCGGTCATCACTGGACTCCGGCCGGCGCTTGGGCTGGGGGGGAGGGGAGCCTCTGTCAGTGGGTCTCATACGAAGGGGATGGGGGTATGGGACAAAAGGGCCAGGCTGTGTCCTAGTGGTGGACAGCAATCAGAAGACACAGAAGGGGCCCTGGGGCCAGGCTGGAAATGAAGGAGCCACAGCAGGTGGACAGCAGTGATTGGAGGTGGGGTGTCCAGAGGTGTCCAGCTCATGGGGGGTGCAGTGGAGGAGCGTGAGAGCCATGGGTTGGGGTGGTGGAGCAGAGGCCTGAGCCTTGCTGACTCAGGGGCCTTGGGTCTGAGTGTGGGGGGGTCTGGTGCTTCCCCTTTGGTCCACACCAGAGGTAGAGTGCAAATTGAGTCTCCCTCACATCCAACCCAGGGTCCAAGCCACAGATGCCACCTCTCCCTACACCTCGAAACCCAGGAGGAGATGGGGATCTCTCAAGAATTGGGAGACATTTCACAAGGGCACCCGGCACCCACCTGACGTGGGGCTGAGGGCGTGGCCTGGCTGCTGGTACTGGGCCCCGGGGCCCAGGACGGCGCCGTGGCGGGCAGCTCCTGCTCCGGGGGCTGCGGCTCCTCCTCTGCCCGCTTGCAGCGCTCTTCATGATCCCTGCGGGGACCAGAGGGGACCGAGGGCTGGGACGCTGCCCTGGGGCCCTGAGGTGGTGGGCGGTGCCTGGCACTGAGGGTGCTTTGCATGCTGCCTGCTTATGGGCACGGGGAGACTGAGGCAGGAAGGCCAGGAGGTTGGCAGCAGCCACGCCCTGGGGGCATAGACGAGGCCTTGGGCTGGACCACTGTGCCGTGGGACCATTCTGTGGCCTGCCCTGCTTGGGTTTGCTGAGGCCGGGCGCTGGGAAGGCAGACATTGTGCAGGAAAACGCTGGGGGGGAGGAGGGGGCTCTTGAAGGGTGGCAAAGTGTGTGGCAGTCAGGGACATCAGAGACGCTGGAGGGAGGGAGACAAGGGGCCCCACGCTCCCGTCCATGACTGTCCCCGCCCCACTGTCCACTGTCCAGATGCCTGGATGGACTTGGGTCTGAGCTACGATGGGGGAGGGGAGCGGCCCCACACGTGTGCTGGGTGCTGTGGCCAGTGTGTGCGTGTGTGTACGTGTGTGTGTATGTGGGGGGACTGCGGGTACCTCAGGTCCATGCGCCAGCGCTGTCGCATGTCCTCCAGCTTCTTCTGGGTCACCTGCCGCTGCCGGTGCAGCTGCTCGGCCAGCGCCTTCTGCAGGCGGACGTTGGGCCCCGAGGCGATGGGAAGGCTGGGGTCCACTTTCCTCTGCAAAGGCAAGGAGGCGGGGTTACCCAGGGAAGCCCCTGGCTGCTGCCCACCCGCTGCTCTGCACCCTAAAGGGAATAGGGGTCAGTGGGTACTCAGGGGAGCAGGCGTCAGGATGACGCAGCTCACAGCAGTGGCACGTGAGTGGTCTGCGTTTCTGACTAGGGGCCGGGACAGGACGGTCACAGGCCTCGGAACAGCAAATGCACATCCGGAGCAACATGGCCTTAGTGACTCATGGCGCTGAGATGAATCGTGTGCGCAGCCCGTGGCAGCCGCTGTGCCACGGGTGCTGTATGGGGCTGTGTCGGTGAAGAGCGCGGTGGTTGTGGAAGGGAGCTTGCTGACGATCCAGTAACACGGCTGCCCCCAAAATCACACAGCAAGGGATGAAACCAGCTACTGGGACCATCCAAAGGTTTCTTATGGAGTTGGCCGCCCTCCCACCTGCTTTATAAATCTGTTTCTAAGTCTTCTGTGTGGCCAGATTTGAAGATACTTTCCAAAATAGATACCAGCTGGGCACTGGTGGCTCACGTCTGTCATCCTAGCTACTCAGGAGGCTGAGATCTGAGGACTGTGGTTCAAAGTCAGCCCAGGTAGAAAAGTCCCCGTGAGATTCTTATCTCCAATGAACCACCAGAAAACCAGAAGTGGTGCTGTGGCTCAAAGCGGTAGCACCCAGGCCCTGAGTTTGAACCCCACAAACAACAACAACAACGATATAAAACAGATACCATTGATTCACATACAACCCACCCATCTACCTGCTCATCCATCCATTTGTCCATCTGTCTGTCCATCCACTTACACACTCTATTCACTCTCACCCTTCCTCCTTTCTTTCCTTCCTCTTCTCTTTCTTCCTTACCTTTTTCCCTCCCTCTCTTCCTTCTGCCCATCTATGTATCCAACCATCCATCCATCCCTCCCTCCCACCCTCCCTCCCTCTATCCACTGATCTGTTCCTCCATCTATTGGTCCCTTGGTTCCTGATTCCTGTGTAGGCAGTAGATGAGGGGCTGACCCAGGACATGGCTGGGGATTAGATGTGTGTGTGTGTGTGTGTGTGTGTGTGTGTGTGGTAACCACTGCTTCTGAGAAGGAGCAGGAGGGGCTGAGAGGCAGCATCCACAGCTAAAGGAGCCAGGGTTGATGGTGCCCACCAAGCTATGGTGCTTAGCTGCTCTGCAGTGCAGCACTTTGGAGAAGAACAGGCAGGTCTAGGCTGCCCTCCAGAGCTGGAGCAGAGAGGCTGGGGCGCAGTGGCCCATGGGGCCTGCAGGTGTCACCCAGCGCTCTGCTCACACGAAGATGCTCCTGGAGATGTTGCATGGAGACACCATGATGAAGAACACCCCCCCCCCTTCGCCCAGAGCCCTAAGGGTCATCAGACCACATGGTCTGATGTGGAAGGGACTCAGCCGCAGAGGTGGGTGTCTGTTCCAGCTCCCCGCCAGGCCCCTGGGATGGTGCTTTGCACCCCCAATGGACACACCCTGTACTGCAGCCGGTGGCGCCGCCCGGTCACATGCATGTCCTTGGCATTGAGATCGTTGAAGTTGCATTCGCACAGCTTGCAGCGGAAGCGAATCAACTTCCCTTCATCATTGCACACCTAGGACACGACACATGGTGGAGACATTGGTCAGGTGGCATTATGCCCCAGCTCGCTGCTGCTCCTGTGTGTTTCCCCCACTGATCTACCTGGAGGGAATGGTCCCGGTCCCGGGATGCTGTCCTGGGGCCCAGCCTCTGCCCACCATTCGCCCTCTGTGGTCTCTACCCTTTCTCTGTATCTGATCTTAACTCAGCCACACACTCTACCTCCCCCCTCTTCTCCCCCGGTAGCCCAGTCTTAACTGTTGTAACTGGACAAAATGCCACATGTAGCCAGGCACCAGTGGCTCACGCCTATAATCCTAGCTACTCAGGAGGCTGAGATCTGGGGATCATGGTTCTAATTCAGCACGCTCATGTGCATATGGGTGTGGGGACATACACGTTGCCAGCCTGGGGCTGCACTGGGTATTCTAGCATTGGCAATGCTTATAGAGCTACACAAGGGGACCAGGTCTGGAAATCTCCCCTCGGGGTGGGGTTCGGGAAGCTCTCAGAACCTGACCTGAGCATGTCCTGGCTGGCACTGGGGCTCTGCTGCCCATGGCCTCTGCTTACCTCCTCCACAAAGTCGGTGCCCACTGGCTCTGCCTCCCAGCAGTCCCTCGGGGCAGGCTCGGCGGGGCCCCCTCGACCCGCATTGGCTCTCTCCGCATTGGGTCTCTCTCCATTGGGTCTCTCCGCGTTAGGTCTCCCCGCCTGGGAGTGCGATTCAGAAGATCCTGGAAGGGGACAGCTGTGTGACCCTGGCTAGAAACAACCCGGGGCCTCCTCCATCCCTCCCTACCACCCCCTGCAGCTGGGCTTGCCCTGGGCCAGCTGATAAGATTCCAAGTGGAGTCAGCCGTGTCAAAGCACAATGAATGGGGTGAGTGAGGCCTACAGAGGCCAGGCTCTGTAATGCGAGTTGCAGAATGATCACGAGAACTCGGGCTGCTGGCCTCAGCAAGTGGCCAGGGGTCTGTTCTTCACACAGGAGCCTGTGATACTCACCTCGAGGGTCCGTCACCTCTGTCAGCTCTGAAAGCACCTGTGAGCTTTATTATTATATTACTATTATTATTTTATGCCGGTCCTGGGGCTTGAACTCAGGGCCTGGGTGCTACCCCGGAGCTTTTGTGCTCAAGGCCAACGTTCTACCACTTGGAGCCACAGCTCCACTTCTGGTTTTCTGGTGGCAATTGGAGATAAGAATCTCATCAACACTTCCTGTCTGGGGTGGCTTTGAACTGATCCTCAGCTCTCAGCTTCCTGAGTAGCTAGGGTTATGGGTGTGAGCCACCAGTGCCAGGCTTCAAAACAGTTTCATGGGGTTCTGGTTCAGAGGAAAGCTCCAACTTTTCCTTTGTTCCCAGAAACCCTGGCACCAGACCTTGTGCACGGAGATCGGACAGGTCCATCTTATCCATTGTTTATCCCCAAATGCAAGTTGATTTGTTGCACAGTCTTTTGTTTATTTGTTTATTGGTGTTGATTGGTTGGCTTGGTTATTGTAAGTGTTTTGATTTGTTTTGAGACAAACAGCCTAGGCTGCCTGAAACTCATGATCCTCTGCCTTAGTCTCTCATGTGCTGGGGTTACAGGTGTGTACCACCATATCTAGTCTTATATCTGTTTTTGCATAGCTTGGACATACTTTCATGACAGCTAAGACCAATTTGAGTCCATGATGCGGAGCCCTGGGTTTGGGTAGCTAGCTGGCTTGGAGAAGCCACCAGGGTACCCTCTAGTCTTGAGTTAATCCACCAGGAGACAGTGGGTAGACCAAAGGTCATACCGTCCCTTAAGGCAAATTTAGGTGGCCTCTGGAGAGAGAAATTTCTTTATCAAAGCTCCTTGCTGGGTGTGGCGGCCGTACCTGTAATCCTAGCCCTAGACAAGGGCCGGAGGATGGAGGGTTTGAGGTCAGCCTGGGCTCCATTGCCGTAGCCTGTCCTCAAACCAATCAACCAAGAGCTGGGGGGGATATTCAGTGCTTGCTTAGCACGTGCAAGGCCCTGGGTTCTGTCTCTAGCACCTCCCCCACCCCTCCCCCGCAAAAAACCCCCACAACAACACCCAACCAGACAAACAAAAATAATCCATGCTGCTATTCATTTAGGAAACTGGTTGCTGAGGGCAAACATAAAACATGCGCTTGGGTTCCCCACCCACGTGGGAATTCCATCTCCACAGCCAGTTGAGGAGCTTGGGCACAAGCACACCGTCCACTAGGGGGAGGAGCTGGGAGGCACAATGGGGTAATGGACTAGGAGCTGTCAGCTGGGTGAGCGAACCTCAAAACTCCACTGGGGAGCCGGTGGCTCCTGCCTCTCAGTCCAGCTACTGAGGAGGCTGAGACCTGAGGATTGAAGCCAGGCTGGACAGAGGAGTCCATGAAATTCTTGTCTCCAATGAACCAGCAAAAAGCCATAAATAGAGCTACAGCTCAAGGGATAGAGCACCATCCTTGAGCACAAAAAACATCAGGTTCAAGCCCTGTACACACACACACACACACACACACACACACACACACACACACACACACACACACACACACACTTCTAGCCTCCTATCCAATCTGGATCTTAAATTCCTGCCTGAGACCACGTGGTCCCTGGAACACGTGTACAAATCTAGGCAATTGGAGGACGGCGCGGGCACGAGGGGCAGGCTGGACATGCACATGCATGCACCGGGAGTATTGTGGCAATTCCTACCGTTGTGCCGGGGTGCCTGGCCCCTGGCTGGCCTGCTGGGATTGAGCCCGCTGGAGTGGGCTTCAGCAGGGGCGCCCAGTTCACGGGTGGAGGTGGAGTTCCTTGGCACGGGCTCAATGGTGGGAATTGGCTTCCCCAGCCTGGTGTGCAACTTGTAGACCTGTTAACACATGCCACGCCTGTCAAGAACCACCTTCAGTACCAGGCAGGGCAGCCTGAGGGTGCGCAGGTCCTGGAGCAGGGGTGGACGGGGGGAGGAAGGGAAGGGGGGAGGGCTCACTCTGAATTTCCTCCCCACTCTCTGCAGAAGAGCCCTTGCAAAGATTTTCTTAATCCCAGTAACACCCTTCCTCTGACTTCATGGTGCTGACAAGCCTCTGCCTGTGACGTCTCTGCCTCTTGGTGCCCAGGCCCAGAGAGGCCTCAGCAAGTGCGTGTGGACTGACATGGGGTTAGGGGTTGCCAGCTAAGATGGGTGCATGCACGGGATCCTGGGAGATGGTAAATCTGGGTAAGAAGTGCACATAGCTGGGCATGGTGGTGAACACCTGTAATCCCAACCCTCAGGAGGTGGAGGCAAGAGGCTTACAGCTTTGAGGCTAGCCTGGTCTATATATACCATGGGATACATCATGAGACCCTGTCTCAACCACCTTGTCTCTCCCTGTCCCCCAACAAAAAAGCCCCAGGTACTAGTGGCTCACGCCTGCAATCCTAGCTATTCAGGAGGACTGAGACTTGAGGATCACGGTTTGCAGCCAGTCGGGGTAGAAAAGTCTGTGAGACTCCTTATCTCCAGTGAACTAGCAAAAGGCTAGAAATGGAGCTGTGGCTCAAGTGGTAGAGCACCAGCCAGCAGTGAGAAAGCTAAAGGACAGTACCTAGGCCCTGAGTTCAAGCCCCAGAACTGGCACACATACTCTCCTATACAACAGACAAATAATGTGCGCAAGTCTGGGTATGAGCTGGCCGTGACCCTCATGCGCTTCCGGTCCCGCCTGGCCTCTGCCGTCCATGCCAACTACCATGTCAGACGTGACTGCCAGCTCCGAGTCTTTGACTCTCATACCTCAGATCTGTCCTCAACCCCACGTAACAGAGACCATGTCACCCCCAAATTATTTCCAGAACAAGTCCCAAGCTGGGGCTGTTCCTACCGCCGCCCACCCCGACCACCCCAACCACGGTCCACTCGCTGCCGGGGCTCCTGGTTTCCAATCTCTCCCATTCTCTGTGCTACCTAGCTTAATTTTTCAGGGGTTCACCCTGGTACTAGGGAATCTGCCCTGAGTTGGGCCAGAGACTGAGGCCTGGGGTGAACCTAGGAGTGAATGGGGGGAGAAGCTAGGCACAGATTGGAAGTGGAGCCCCTATGCAAAGGCCCAGGGGCAGGAGGATGGGAGGTAGGTGGGCCTCCAACATCTGCATGTCTGTTGTTGGGGAGTGGGACAGGGCCTGCTCAGTGAGCAGCTGTACCTAGGCAGATGTCCCGTGTGTGTGTGTGTGTGTGTGTGTGTGTGTGTGTGTGTGTGTGTGGTGGGGGGGTTCTTTCCTCCACTGCACAGGTGAGCCCACCACACCCACCCTTCAACAGTGCTGCCACTTGGGGGCGCTGTGCCACTGCCATTTCCAAGGGGCCCCGGTTCCTTCCTACCTTCTTGTGCTTAGCTCCCCGGATGTGGGCGGCGTAGGCGTCCGCCCCGGTGCAGGACACAGAGCACAGGTCACAGTGCAGCTGGCCCTGCACTGCGCCGCTGGACTGGGCGCCCGCCCTCTGGGCCGCCTCCTTCTTCCGGTGCCTCTGTCCTTCCAGGTGGTCCCGGTAGGTCTGCGGTAGAGGGGGAAGGAGGCCTCAGTGAGGGGTCACACACATCTGGCCGGAGCCCAGGAGAGACAGGAGGATAGCACCCCCGCCCCCGCCACCTGCTGGTGCTGGAGAAGTGTAACTGTCACTTTTTATTTTTCCTTTGGTGTCAGTCCTGGGGCTTGAACTCAGGCCTGGGTGCCTTCCATTCGCTTTTTTTTTTTTTTTTTTTTTTTTGGGTCTGGTCGTGGGGCCTGAACTCTGGGCCTGGGCGCTGTCCCTCAGCTCTTCAGCTCAAAGCTAGCACTCTACCACTTGAACCACAGCGCCACTTCCGGCTTTTATCTTTTTGCTTATGTGGTGCTAAGGAATTGAACCCAGGGCCTCAGGCATGCAAGGCAAGCGCTCTACCACTGAGCCACCTTCCCAGCCCTTTTTTTTTTTTTTTAAAGTTTTTAATTTTTATCCTCCAGGTTGGTGCTCTTAACACTTGAGCCACAGCTCCACGTCTGGCTTTTTCCTGGCTAACTGTAGATAAGAGTCTCACAGCCTTTTCCTTCCCTGGGCTGGCTTTGCGTCACTATCCTCAGATCTCAGCCTCGTGAGCTGCTAAGACGATAGGCTGTGAGTGTCACTTTTATTACACTCAGAAGCTGAGGCTGAAAGGCATAAATCAGGTTTCCTCTTTTCTAACAATAGAAAGCATCCTTGTCTCGCCACACTTTTAGCTTAGCAACAGGAGGTGGTGATGAAAGAATGCCTGACTTTCTCTTACAGGACCTCAGATGCCAGCTGCCCACAGACATGGCCACTGCCCTGTGCTTTCTAGGCACCTGCCAATATACTGAGGGACTCCACGTGAGAGCCACAGGTGGCCGCAGCCCACACAGCCCCCATCTGCTGGGCTGAAAATATCTGCTGGGCTCAAAATATCTACTGGCCCAGCTCTGGTGGAATCCCGGCTCCCGGATCTATTCTTTACAATCCTGGAGAAAGAGGGATGGCAGCCCCCACACACCTCACACCAGGCCCCAACACAACATGCTCTGACCATGCCCGGGGTGGACACTGGAGAGAATCTTATTCCAGGCACACATGGGAGATCTGTGCCAACAGTAGGTTTTGGAGGCAGAGATTAGAGCAGGGAGTGGGGGCAGAAGGCAAACATTTAATTAAGTAATGCATTTTTGTTAGTTGTGGGGCTTGAACTCAGGGCCTGGGCGCTGTCCCTGAGCTCTTTTTGTGTCAAGGCTAGCACTCATACCACTTGAGCCACAGCACCGCTTCTGGTTTTCTGGTGCTTCATTAGAGATATGAGTCTCACGGACTTTCCTGCCCAGGTTGGCTTTGAACCATGACCCTCAGATCTCAGCCTCCTGAGTAAGTAGGATGACAGGCGTGAGCTACTAGCACCTAGCTTATTTTAACAAATAAAATAAGGAGGTTCAATTCAGCTTTGTGATTGCTAGGCAGGTGCTCTGCCACTTGAGCAATAGCTTCAGCCCATTTTGCTTTAGTTTTTTTTTTGGGGGGGTAGGGTGATAAGGTCTTGTTTTTTGGTTGGCTTGGAATTAAGATTCTCCTAGCTAGGCCTCCTGATGACAGGCATATACCACCAACTCTGCATTATTCTTTCTTTTCTTAGTACCAGTCCTGGGGTTTGAACTGAGGGCCTGGAGGCTCTTTTTGAGCTTTTCTGCTCAGGCTAGCACCCCACCACTTGAGCCATAGTTACACTTCTGGCTTTTTGCTGGTTAACTGGAGATAAGCGTCTCAAGGATTTTCCTGCCCAGGCTGACTTCGAACCTTGATCCTCAGATCTCAGCCTCCTGAGCAGCTAAGAGGACAGGCGTGAGCCACTGGGCTCACACACCCAGCTTGGTGTGTACTTTTCTATCAGGCAAGATTCCCATGATGAAAGATAAAAACCACACACAGAAATGATGACAGGAGCAGGTGGGGCTGACTGGGTGGGGGATGGCAGGGGGAACTATAGGTCTGTCCCAGGGCTCTGCAGTCACCAGCAGGCCCCAGGCCCAGGCTGAAACTTCTAGTGCCTTCCACAGGCTTGGGCCAGGGAGATGTCTGGGGACACCATGACGGGCCATTTGCTGGAAGCCCAGTCAGCCTCAAGGCTCACACTGCATCTCACCTGCCCCACCAGACTGCAAAGAGATACCACAGGGCCATGCCTGTGCTCAGGTGACCTTCCTTCCCTGGGAGCCATTTCCGTGCCATCACAAACTTGATGGCCAACCCCCCTGCCCTGCGGGGCCCTCCCTCAGGCCTGACCTCTGCTCAGCCCCAGGAGTCCCGGATGTCGCTTGGTGGTGCGTGACTGACCTGGAGCCCCCCGCAGCTGATCTTGCAGACTTCGCAGTAGTGCAGCGGTGCGGGCCTGGGGCCCGTGCTGGCCTTTGGTCCCTTGCTTGGGAAGGGCGGCTTCTCGTTGAAGCTGCGGTTGGCGTTGTCCCGGGCACCTCCGTTTCTCGAGCCGTTCCATGGGGCTGAGCCGGGACGTGCTGGTGGAGGAGGCGGCCGCCGAGAGGGTCCTGGGGGTGATGGGGGCTGCGTCTTAGGGCGCGCCAGCGGAGACTGGTGGGAGCTAGTTGACGGGTACATGGGTGCCTCGTGGCTCCGATGGCTGGGCCCTGTGGGAGAGAGAACGGGATGAGGGAGGGGTGGCATTGATTTCCATCAAGTTCCTCATTTGAGCGGATACAGGGCGGCTGGCTCTAACGGAGCCCTTGGGGGAAATGGCGTCTCACTTGGTTTGGGATGGGGTGCAAGGGAAGTTGTGGTGAGGGGTGGCTGCCGTAGGCTGGGCTTTTGGGGTCACAGGGATGGTGTGGACTGAGTCCCAGGTGCTGGGGCACCAGTCATTTGCCTGTAGCCCCTGCTCTGTCTTTTTTTTTTCCTGTCAGTTGTGGGCCTCGAACTCTAGTCCTGGGCACTGTTCCTCAGCTCTTCAGCTCAAGGAGAGCGCTCTACCACTTGAGCCACAGTGCCACTTCCGGTTCTCTGAGTGGTTTATTGGAGGTAAAGAGTCTCACAGACTTTTTTGTCCCAGATGGCTTTGAACCACAATCTGCCAGATCTCAGCTTCCTGAGTAGCTAGGATTACAGGCGTGAGCCACCAGCACCGGGCTTCCCTGTCTTCTTTTGGAGAAAGGAAGGGCTCCCTGCTCAGCCAGTGCCTTTAAGACCTGTGGCCAGACTGGGGCTCAGGTGTCTGGAACTCACCAGACATTTAAGCCTGGGCCTGGTGACCCGCTGGGACCTTGTGTCCCCTTGCCTTTCTACCTCCTGCTTCTTCCTCTGGAGCATGGGGGACAAAGGGCCACCATATGTGTCCCCAGTCAGCTCCCGTGTGTCTCCTTCTGACCCCAGGTCCCCCATAGGTGTCTCAAGAGAATCCCACTGAGGCAAGCGTTGAGCCCTGAGTCAAGAGTCACCTTCCTCAACTCCCCTAGGTCCGCCGTCTGCACTGCTGCTCCCGAGACCATGTCCCTGCAGATACCCACACCCACCTGGCTGGCAGTACGGGTCTCCACGGACACCAGGCTGGTCGTCCGGTCTGTCCTTGTACTTCCGGCTGGACATGGCTGTCCCAAGCTGTAATCGTCCTGTAGAAAGGGATTGGAGAAAAGAGAGCAGGAAGCAGATGAGGGTCTGGGTGAGCGCAGCCCACCCATTCTCCGTGGTCATGTGTGTTTCCCACTGTGACGTCCCACGCCAGCCCTGAGCTTGGGCCTGGATGGGGACCAGACTTGGGGACCCAGTGAAGAGCCGGGTAGACGCAGGAGGTGCCAGGCAGGCTCAGGCAGCCATCTGGGTGAGTCCGATGGCACTTGCAGCAGGCTGCTGGGTGGCGTAGGCAGAGGGAAGACCAGGTGAGGGCCCGGTGGTTACAGGAGCTGCAGGGGGAACTAGTGACGGTTCACATAGGCCACCTTTGCAACTCCAGGTTGGACAGCCATCAGGGGACACAGCCCAGGGTTTGTCACTGTCACAGAAGTCCTGCTGGGTGTCCCGGTGGGGCCTGAATGCCCTTGGGAATGCCACTCTAAGTTACCTGATTCCCCGACCTTGGGGACACAAGGCCAGAGGAAAGTTCACAGAGCAGAGGCAGTGAAGGGACTTGTGCGGGAAACCCGGGGGAGTCGCCTCCACTCAGTTCTACTATGTGTGTGTGTGCGCTCGTCCTGAGGCTTGAACTCAGGGCCCGGGCACTGTTCCTGAGCTCTTTTTACTCAAGGCTGGTGCTCTATCACTTGAGCCACAGCTCCATTTCTGGCTTTTTGATGGTTCATTGGAGATGATGGGTCTTAGGAACTTTCCTGCCTGGGCTGGGAATCTCCATCTTCAGTCTCCTTGTTAGGATTGTGAGCCCCAGTGCCCAGATTCCTCCACGCAATTCTAGCACATTCCCCTCCTCTCTGGGGCTGGGATGCCTGGGGGGAGGTCCTGGTGGTCCAAGGGCTGTAACCTCAGTCCTGGCTAGAATGAGGTTAGAAGCCACCATACTCCACTGGACAGTGAGGACAGACACGAATCTCACAGTGGGGCCCACCCAAGAAGCAGCCTGGAGCAAGGCCCAGGGCTGCTGGTTGCTGAAGCCATGGATAAACACAGAAGCCCAAGCCAGATCTGAATGGGCCAGTGCCAGCAACCCTGGACTCCAGCCAACCCTTCCACTGGCCACTGACACTCAGGGTAGCTTTCCGGGAGATCAGGTGCAGCTTCAAGCACTTTCTGTCAGCGAATGCACTCTCACAACAGCCCGGTGATGTGGGGCTACGGTCAAACCTGGGTTACAGATAGTGCAACTGAGGCACCATGGGTATGAACCAGCCAGTCACTCAGATAATCTGCTTGTGCACCAAATCTTTCCTTCCAACACCTGGATTCTTCCAAGAAGTCGGAAGTTTATGGATATAGCTGATTTTTCTGATGTATCAGGAGGTATGCTCAATAAACCCATTGTAAGTTAAAGTACTCTAAAGCACTTTAAAGTAGCCAGGTGGTAATTCTCATCACCCAGGCCCTAAGTTCAAGCCCCAGGACTGGCACCAAAAGAAAAGAAAAAGAAATAAAAAAAATGCACTAATTCCACCTAATTGGCTGAACATTCTAGCGTGGCTGGACATGCCTGAACAAAGCTCTGAGCACATATTATTCCTGAAGGAGGCAAATTCTCCACAAAGCCACTTTTTATAACCAAGTATAGAACAGAGTCTCACAGGATGTATTGGGTTTGCTGTACATGAACACGAAAACCAGAATAGGTGTGTGGAGCATAAATAATAATAAAAAACCTTCAGCTGGAATTGTCTCAATTCAGGGATTATCAGTTGGTTTGTCTGTTTTTGAGACAAGGCCTCACTATGTACTGCAGTCTGGTTTAGAACTCTCGATTCTCCTGCCTCCATCTCCTGAGTCTGTGGGTGACAGGCATGGCCACCATGTCCAGTTGGATTTTTTTCCCCCTCCAGTATCTGGGTTTAAACTTGGAGACACATGCTTGTTCAGCTACCTGGCTGGCAATCTACCACTTGAGCCACGCCACACACAGACCTCTCACACAGCTGGCATTTTTTTTGGGAGGGGAGGCAGTTGTGGGACTTGAACTCGGGGCTTGGGCACTGTCCCTGAGCATTTTGCTCAAGGCTAGCACTCTATCACTTTGAGCCACAGGGCCATTTCTGGTTTTCTGGTGGTTAGAGAGGAGTCTCACAAACTTTCCTGCCTGGGCTGGCTTTGAACTATGATCCTGAGATCTCAGCCTCCCGAGTAGCTAGGATAACCAGCATCTGACTTTCTTTTTTTCTAGTCAGCCGACTGTTATTTTCAGATCAGCTGGCTCTGCACTGAGCATGGTTTGTCTATTACTGGAGCTGTAGCTCCACATGTCTAGTACAGTGAAAGACCTTTGTCCCCATCACCTTGATCATCCTGAGAGAAGGTGCTGGGCTCCCTGCCCTGCTGCCCACACACACGAGGCCCTCCCAGGAAGAATCAGAGATGCAAGTCCCATGGAGGGGCCGATTCAGACCTGGATCTTTATCTTCAGTATCACTTGACTGGCTGCTGGCCACCGAATGCTAGGACTGAACAGGCCACTTGCCAAGGAAAGCATGAGAAAAGACAATCATTACCAATTGGGATCATGGGGGATGGTGTGCCCCGTCCCGTGGGGGAGGGGTGAGACACCATGTCAGTGCAATTGGGAGGCAAACAGATCTGGATGCAAAGGGACTACAGATGTGGTTCTGCGACTCTCACGAGCACTTTGGTCCCTTCCCTAACATGGCCTGGTGAGAGTCTGAAATCTCTAGACCACTAGAACAATTGACAAAAAGAAACTGTGCACTCAGCACATGTAACTTTTATTTTTTTTGGTGGTCCTACAGTTTGAACTCAGGGTCTCAGGCTTGCTAGGCAGGCACTCTACCACTTGAGTCATGTCCCCTTGCCCTATTTTTTCTTTGGGTTGGTGGTAGGGCTTGAACTCTGGGCATGGGCACTGTCCCTCAGCTCTTCAGCTCAAGGCTAGCACTCTAGCACTTGAGCTACAGCGCCACTTCTAGTTTACTGGTGGTTTATTGGAGATAAGTCTCATGGACTTTTCTGCCCGGGCTGGCTTTGAACTGTGATCCTCAGATCTGAGCCTCCTGAGTAGCTAAGATGACAGGCGTGAGCCACTGGTACCTGGCCCTACTTTGCTTTTGTTCCCCCCACGGGGGGGTGTGTCTCTCATTTTACTTGGGGCAAGACTGGGAATGAGATTCTTCTACTTACACCTCATGTGTAGCTGGGATTACAGGTGAGAGCCACCATGCTCCACTTTGAAGGGGTATTTTTGGTCTATGGTTGGTTGAATTTACTGGTGGGAACCTGGGCCGGTGGAGGCTAATTACAGAGGCCGGCCCTGGACATCCACCTGCTTGTCATCAGCATACTTGAGACAGCTGGGAACTTCAGTGACCACAGTGCTTTTGTTCCACCCCAGGGGGGAAAGATCTGGAGAATGGCAGGCCACATGGCAAGGGTCATGCTGAGCAGGGATAGCTGTGGAAGGCTCTACCGAGGAGCTGGGGTAGAGCCACGTGTGGAGAATGGAACATTCTCTCACCTTGGCCAGGTGCTGAGCCGGCCCCCACTCTCCACACTGGCATCTCTGAACCCTTCTGGCAGCTGGAGGAAGTCCTCCGGAAGTCTGAGCCTTCCTGTCTCTTCCTCCTGATCATAGTCCTCCCATGGCTCCGCCAGGGGGAACCACAGTCCTTGCTCCTTCCCCCAGTGACCTCGGCTCTCACGGGTCACCGGCTGGGCCACGCCTTTGGCAGGGCACAGGGTTTGTGGGTATGTGTGTAGGTGCACCTGCTTTGCAGCCAGGCCCCTCCCCGCCCTGCAGCTGCTGTGTGGGCCCAGGTAGCTCCTTAGGCAGCTCTCAGAGCCAGCAGCTTGCAGGGGAAGGGGGGGGCATGTGGACATGCACTCAGGAGGCCACCTTTTGGTACCAAAATGGCTTATTCTTACCTAGGGAAAATAGGAGTCTGGCTCGCTGCAAAGGAAGCAATCCTCCAGCCAGCCATCACTGAGATTTATATTCTGTTCCTTAAGAGTCTCAGGGGACTGCTGATAGACTGAAAGTAGGGTATGGTTGTGGGCACACTTGTTAACCTCAAGAAGCAGAGGGATGGTGAGTTCCAGACACCAGCCTGGGCTACATAGAGCTATCTCAATAAACTAAAAGCAAATACAAAGGAAATGGTAAGGGGCTGAGGTGTTTGCTAGCACGTGGATGTCTTCAGTTCCATTCCCCGGCACTGGGGAAAAAGAAAACACAGCCAGTACATTTGGAACAAAGTTTAATTTTGATTGCCACCTGTGGCTTGCCATGGCTGTTGCACCAGCACAGAGGTAGGGGGACACAAAGTATTTTATTTGTTTCGTTGGTGGGGCTGCAGTTTGAACGCTAGGCCTCATGCTTCCTAGATTGGCAGTCTGCCACCCAAGCCACACTCCAAGCTCTTTTTGGATCACATTCATTAAAAAAAAAAACTTACTAATATGTCTTAGTTGCATAAGAGGGGTTGCGTTGTGACAATTCCACACTTGCAGACATGTACTGGGTCAAACTCGCCCCTCCCTCTCCCTTACCTTCTCTACTTTCTAAAATACAGTTTCAACAGGTTTCATTGTTCTCATAGATGCAAATCCATGAATTGGATATTCATCCTCATTCACCCTGTTTATTCCTCTCCCCCTCCCTCAAAGAAAAGAGCCTGTTCTATTTTCCTTCCCGTGCACTTCCCCCCCACAGTCATGAGACCTGAACTCAGGGCCAGGGCACTGTCCCTGAGCTCTTTTTGCTCAAGGTTAGTGCTCTACCACTTGAGCCACAGAACCACTTTTTTCCCCCCTGTCTGGTGGTTAAGGGAGATAAGGCATGGATTTTACTGCCTGGCAGGCTTGGAACTGATCCTCAGATCTGTTTCCTGAGTACCTAGGATTATAGGCATGAGCCACCAGTACCTGCCTTATTATTTTTGGTCGGTCATGGGACTTGAACTCTGGGCCTGGGTGCTGTCCCTCAGCTCTTCAGCTCAAGGCAAGCACTCTACCACCTGAGCCACAGTGCTTCTGTTTTTCTGGTGGTTTACTGAAGAGTCTCATGGATTTTTCTGCCCGGGCTGGCTTTGAACTGCAACCCTCAGATCTCAGCCTCCTGAGTAGCTAGGATTACAGGTATGAGCCACTGGTGCCTGGCTATTTTTGTTATTTTCTTTTTTTTTGGGTCCGGTTGTGGGGCCTGAACTCTGGGCCTGGGTGCTGTCCCTCAGCTCTTCAGCTCAAGGCTAGCACTTTACCACTTGAGCCACAGTGCCACTTCTGGCTTTTTTCTTTTTGCTTATGTGGTGCTGAGGAATCGAACCCAGGGCCTCAGGCATGCAAGGCAAGCGCTCTACCACTGAGCCACCTTCCCAGCCCTATTTTTGTTATTTTCAAGGTAGCATTTGGCCTTGTTCAGGCCAGTTTGGAGTCTGATCCTCCTACTTGTGCTTCTCCTGTAGCTGGGATGAAACATGCAGACATCAAAGCCGAGCCACTGGTTAAGATAGCCTCTCACAAACTTTTCTGCCCAGGGTAGCTTTGAACTTTGATCCTTGATCTTTGTCTCCCATGTAGTCAGGACTACTGGTTTTGTGGTGGCTTGACCTCAGGGCCTCTTATTCTCACTTTTTGTTCTCCTGCTCATGGCTAGTGCTCTACCACTTGAGCTGTGCTTCCAATTCATCTTTTGGTGATTAACTAAAGAATCTCACAGACCTTCCTGCCAATGCTGGCATGGAACCTTGATCCCAGATCTGTGTCTTGAGTACCAGGATTACAAGTGTGAGCCACCAGTGCCTGGCTTCAGAGAACTTTTTATTTTATTGGTCAGTTGTGGAGCTTGAACTCAGGGCCTGGGTGCTGTCCCTGGGCTTTATGCTCAAGGTTAGCACTCTACCACTTTGAGCCACAGCACCACTTCTGGTTTCCTGGCGATTAATCTCTGGTTCTGGGTTAAGAGGCAAAAGTGAGTGTGGAAATTCCTGGGGAGTTTGTGGGTCACCCTGTTCCCGTCCATCTTGGGGTTGGCTGCAGGGGTAGATGCCTCCAAACACAAAAAGGAACACAGTGACTAAGTCATGGCGACTTGGGGGAGACCAGCTGCACCCTAAGTTCTTCTTCCTGCAGAGAATAGGAAATGGCTCCTAGTGCTCTCCCATTTGTGCGCCTCACAGGCCAGGCATGAAGCTGATGAATTCTTTGTTTTCAGCGCTGGGGATGGAATATGGAGCAAGTGCTCACCACTGAGCAGCCTCCAGTCCCACAAAAATTCATCATCTTCCTTTTCTATTTTGCTGTCCTGGGGATTGAACTCAGGGCCTGGGTGCTGTCCCTGAGCTGTTTTGCTCAAGGCTAGCACTCTACCACTTTGAGCCACAGCTCTACTTCTGGCTTTTTGGTGGTTCATTGGAGATAGTCTCAGGGACTTCTTTGCCTGGGCTGGCTTTGAACTAGGATTCCCAGGTCTCAGTCTCTTGAGGGGCTAGGAGTATAGGTGTCAACCACTGGTGCCTGGCCTCTTTTTTCTTCTGGTGGAAAAAGCAGGTTAACGCTTGTTAGGCAGGCACTGCACTTGAGCTGGGGCTCCAGCCTTATTCTGTTGTGTTTATTTATTGTTGCTGATCCTGGGGCTTGGTGTGAACTCTGGGCTTGGGCGCTGTCCCTGAGCTTCCCTTGCTCATGAGCCACAGCACCACTTCAGCTTTTTGAGTTTATTGGAGATGGTGTCCTGGACTTTCCTGCCCCGGCTGGCTTCAAACTGTGATCCTCAGATGGGAGCCTCCTGAAGAGCTAGGATTACAGGCGTGAGCCACCAGCACCTGGCTTGGTATAGTTTATTTTTACTTTTTTTGTTGGTCATGGGGTTTGAACTCTGGGCCTGGGTGCTGTCCTTCAGCTCTTCAGCTCAAGGCTAGCGCTCTACCACTTGAGCCACAGTGACACTTGCGGCTTTTTTCTTCTGCTTATGTGGTGCTAAGGAATTGAACCCAGGGCCTCATGCCTGCAAGGCAAGCATTCTATCACTGAGCCACCTTCCCAGCCCTACTTATTATCTTTGTCAGACATGGAGCTTGAACTCTGGGCTTGGGCGCTGTCCCTCAGCTCTTCAGCTCAAGGCAAGCGCTCTACCACTTGAGCCACAAACCACTTCCGGTTTTCTTGTGGTTTATTGGAGATAGGAGGCTCACGGGTCTTTCCTGCTCGAGCTGGGTTTGAACCACGATCCTCAGATCTCAGCCTCCTGAGTAGCTAGGATTACAGGCATGAGCCACCAGCACTTGGCTCCTACTTATTTTTGAGATGGGTTGTTCCCCCTCCCTCACAAACTGGGTGTGCTCCTGGAACATCATCCTATTTATACTTTATCTTAGAGTTGGGATGACAGGTATGCATCACTATGCCCAGTTATTGGTTGAGATGGTGTCCTCTGCCCCCTAGCTGGCTTCATACCATGACCCACCCAATCCCAATCTCTCATGTATCTAGGATTATAAACATGAGCCATCATTTCCTAGGCACAAGCAAGTTTCATGGAAAAATGCAGTTTTAAATGATTTCAATTGAAAAATTTGATATGCATAATTGTGATTTTTATATTGCCTAAAAGGTTAATTTTTTTTTGCCAATCCTGGGGCTTGAACACTGTCCCTGAGCTTTTTTGCTCAAGGCTAGTGCTCTACTGCTTGAGCCACAGCTCCATTTTGGCTTTTTGGTGGTTATTTGGAGATAAGAGTCTCATGAACTTTCCTGCGAGGGCTGATGTCAAGGCATGATCCTCAGATCTCAGCCTCCTCAGTAGCTAGGATTACAATTGTGAGTCCCCCATGCCCAGCTGTTTGTTTGTTTGCCATGGGATTTGAACTCTGGGCCTGGGTGCTGTCCCTCAACTCTTCAGCTCAAGGCTAGCGCTCTGCCACTTGAGCTACAGCGCCACTTCCGGTTTTCTGTGGTTTACTGGAGATGAGAGTCTCAGACTTTTCTACCTGGGCTGGTTTTGAACCTTGATCCTCAGATCTCAGCTTCCCGAGTATCTAAGATTACAGGTGTGAGTCACCCATGTCCAGCTGTTTATTGTTTTGTTGGTTGTAGGGCTTGAACTCTGGGCCTGGGTGCTGTCCCTCAGCTATTCAGCTCAAGGCGAGCACTCTACCACTTGAGCCACAGCGCCACTTCTGGTTTTCTGGTGGTTCAGTGGGGATAAGAA
Organism: Dipodomys ordii; assembly: GCF_000151885.1. Lineage (NCBI taxonomy): Eukaryota > Metazoa > Chordata > Mammalia > Rodentia > Heteromyidae > Dipodomys > Dipodomys ordii. The sequence continues at coordinate 689,302 of NW_012267280.1, read as the reverse complement.
TCTGATGGATATTCCTGCCTGGGCTGACTTTGAATCACGATCCTAAGATCTCAGCTTTCTGAGTAGCTAGGATGACAGGCGTGAGCCACTGGGCCCCAGCTTGAGCTCTGTTTATTTTATTTATTTTTTGGGTCCAGTTGTGAGGCCTGTACTCTGGGCCTGGGTGCTGTCCCTCAGCTCTTCAGCTCAAGGCTAGCACTCTACCACTTGAGCCACAGCTCCACTTCCGGCTTTTTCTTTTTGCTTATGTGGTGCTGAGGAATCAAACCCAGGGCTTCAAGCATGCAAGGCAAGCACTCTACCACTGAGCCACTTTCCCAGCCCGAGCTCTGTTTATTTTTGAGATGGGGTCTACCTACACAGCTCAGGCTGTCCTTGACCTTGCCCTCTTCCTGCTTCTGCCTGGAGTGCTGGGATCACAGGTATGTACATCAAGTCTGGTCACTAACATCTTTATTGAGAGCTAATTTACACCCCATCAATTCAACGACTTAAGGTGCAACATGGAGTCTAATACATTTGCAGAGTTGTATAATCACAACCACAATAATTTTGGAGCATTCATCACCTCAGAAAGAAACCCCGGCGATGTAAAATGGTCCAGCAGCCGTGGCTCCATCTGGCAGTTCCTCAAAAGCTCAGTGGTGAACAAGTGACCCAGGTTTCTACGGAGTGACACTGACAACCGGGTGTGGCGGCCTGCGCATGCCACATGCCACGTCACAGCAGCACGATTCACACCAGCCAAAAGGCCGAAGGAAGCAACTCGCCCGAGCACTCATGTGGCTCACTGATGGCCGAGCCTGTGGACAGTGTGGCTCAGGTCTGTTTTTTTTTTTTCACTCCAGTAAGTGATGGGAACCATGGGTGACTGGAAGATTTAGTACCTTTTAGGGTGCTGTATGGACTGAGTTATGTCCCTCATATTGGTAGTCTAACCCCAAAGTGAGTGTATTTGGAGATGAGATTTTTTTTTTTGGGTACCAATCCTGGGGCTTGAACTCAGGGTCTGGTGCTGCCCTTGAGCTTTTTTTTGCTCAAGACTAGAGCTCCACCACTGAGCCACAGCTTCACTTTTTTCTTTTTTGTGTGTGCTTTACTGAAGATAGGAACCCTATGGACTTTACTGACCCAGATGGCTTCGAACCTTGATGTTGGCCTTCTGAGTAGCTAGGATGACAGGTGTGAGCCACACCAGCTTTATTTGAGGCAGGTTTTCACTGTGGTACCCAGGCTGGTCTGGAGCTCTTGGTCCCTTTGCCTCTGCCTCCTGAGTGCTGGGATGTGTAAAGGTCATTATGCCTAGCTAGGCAGGGGTATTTAAAGAGGGGATGGAAAGGCAATGAGCTCATAGGCTGGGGGCTGACCCCATACGACTGGAGTCTCAAGAACGGGCACTATCGCTCATGGTAGGAAGGCCTGCTTTCGAATATTCCCCAAAGGCTCGTGTGTTAAAGGCTAGAGTCCAGCGGGAGGTCTTTAGCAGAGCCGGGCCTCTCAGCTCTTCCCTGTGGCTTGTTATGTCAATGGTTTTGCTCTGTCTTATGTTCCCAGTGTGACCTCACCACATGCCTAAAATATTTTTTTTTGGGTCCGGTCGTGGGGCCTGAACTCTGGGCCTGGGCGCTGTCCCTCAGCTCTTGAGCTCAAGGCTAGTGCTCTACCACTTGAGCCACAGTGCCACTTCCGGCTGTTTTTCTTTTTGCTTATGTAGTGCTGAGGAATGGAACCCAGGGCCTCATGCATGCAAGGCAAGTGCTCTACCACTGAGCCACCTTCCCAGCCCATGCCTAAAATCTTGAGCCCAAATAAACCTTGGGTCTTTAGAAGTTAATCTCAGGTGTTTTATTACATATATATACATATATATATATATGTACTGTATATATATATATATATATATATATATACAGTAACCACCTACAAATCCCAGAGAGCAGCCGGCTCTGCACACTCTGACCTTGGGCCTCAGCTTTTGCAGCTGCCAGGAAATAAATGTCTGTTCTTGAAATTGCCCCCTCCCCTGCCTGAAAATCTGGGGCACTGTGCAATAGATTTTTCCTTTTTGGCCAGTCCTGGGGCTTGAACTCAGGGCCCAGTACTGTCCCAGAGCTTATTTTGCTCAAGGTTAGCACTCTACCACTTGAGCCACAGTGCCACTTCCAGCTTTTTCTGTGTATGTGGCTCTAAGGAATCCAACCTAGGGCTTCATACATTCTTGGCAAGCACTCTACCACTAAGCCACCAGCCCAGCTCCACTATAGCTGTTCTTAGGGCTCACATGGGACAAGGTGTGGCTAAAGCTGGTGGAGGACCCTGAGGGCTGGGAATTCACTGCTGGAATTCACTGCTGGGATACCATGTTTTCTTTTGGTTGGTTGTAAGGCTTGAACTCAGGGCCTGGGTGCTGTCCCTGAACCTCTTTTGCTCAAGGCTAGCGCTCTGCCACTTGAGCCACAGCCCCACTTTGGATTTGGGTGGTTAACTGGAGATAAGAGTCTCATGGGAACTTTTCTGCCCAGGCTGGCTTTGAACCATGATACTCAGCCTCCTGAGTAGCTGGGATTACAGGCATAAGCCACCAGTGCCTGGCTTGGGATGCCATTTGATGGTGCTATTAGGAGGTGTGGGCCCAGTTGGACGGAGGCCACTTGGGATGTGATGCTGAGGGTCTATCTAGTCTCTGGACCGCTGTCTCTCTGCTGGTTGCCATGAGACAAACAGCTCTGCTCCACTGTGCCCTCTACTATGGTACCCTGCTTGCCTTGGGCCAGCTGAGGTCTCTGAAACTGTGAGAGAAAGTCAGCCTTCCCCACCCCCACCCCCGTCCACCCCGAATCCTTCTTTTTGGCATTTGTCTCTTTCCCCTGGGAACTAAAACTCCATTACTTGTCTGTGGATTAACTTTTTCTGGGTTTCCTCTCTATAAAGTCACAGAACACCTTCCCTTCTGTGTCTGGTGTGTAGATGGTGTCTCTGAAGGTGTGGAGATTAGAGGTAGTCCCAGGGAGGGCAGACTGCGAGGGGCAACAGGAAGAACCAAGAAGACAATTGTTCTGGACCTTTGATCTCGTCAGCTGAGAGGTGCGGAGTGGGTGTGGGTTCTAAACATGGAGAACGTGGCAGGACTCACCCTGAGGGGGCATAAAAGGCCAGGGAGAGGAAGGAATGAGGGAAGGTCACAGGCTGGAGGCAGCTGTCCTCCAGGGCAAGTGTTTCAGGTACTGTGGGCTGCACTGGCACTTTCTAGATGGCCGAGGGCTGCACCAACTGGGCAATGGGAGCATGGGTCTGAGGTTGGCTGTGAGTCAGGGGCAAGGATCCTTGGATCTGGAAGGTCAGCTGCACCAACCCTGAGGGCAATAATGGATCCAGGCAGAGGAGTCCCCCTGCTCCCTAGTAGTCTTCAAGGACAAAAAGGGGTAGGATAAGGGCCTGGAGCTGGGAGTCAGATGTCCCGGGCATGGAGAATGACTGTGGGTTGCTGTACAAGCTACACACTTTGACATCTACCCTTTATAGTGTGTGGGTCATTCACAATGATGTTACCATCATCTGCGTCTAGTTCTAGAACATTCCATCACCCCAAAAGGAGACTCCACATCCCTCACTGTGGGGTGCAGGAGCCTGGGGAGGGGCACAGGGAGAGCCAGGGTTCTCTGTATAATTGTATTTTATGTGTAATAATTGTTTTGGGCTGGCTTGGGAGGGGCCCTCTTCCAAGGCCAGGCACCTCTGAGACAGCAAAGGGCTGGAGGGATGCAGCTCTCTGCAAACCTCTCCTCAACCAATGAGCACACAGCTGTGGCAGATAATCACCTGTTGCTAGGGAGCAGGCAACATTGCACTACGTCAATGCGGCTGCTGTCTCCATGGCGACAAGAGCCACGCTGGAGCCCAGATGGGAGGGAGGGAGCTCAAGCCTGAAGCTGGGGACATGCAATTACTATTGGCTGAGGAGAGCAGCACTCAGCATACCCCCCCACCCCCACCCCACACATGCGCACTCACTTGTCCTACCTGTGTCCTTGGCCTTGGGCCCAGTTCTGGAAGGTTCTGGATGGATTTTTGGTCAGAATGTTTGGGAGGGAGTCAGGCTTTCCTGGGCACATCTTCTAGGTTAGATCGTAGGATGTAAAGGCAGCAGGACATCAGGTTCACATAGTCCCCCAACTCCTGGGAACTTGGGAGGCCCAGGGAAGAAAGACTCCTTTAGGAAGGGGTGCCCCGGCGGGGGCAGTGGTATAGAGGGAGGAGGGAGGCCTGTTTCCTCTGGGACATGCCATCACTTGCCCCAGGGGACCTGTCAACACCTGGACTGTGGACCAGGCTTGGAAAGATCCAAGTGTGGGGTCACAGGGGCAGGCGGGCAGTGAGATGGCTTATGGAAGGCCAGGAAGAAAGTCAGGCACTTGTTTGCATATAACCATGATTGCTTTCTTCTCTTTGGTTTTATACACACCTGGATTATAACTGATTTCAATTAGACATCGCCTTAAAAATGACTCAATAGGAACACACACACACACACACACACACACACACTCACACAAACATTGAGTCCAAGAAAAGAACTGAGGTGAAAAAACGAGATCCCCCCCCCTGTAATCTCAGGAATGAGAGGAATCTCACACAGCTCTTTTTTAAGCCAACAAATCCTTACTTCTGGAACTTCACTGTTCAGCTACTTATCTGCCCACCACCCTTCCACCAGAGGGAAACCAGATCAGAATGTCAGTCAGCTGGAAATCCAAGTATCCAAAGACCACCTGTCCTTCAGCACCGAGAGAAGCCCCTGTTCCACACGCTGACTGTGGCAGGGTGGGTGAGTGTGTGTGTGTTTGTGTGTGGGTATGTACTGGCTTTCAGGGTTCAGGAGGAGTCCATCAATGTCTAGATAAACAGTCCACTAAGTGCAACAGCAAATACTGACATACATGCCATTACAAACACTGAGGACGGACATTCCAAGAGTGCTTTATCACAGCCCTAGGATCATAGTTCAGGTCCTTTCTGTGTCCATAGCAACACACGCACATAGCCAGGGCCATTGTAGTGGGCAATACTGATCACAAGGATTTCCAGTCAAAACATATCACAGCTGGGTGCTGGTGGCACATGCCTGTAATCCTAGCTAGTGAAGAAGCTAAGATCCACGGGATCATGGTTCAAAGCCAGTCACTGTAGAAAAGTCTGCAAGAATATCTCCAAAATAAGCAGCAAAAAGCAGGGCTGAAGGGGTGGCTCAAGTGGAAGAGTTCCAGTCAAGCAAGTATGAGGCCCAGAGTGAATAAACCAGTATCTTCCTCCTCTTGATTTTCTAACTCTGCAATGGTCAGCTTCCCTCAGCCCGGTCCATCCAGGCACCCCAAAATGTTCATCTACTTTCTATCCTTATTCCAAATCCCAACCAAGGTCCCCTGACCTTCCTTCTGTATGGCAGGTTTCCCTCCTCTGTGTCCCCATTACCCACTAGCTCCTCTGCACCTTTAGTGCTCACTGGCACAGCTACCCTTGGGTGCTCCCTCAGGTGTGGAAAGAGACCCTTTGGTGCAGTACCCCCTCCCCCCAGGCTGTGGTTCAGAGTCCACCTCAGTGGGAGGTTTGTCTTCTCATTCCTCTGGGTACAGCTTTCCTAGGGACTGGGCAGGCAGAGGGCTGGACCTTTACCTGGGCAGCTGGTCAGTGCCCTGGATGAGGCTGGGAACCCCTGGTCACCATGGGTGCATCCTCATGCTGTGACATAATGGGGCCCCCAAATGTGAGCCCTACCCTGTGCCCAGGCCCTGACTTCCTTTAACTCTGCTCCACCCCCCGTGGAGTTGCACCTTACCTTTAGCCACTGACACAGAATTTTTTGCTCAAGCTCCACCCCCTTCCATTAGCCTGCCCCTTTGCAGGGGTCTGTCTTTCTTTAGTCATTGAGATATGGTGTCTGGTCAAGCCCGCCCTCTGCTCAAAGCATGACTCAGCTGTCAAATTTGCCTTTTTTGACTATGAAATATGACACAGGCATGAGGTACAATGTACCTTTGCCTCCTCACATGAAGCTGACACAATCTAGATAATTCTGGGACAGGTGAAGTGGGACATCCTGTGCCAAGGGGAGCCCACTAATGACTGGTGCGTGGTCTACTCCCATTTGTGTCTAGTGGCAGCCTAGCTAATGGGCAATCCCACATGCCTCTTTCCAGGCTTGCAGTTCCAGTTGGATTAGGGAAGCTGCCTTTATTGTCTAGTTATACAGTATCTGCCCTCCTACTATTTATCACAAGCATCGTGCTAGGTGATTTCTATGCCCAATCTTGTTCTCATAAAAGACCTGGGAAGAAAACAAAGTTGATTTGTACTGGTTTCGCTGGCCAAGAACCCTGAATCCGTGAACTGACCATTGTTCCCTGGGGACACAGCTAGGTCTCCATCCACCTCAGGTCATGACACCTTTATTAACACACAACCTTGTTGTTCATACTTTCCTGCTTAAAGATGCCTTATTTCCCATGATTCATGAACACTGAATTCAAAGCTAAACAATGTAACTCCTGCCTCCAATGTGTTACTTTCTGTGGAAACACACTCAGCCTTCTTGAACATAGACAACACCACTTCAACACTGGGTCATTAAAAAAATCACCTCTCCAGCAAAACCACAAATGCAAAAAAAAAAAAAAAAAGCAACATTCAATAGATACCCTTTTCTCCCCAGACCCTGGGGTTTGTCATGAGAGGCAAGGCATCACCTGGTTCATCCTCAGCCCATATGCATTCTCCCCTGCTCTACAAAGCAAAATAGCCATTTGCTATATACATATATCACTCAGCCAAGACAAGGAAGAACATTTTGACATCTGCTGCAATGTGAGGGACTTGAGAATGGGATACAGAAGGACACACACTGCAGGATCCACACACAGGTGCTCCCTAGGTGGTCAGATCCAGGGACTGGAAATAGGATTGCATGGGGTAGGGGAGAGAGGGTGACAGACTGAGGGAGAAGGGGACTTGGTGTTGAATGGGAGCAGAGCTTCAGTGTGGGAGATGGGTGGTAGTGTCAAGGGTAGCCATGTGGCTGCTTAATGCCTGCCGTCGAGCTGTGTTACATGTGGGTTTTATGTTGGGTGTACGCTACCAAATTAAAAACAAAAACTGACCAGGAGCCTAGCTTGAGTAGAATGTGGTGCTGGATGGGGGAGTGTCATCACCCAGGATAGCTCCTGGGGCATTAAGGGTAGGAGCAGCTGATGCTCTGCCGATCATCTGACAAAACTGTTAGTCCACATCGCCTTTCTCCCTTTTCCTTCATCCATCCAATTCCTACTCACTTCTAGGAGGTCAAATCTCATTGCTCTTCCCTACCTCTGGGAAACTTCCCAAGGGCCCTGCATACTACCTGGCTTTAAAGATGTCTCTAAGAAAAAGTGCAGACTCATGCAGCCACCTGGATGCAGTGTCTTCCGAGTTCCACAATGAAAAAAAAAAAAGCACATTATACTAAATGAAAAATCTGTGAGACATAGGAAAGCGTGGTGGGCGGGGCCAGGGCAGGGGGTAATCAGCCTGTCTGAGATCACTTCTGAACTGACACATGATTCACATGTAAACAAGGACACGCACGTATCTCACAGGGTAAAACATCACAGGGACAGGCCCTGTGGTAGAAATGAATTTGATGTATTCGTGGAGCAGGCAGGAAACCACCTCAATGACTCGGAGGAATTAGAAGAGCACAACAGGACTCGATTCCTATTTGGGGTCACCACAAAGCCACGAAGTACCACAAACTAAAGGCTTCAGACAAGAGACGTGTTCTCTCTCTCACACTCTTGGAGGCAGCAGGGCCGCTCATGCTGAAGCCTGAGGAGGATCTAGTCTAGTCTGCAGGAAATCCTTGCCGTGCTCGGGGGCTTGAAGACACACGTCACTCCGTCTCTGCCTCCACAGCCCACGCGGCCCCGCCTCCTGCGCCTCCCCCTCCCTCTCGGTATGCCAATCATCAGATCCAGTGCCCGCCCTAATCCAAGATGGTGTCTTCACTGCATCCGCAACCCGATTTCATCCGCAAAGACCCTTTGCCCAAACAAGGTCACACGCACAAGTTCTGGGGGATGGAAAATGGCCGTGGGGCCATTCAACCCTCTACAGTAGAGTCTCAGACGAACAAAAATAACAAAAAAAAAATCTCTGCAACGTAAAGAACATGAACAGTGCTCCCTGCAACACAAGAAACATTAACAGTGCTCCCCCCACCCGTCTCTCCTCCCGGCTCTCCAGGTATTCCATTAATTCCCAAAATGCAGGTGCCATAATCGAGGCCTGGCTGCACCACGACTCCTCCCATCCCCCTCCCCCCCGGGGCTCTGGGCCTCCGTCCAAGCTCCCGTTGGGTCTGAAAAGGCTGCGTTCTTGGCCCTACACCGCCTACCAGCTTGTGGGGCTCCTCCGGACGACTGCAGGGGGCGCCGTTCCCGCGGCCCAGAGAACTATCTGGGAGGCGACTGCAGCCGCAGCGCCCCCGCCGCGTGTGGGGCTCTGCGCCCCAACCTCCGCCAGGGCCGGAATGACGCACCCCTGAATCCCAGGGACGCCAATTCCCTGCCCGCAAAGACCCCCTGCTGTCTTTGAAAGGAGAAATGGTAATTAGACCCCCCCCCGACCCCCACCCATTCTCTCAAGGAACCCCGCCACCCCGCCACTTACTTATTTATTTGCCCCTGGTTTGTTTTTGCATCTGCAATGCGCCACCAGAAAATCTGCACCCGCCCCAGCGCGGCTGTGGGTGGTGCCTTCCCTCCGGCCGCTGGCACCACTGGGCGCAGACCGGAGGCGCGGCTCCTGCAGCAGGACTGGCCACGCCCCTTGCACAAAAAACCGGCCAATCAGAGCCCGCGAAGGCTCTGCCAGCGGCGGGCGGAGGAGGGGGCCGGGGG
>NW_012267280.1:666336-678984 GCF_000151885.1 Dipodomys ordii | reverse complement strand
TGGGGCGGCGCGGCGCGGGGGTCCTGCCGTGCCCAGCCTCGGTGTCAGATGCCGGCCCAGCGCTCGCCCCGCAGGGCTGAGGGCTAACGCGAGGCCTCGGACCCGGGGAAGCACGGACAGGGACGCACGGGAGGGCCGTGGGGACCACGCTCCTTGGTGGCTGCTAAACGTGGTCCTGAAGTCTTGTCACCAACGTGCACACAGGACAGGAAGACGTGTTTCCTGGAAAAGCAGTTTTTACCCAGTCCCTGTGGCACCTGGCACCGGGGTCCTGTTCTGGGCAGGCCTGGTGCTCACCAGGGCGGGCTTCCTCCCGCCAGTCATGACAACTGGAAATGCCCCTGTACCAAAGGGGACATGCAGCCATGTCCCTTGGGGGGGGTTGGGAGGCAGAAGGGTCTTTTCTGGCTAATCCTGAGGGGGGTAGGGCTGTGTGTCCATCACAGGCAAATTCCTGTCCATGGGCAAGTCACCTGTCAACTCATTTATAGACAGGGAAACTGAGGAGGAGGGCCTGAGAGTCTCCCTCTGCCTGGGTAGTGCTGATTCTGTCCGCAGATTGTCTGGCTTCTCCACTGCCCCCCAGCACCCGAGAACAAAAACAAAACTGCCTTTTGTGGCCATAAAGATTAAGATCTGACTTCCCATGTGTGCCCCCTGGGGCTTCTGGACCCCTTCTTCTAGGAGCATGGGGCTGAACAGTGACACCCTGACTTGCTCCCAAGAAGGGGGAGCTTGTTTGTACCATCTTCACAGGGGTTCTAAGTGAGGGTCACAGGCTTAGGGTTCCTGAGCACAGGGCTTGGGTTCCTTCCCAGAGGGATTCTGGGGCCCAGGCAAGAGGGAGACCTGGGCAGCCTGTGGGGGTGTCCTACCCACAGGATAGTCAAATACTCCCTGGTTTGAGGACAGGACACTGGCTTCCCCAGGTTCAGAGATTCTCCCTGCCTCGTGGCACCTCCCCTGGGTCTTGGCCCCTTCCTGGCCCCCGGCTGTCCGTGAAGGAGGCTGTGAGAGGAAGCTGCCGGGTTGCTGTCAGCCATCTCTGTTGGGAGGTGGGTGTCTAGGCATGCGGCTACGTGTGCTGAGCACATAAAGCATGTGACAAGGAGCCATGTGACAAGAATCCCATGTCTGCGACTGAGCCCACAGAAATGGTGGGAAGGACGGCTGGGCCCTGTTTCTGATGTAATTATCAGCACTGCAACAAGAGCTGATGACAAATCAGGTTATCAGCAATCTTACTCAGGTGGCTGGGGTGAAATGGTGGTGATGGAGGTGATGGCTCAGGGAAGTGACGGGGGCATGAAAGGCACCTCAGTGCAGAGCAGCGCAGTTCCCACCATGGCTGCCCTGCGGCCAGGCACGGTGTGCTGGGGTGGCTTGGTGGCAGGGGACAGGCTGACCACTGCCGCCTTCACCTACCCCATGGGGATGGCCGTGACATCTGACCCAGGAGGAGACTGAAACCTGACAACTAAAAACAGACAGAGGGTCAGTTAGGAGAGAAGCTCCAACTGACCAGGGGAGGTGTAGTGCCAGCTACTTGAGGGTATGGGGGGGTGAGGTTGGAGGGGGAATGCAGGGTGAGCACCCCACCCTTGAGAACAAGGAGACTGGGTTGAGCCTCCTTAGAGATGCAGTGGCTGCTAGGAGAGGTTGGAAGTTACTGCAGGGAGGGCCTCCCATCGCAACCCTCAGCTCTTGTCCCAGGCCAAATCAGATCTTCTCCTTGCTCTCTTACAGACTTCCAGAATGTTCCCTGCATTTCTTTCTTTCTTTTTTTTTTTTTAAATGCCAGACCTGGGGCTTGAACTCAGGGCCTGGGCATTGTCCTTGAGCTTCTTGTGCTCAAGGCTAGCACTCTACCACTTGAACCACATCGCCACTTCCAGCGTTTTCTGTTTATTTGGTGCTGAGGAATCCAACTCGGGGCTTCATGCATGCTAGGCAAACACTCTACCACTGAGCCACATTCCCAGTCCTGATGTATTTCCTTTTAATTTTTTCTTTTTGTCAGTGTGTGTCTGGGAGCCTTCAACTCAGGGCTTGGGCACTGTCCCTGATCTCTTTTTGTTCAAGGCTAGTGCTCTGTAACTCTGAGCCACAGCGCCACTTCCTGCATTTCTTTTTAAAACTTTATGTGGCTGGGCACTGGTGGCTAACGCCTGTATCCTAGCTACTCAGGAGGCTGAGATCTGAGGATCGCAGTTCAAAGCCAGCCAAGGGCAGGAAAGTCTTTTTTATTTTGCCAGCCATGGGGCCTGAACTCTGGTCCTGGGCGCTGTCCCTCAGCTCTTCAGTTGAAGGCTAGCGCTCTACCACCTAAGCTGCAGCACCACTTCTGGCTTTTTCTGCTTATGTGGTGCCGAGGAATTGAATCCAGGGCCTCATGCATGCAAGGCAAACGCTCTACCACTGAGCCACCTTCCCAGCCCCTCAGTGAGACGCTTATCTCCAACAAACCACCAGGAAACCAGAAATGGCACTGTGGCTCAAATGGTAGAGCATTTGCTTTGAGCTGAAGAGCTGAGGGACAGTGCCCAGGCCCAGAGTTCAAGCCCCATGACCGACAAAAAAAAAAGTCTTTTATTAAAGTAGCTGTATAAAGGGGTTCAATTCCATGTTCAGATTATATGTCAAATGTACCTTGATCAATGCCACAACTCTGGGGGTTCAATTCATGATCAGATTATATGTCCAATGTACCTTGATCAATGCCAAAACTCCTATCATTCTCCCTGTCCTTCATTTCTAAATGGCTGGGACAAACCAAACAATTACCTTGCAGCAAGTGATCAGAGTATGACACATACATGCAGTGTCCATGAATAAAGTTTCACTGGCACACATAGCAATGGAGGCCCTTTCACTACTGAGGACATTCCCTCAGACACTTTGGAGGACCTTCTTGACAACCTTGGGCAAAGCAAGAGACCCAGGTACGCAAGACAAAGTGGAGGGCAGCTAGTAGACTCCAAGTTCACACAGTTACTAATTAGGATTGCACTTGTCTGGGATCAAGGCCCAGACCTGCTCATCAAGATCAGCTGCAGCCGCAGCCACAGAACCTGCCAACAGAATGCTGGGTGCACGCGCTGCTGCATTCCAGGGAAGCTCAGGGACTCACAATCATGCACACACACACACACATGCATGCACATCTATGTATACAAAAACATGCACACAGGGCTGAGAATGTCGCTTAGTGGTAGAGTGCTTGCTTAGCATGCATGAAGGGTTTGATTCCTCAGTACCCCATTAACAAAAAAAGCCATAAGTGGCGCTGTGGCTCAAGTGGTAGAGTGCTAGCCTTGAGCAAAAGAAGCTCAAGGACGGTGCCTAGGCCCTGAGTTCAAGCCACAGGACTGGCAAATAAAAAACAAAACCCGCAAAAATACACACACAAAAACATGCACACAGGGCTGGGAAGGTGGCTCAGTGGTAGAGCGCTTGTCTTGCATGCCTGAGGCCCTGGGTTTGATTCCTCAGCACCACATAAGCAAAAAGAAAAAAGCCGGAAGTGGTGCTGTGGCTCAAGTGGTGGAGCGCTAGCCTTGAGCTGAAGAGCTGAGGGACAGCGCCCAGGCCCAGAGTTCAGGCCCCACGACTGGACCCCCCAAAAAAGCAACCCCCCAAAATGCACACAGCACATACACACACATGCTGGGAAAGACTGAAGAAACCTATAATAGCATGGGTTAGAGAGACGACTGGGCAGGAGTTCAACTCACTTTGTCACTGTCCCCATGCCACTGTCCTTTAATTGGGAAATAATTAGGTGAAAACTCTGGCCCCAGCGTGGACTTCTCCAAAGGCCGGTGTGCCCCCTCATCCCTGGGGTGGGAGACAGCACAGGCCAAGGATGCTGTGGGCTTCATGCAGCAGAGTCTGGGTCTCTGCCCAGCCTGCCAGTGCCCTGGGGGGGCTGGGGTCCTCATCACCCATCAACATCCCTAGCACCCACGATACACACTGCTGGTCACATGGCAAGCATGCCCACAGATGAGGTGATGAGGTCCCTCTGGGTTAGTGAGCAAATGGAGTTCCTCAGAGAAGACAGGGAGACACGAAGGGCTGCCCCGGTCTCATCACCTACCTTGGCCAGGACCACCTGGTAGGCTCCCCGTGATTCTATATACGCCATGTATTTGTTGAAGTCCTTAAGAATCCCTCCATGGTTGGGCAGAACGGCATGATTCTGGGCCCTGTGGTCCTCACCCATGGTGGTAGCTGTGTGGCTGTTGCACCTGTGTGGGAAAGGAGAGAGGGTGAGCTAGTCTGCACCATACTGGCCACCCACCACCGTGTCTTCTCCTGCGGAGGACAAAGGCCACAGGCCCTGGCAGAAAACTATGACTGGCCCTATGGCTTGTGGGTATCAAGGCTGGGGGGGGTGTCCTGGTTTCCAAGGTCAAGGTGACCCTAAGCACATGCACCTATGTTCACTCTGAGCCCTGGGAATCAAAGCTGCCCCCCTCAGGGGCATTGGCCACAAGTCAGTGTGCACCTGTTGAGCTTGGTGCCCAGGAGAGCAGCAGCTGGGCTTTGGGGGGAGACACAGTTCTTCCTGTCAGGGAGGGCCCCGCTGTGAGTGCCCGGTCACTGCTGTCACCTGCTGCCCAGGCTCAAAGCGGGTGTCCCAGGCCAGGATAGCTGGCAGTGTGGCCAGAAGGGCACACTGGCTATCACCAGGTCTGCTGGGGAATGGCTGCTGCACCCATGGGGGTTCTGTGGGGAGGCACCTAGGTTGTAGCCAGCTGCAGTACCCTTCCGTCCAGGTTCCTGAGGAGCTAGGAGCTGGGAGCAGGGCTGGCAGCCCACCCCAACATGGAAGGAAAGGGCTCTGCTCCGTCCAACCCCAGGTGAGCTCTGATTGGAGCCTCTCCTTTCTTGCCTGATTTCTCCCAGTGCCAGCTGAAAGCCTGTAGCTCCTTCCCTTGGGTAAAGGACAGGTGAAAACACAGGTGCACACACCCAGGGAAAGATTTGCCTGGGAGTGAGAGAAAGGCAGGAAACCAGCCCTGTCACCTTTAACCAAGCTGTGGCTCTCCAGCAACCAAGTGCTCCCTAGAATGGACACTAGGGGGCACCACACGCCCACGAATGGATGGAATCTGGAAGCTCAGGCTGGCTCCCATCCGCTCACTGCCTGGTCTACATCCTCACTGCTTGCTCTCAGCCACCTGCCCTGGGCCACCCCATCCCGCCTCACACAGCTGACAGTAGCTAAGACCTGGTGCTGTGGTCCCACTGCTGGCTGGACTCAAGGGGCTGCCCCCATCCAGAGCCTGACCAGGACTCTGCTCTGTACATGGATAGATTCATTTCCGCTTCTTCCAGGCTGGCCACAAGGCCAAGTCTGCCATGGGGCCATGAGGGCTCTGTGGTCAGCTGAGGATGGTGCTTTGGGCAGGACACACAAAGGTCTACAAAGGATGGGTGCTGGCACTAACTGCTCTCCAGAACATTGTGTTCCTAGCAGTTCACACCATCCTTGTCCTCTGCGAGGCCCAATACCCAATTCCCCTCCTGTAATCCCCCCCACCAGACTGCAGACCCATCAGCAAACCCCGCCCACTCTTATGTGCTCTCTAGGCTGCACCTGTTTGAGGGTGGGGTGAGGGGCAGGGGCACTTCCAAGTGTATCCTTTGAGCTGGGTGGAGAAACCACAGCACCTGCCTGGAGAAGGCAGATGGATGGGGTATGAACACAACCCTGGTGTCAGTCTCTCATAAAAGGCCTCAGGCTGGTTCCTCAGGAAGCCGTTACAACAGATTCAGTGGGCAGGACAGAAGATACCACATCATCCCTATCTGTCTTCCATGGGTCCTATGAGCCCTCAGAACACAGCCCCTGCTCCATGGCTAACTGCAGAAGTTGGGAAGTGGGGAGTTCAGGCCTCTAGGGAGGTAGTCCACGGAGCCAGAGTCCAGGCCCAACTGTGATTACCTGAGCCTCCTACTCATGGAGGAATGGGTATCAGGCTTCACTGATCCTTACCAGGTCCTATCCTCTGCCTATCTCCTGCTCAGCCTCCTTCCCCTGGGCAGTGGGACTCTCAAGATCCCACAGGAAGAATCTGCCTCTATCTTACCCTCCAGCCTAGCCCCCATTCCAAGCCCTCATTCTGGGGCACAGGATAGTTGTCTTGTTTCCTGCCCAGGCCAGTATGTGAAGGGCAGGTGGGGCCCTAGAGTTCAAGTTCATCTTCTCTAGCACTCTTCTCATTCCTCCTTCCCTCCTCTGAGAGAACCTCCATACTGGTTGCTATAGGGGCTGCAATCATTTACATTCCCACCATCATTAGGATGATGTTGGCTGTAGGCTTATTATACGTAGCCTTTTTGATGTTGAGTTGTATTCCTTCTATTCCTAGTTTCTTCAGGTTTTTATTTTTTCTTTGTTGGTTGTGGGGCCTGAACTCTGGGCCTGGGCGCTGTCCATCAGCTCTTCAACTCAAGGCTAGTGCTCTACCACTTGAGCCACAGTGCCACTTCTGGCTTTTTCTGCTTATGTGGTGCTGAGGAATGGAACCCAGGGCCTCAGGCATGCAAGGCAAGCACTCTATCACTGAACCACCTTCCCAGCCCCAGGGCGTTTTTTTTTTTTTTATCATGAGGGATGTAGAATTTTGCCACACATGGGGAAAGAGGGACCTATAAAACCTTTCACCTTCCCAAGTGGACCGGCAGACCCCTGTGCTGCTTGATGTTATTGTGTGTTCACTTGAGTATGCAGACCCCCAAGACAAGCACACTGCAGAATGGATATAGCCCGAGATGCCACACAGAGGCCAACAGTAGCAACAGTATAATCCATCTTTATAAGAAAGGTCCCATGAGACCATATGGACACTGTCACCTATTTCACTTCCTAGCAAGTAGGGACATTAAAAAAAATCAAGATGGTTTGCTTATTAAGGTGGTGGTGGGGTTCTGGTACTAGATGGGGAGAGTTTGGAAGCAATGATTACACAGTAGTTAGACCTGGGGAGGGGCTGGGTGTAGTGTTGGGCAATGGCAGGCAGGGTAGCAATGGGTGTCCACGCTGGGGGCTTCTTTGAAGCCTCTTCTGTGCCCAAAGGGCAAGGGCCTGAGACCCCTTTTGTTTTTCTTTATCTTTTTAACAAGGATGATCGTTAAATTATTTGAAGTCAAAATACCATAAAAAATTATGATCATTGCCAGGTACCGGTGACTCACCCCTGTAATCCTAGCTACTCAGGGAGACTGAGATGTGAGGATTTAGGTTCAAAGCCAGACTAGGCAGGAATGCCTGTGAGACTCTTACCTCCAATTAATTACAGAAAAATCTGGAGGCCGTGCTATGGCTCAAGTGGTAGAGTGCTAGCCTTGAGACAGCGCCTAGGCCCAGAGTTCTAGGCCCAGGACCAGCCAAAAAGAAAAACAAAAAAGTTATGACCGTTTTGAGTAATAAAGAGAAGGTCTGGGTCAGACAACCCACGTTGGAGACTGCACGGCTATTTAGGCCTCTCCTACCCCTACTGGGCCTGCTCTGCCCTGCCCCTCCCCCTTTCCTCTGCTTCTCCTGGCACCAACTGTTGGTTTTGCCAAAAAAGTCGCTGAGTAGGCAGAGTAGGCAGAGCAGGCCTCGCCCCCGGCCTGAGCCTTGAGTTCCGGGTGCATTCACAGCCACCAAACTGCGGGTCTCCCGGGGTGGGGCGGGTGGTCTTCCCCTCACCTCACCTGAAGCCTTGTCTGGATTCGTCTCTCACCCTGGCGTCACATTCCCAGAATTCCCCTGGGCGAGTCCCGCACAGTTGGTGCCGGCTTACCAGTAGCTCCCGGGGTGGGGCTTAGGAGGCCATACACTAGCTTCGTCTAGGTTGTCATTGGTTACTGAGCTGACAATCATTCGTATGGGGAGTGTGAGTGGGTCTGACAGGCAGGGAGACAGCCAATGACAAGACGAAGGCGGTACTTACGCACACACATATATACGTAGCCCCAGGGCATTGTTCAACCTCGGCGTGGACGCGGAGAGGGGACGTCAGAGCTTTGGGTCCACGTGGTCCACGCGCTGAGGCCAGCTTCTGCCTGTCAGCGTGACCTCTTGGGCCGGCCTGAGGTGTCGTGTGCACCCCAGTCTGGAGCATTGGCACCTTCAACCCACCATTTCTCCCTCTGAGCTTTGGGTGAGTGCTGAGCTCTTCACTGGCGGCCGGGGGTGGGGTTTGTGTGGGGATTAGGCCCTTGGCTTCACTTGTGGCTGCTTTGGCCACCTGGTTGAAGTCCACACAACCAGCCCATTAGTTGCAGCCGAGAGGGCTTGTGTAATAACCAGTGGGGCCCGGTAATCAGCATGGCCCCGTGGCCTGGCCCGCTGGCGGGGGCGGGGCAGCGAGAGGCTGATGTCACTGCCCCATGGGGCGTGGCCCCGGAAGGGGGTGGGGCATCGAGCCCCACATGCTGAGCTGCCTATGGGGATTGGACAGGAGGCAGCTTGGGGGAGGAGCATGGGTGGCAGTTTAAACTATTAGACCAGAGCAGGGGAAGTAAAGTGGAGAGTAGTCCTGCTGGAGTGGGGGAGTATAGAGACAGAGGAGAGAGGGACAGCAGGAGGGGAAAGCCTGCCAGAGCAGAGTAGGGCAGGCCTCCTCCGCAGGTCATTTGGGGTCTTCCTCTGGAGAGGCCTGTGGAGAGGCTCCTCCCGGAGCAGAGCAGGGCAGGGCAGGGCAGGGCTGTGGAGAGTGGAGAGGCCTGCAGAGAAGGAGGAAGGGAAGAAAAGGAAAAGCCTTCCCCTTTGGAGGTTTGGAGCTTTGGAGGTCTGGGGTTGGAGGTTTGCAGACCAACTAATAAAGGTTGGGGCTGCCCATTGGAGGCTTGGAGGTTTGGTGGTTGAGGCTGCTCCTGGTTCTGGGTATTTAGCCCAGGACAGGGTAGTTGCAGGACCCCTTTCTGGTGTAAATAGTGTAAATACATTTGTTATGTTTAACCGTGCCTCGATGGATTGTCTCGCTCTTTGGAGGGCATAAGTTTGCCATTGCTACCTTGTCAATCAACACCTGTAGGGGTTCTGCTCACAGTGTGATTAGGGGAGCTGGTGCCAGCTCTGCCACCTCATTGGTTGGCATGGGGACAACTCCTGCCTACTCACACACTTGAAGCTGTATTGTAAGTTTTGTATGCTTAGCTGTTTTTTTTTTCTAAACAATCCTTTTTATTGAGACATTTGTGCATCTTCTTTTCTTTCTTGAGGGTACAGTACCATAATTTGATACGTGAATGTTTTGTGTAATGATCAAACTACTTCTATCTCTTTAATTTCTCTGAAATAGAAGTAGAATTGTGGCTCAAATGGTAGTGTGCCAGCCTTGAGTGAAAAACTCAGGGACAGTGTCCAGGCTCTGAGTGCAAGCACACACACACAAAAACAATTGACTCCTTTGCCTCATTTTTCAGTACAGAAGAAATGCTTCCCTCCTTTTAATATGATGTTGATGATAGGTTTGTCAGATATACTCTTAATTGAGGTATGCTCCTTCTATTCTCAGTTTATCATGAAAAGATGTTGGATTTTGTCAAAGGTTTTCTCTGCATGATTTTTTTTTTTTTGTTGGTTGTGGGGCTTGAACTCTGGGCCTGGGCGCTGTCCCTCAGCTCTTCAGCTCAAGGCGAGTGCTCTACCACTTGAGCTACAGCGCCACTTCCGGTTTTCTAGTGGTTTATTGGAGATAGGAGTCTCACGGTCTCTTCTGCCTGGGCTGGCTTTGAACCGCGATCCTTAGATCTCAGCCTCCTGAGTAGCTAGGATTACAGGCGTGAGCCACCAGCGCCCGGCTCTCTGCATGATTTTTGTCTTTGACTTTGTTTATATACTGGATTACAGTTATCGATTTATGTATGCTAAATCGTCCTTACACCCCTGGGATGGAACCAACTTGACCAGGTTGTATAAATTTTAAATGTGTTGTTGAATTCATCTTGAAGCTGTTTTATTAGGAAATTTTGTGTTTATGTTTAACATAGATATTGGTCTATAGTTCTCTTTTTGAAATTATGTCTTTGTCCTACTTTGGAACGAGTGTAAAAGCTGATTCCATAAAATATGCTCCTCCCTTCCCATTTCATGGAAAACCTGGAGAGGAGTATCAGTGGTGTTCTTTAAAGATTTTATAAATTTCATCAGTGAATTTAGTGAATCCTGAGCGTGTCATTGTTGGGACTGTTATTACTGCAGTCTTACTGCTTGTTATGCATCTATTTAAGTAGCTTACATTTTAAAATTTTTGGTGGTAGTGTGGTTTGAACTCAGAGCTCCAACACTTGTTTGGCTTTCTTGCTTGTGGTTAGTGCTTTACCACTTGAGCCATGTCTCAAGCCCAGTTTTATGATTGTTTTGGAGATGGAATCTCTTGGACTATTTTTTGCCTGAGCTCGTTTTAAAGCATGATCCTCCAGATTTCAGCCTCTGAGTAGCTAGGATTACAGGTTTGTATCATCAGTGTCTAGCAGATTATATCCTCTTGATTCCATTTTGGTCAAATGCATCTAGAAACTTACCTATCTGATATAGATTTTCCAGATTATTTGAATATAGATTTTCTAAGTATTCCCTCACGACCCTCTGGATTTCATTTCCATTTGTTGTGATATCCTCTTTCAGTAAGTTTGATTAGATTTGATGTTTTCTCTTTTTGGTAACATAGAGGTGTTTGTCATTTTTATCTTTTCAAGAAACAAGTACTTTTTAAAAAAATCAATTCGATTAGATTTGATGTTTTCTCTTTTTGGTAACATAGAGGTGTTTGTCATTTTTATCTTTTCAAGAAACAAGTACTTTTTAAAAAAATTCGATTAGATTTGATGTTTTCTCTTTTTGGTAACATAGAGGTGTTTGTCATTTTTATCTTTTCAAGAAACAAGTACTTTTTAAAAAAATCAATTCTTAAAAAATAAAAATAAAAAAAATAAAAAAATCAATTCTTTATATGGATTTTTGATCTCCATTACTTGCTTCCCTATTTTTAAATTTAAGTTTATTGTCAAGGTGAGATACAGAGGGTTTTCAGTTACATATGTAGTTAGTATATTTCTTGTCAAAATATTGTTCCCCCTCTCTTGTTTTTCTCCTACTTTCCCTCTCCCCCAGTGCCCTCCCCCTAAAGTTGTAAAGTTCATTTCCAACATGTTGTCTTGTGAGTATCACTATTGCACTGGTTCATCCTTTGCCCTTTGTTCCACCATTTTGTTGTTCCTCTTCCCTTCCCTAATTCAGATCAATATATATACAATACAGAGGGTACCAGAATCAAATACAGTGACAAGGGATAAACCACATTGTCACTATTTTTTCAATTGGATTTAGTTATATGAGGAGATTCTGTTATAACATCTCTATCCATAATGCTGTATTCCAATCAATTTCACCCCTTTCCCTCTAAGAAATAGTGCCCCAAACAGGTTTCCTTGTTCTGTTTTCATAGTTGGAAATACTTGCTAGTATTCAATCTTATTTATTTTCCTCCCAGGTTACCAACCCATGTAGTCCCCACCCCTATAGGATGGGCCCTATATTGATCATCAGCTTTTATTGAGTTTCTCTGTGCTGCTCTCATATGCACTTGTAATGTTATACAGTCGTTCACCTCTTTTTTTCCATTTGACCCCTCCTCTTCTGTGTTTTAGCTCTATTCATGTCTGTATTTAAGTATTTAAGTAATGATGTATATTGATGTTTATATTTATGTACATATCTAGCTCTAGCTTCCACATATAAGCGCAAGCATAAATTTTGTTTTTTGAGCTTGGCTGTCTGGCTCAGTAGGATGTCCTTAAGTTGCATCCCTTTCCCTACAAATGATATACTTCCATTTTTCTTCATGGCTATGTAATATTCCATACATGGTACATATAGACCCACAATTAAAAAAATCCATTTATCTGCTGTTGGGCACATCAGCTGATTCCATTGTTTGGCCTTTGTGAGCAGAGATGTGATAAACATGGATATGCAGGTGTCTTTCTGGTATATTGATTTACTCTGTTTCAGATGTATATTCATCAGTGGTATGTTGGGGTCATAGGGAAGATCTGTTTTTAGGAAGATCTATTTTAGGATGATTTTCACGGCACTGTTGTTCATCCACCCACCAACAGTGTATGAATAGTCTTTTTGCTCCAAATCTTCTCCATAATAGTTGCTTTCTGGTTTTGTTCTTGCCTTAACCACAAACCATTTATTGTAATTCTGGATCCTTTTCTCTGATTTCTTGACAGTGGTTACTGAGTGGAGTGAGATGGAACCTCAATGTGGTTTTGGTTTTCATTTTCTTTGTGGTTAAGAATGTTGAATACTTTTTCATGTGTCTATTAGCTATTTGTAATTCTTTTTGTGAGAACTGATTTGCTCATAGGATTATTTTTCTTGGTGTTTAATTTCTTGAGTTCTTTGTGTGTACTTTCATAATGAATTTAAATTTCTGCATAAAATGTCATTGGTTATTTATTTATTTTTGGGTCCGGTCGTGGGGCCTGAATTCTGGGCCTGGGCGCTGTCCCTCAGCTCTTCAGCTCAAGGCTAGCACTCTACCACTTAAGCCACAGCGCCACTTCTGGCTTTTTTCTTTTTGCTTACGTGGTGCTGAGGAATCGAACCCAGGGCCTCGAGCATGCAAGGCAAGC
>NW_012267280.1:653498-662866 GCF_000151885.1 Dipodomys ordii | reverse complement strand
CACTTGAGCTACAGCGCCACTTCCGGTTTTCTGGGGTTTATTGGAGATAGGAGTCTCACGGTCTCTCCTGCCTGGGCTGGCTTTGAACTGAGATCCTCAGATCTCAGCCTCCTGAGTAGCTAGGATTACAGGCGTGAGCCACCAGCGCCCGGCTCTCTTTTGTTACATCATAACACCTCCACATTCTTTGTGTTTCAGTCAGATTGAACCATTTTTTAAAGTATCTAATTCTTTCATGAATAATAATTTGTAATTTCTGTTTATCATAACAAGATGTATCTACCATTCATGCATGATAGAGTAGTATGCAGGCCGCTGCACAGAGCTAAATGGCACTCTTCTCCAATTGTGGACAGAATAGCTTAACTGAGACCTATGTCTCTGTGTGGTTCATTGTAGGCCTGTAACTATTTTTTTTTGTCTTTTAATTTTTGGTACTGGAGATTGAACTCAGAATGTTGCACTTGCTAGGAAAGTGCTATGCCACTGAACCACATCCCTGCCCCAGGCCTTTGAACTTGTATTACCTGTTGTCTCTCCAGTGTATCTGGGAAATAGTGAAAGACAGACTAAGGCCACTTCCTGAGCCTTTAAAGCACTGCCATTCAGCACAGACATTAGCTGCAGTGATCCACGCCTACACTGTGATCTAAATGTGGTTTCAAAGAAGACAGACTCCTTAATAGTACATTTCTTTTTTCCCCTTAGTAGTACTTCCTGTGGAAGTTTAGTATAGAGATGAAATGGTGTTATTGAGTAGTTGGAAGGGTTTTCTTGAAACAGAACTCATGCAGTGACCTACAGCAATGAATCAGAATGTAATTCCAGGCCCACAGTTGTGTTATTTCAGAGAACAATATGAGCCATGATGGTAATTACATGTAGGAATGTCAGAAGATGTTTGTCTATTCAGTCCGCTTATAGAATCGTTTTCACTTTCCAGGACATATTGGTAAATAACAAGAAGAGTTGAGGAGTTTCTTCACAATTTATACACATACCTGTGTCATTAGCAATCTCATTCTGCAGGGAGGGGCTGCAGTCAAAGCAATAGGCAGCCTTTCCCTCCTGAGGAGACTTCCGGAATCCAGGACCGTAACTCTCACTGCAGAAAGGAGGAGTCTGAGGAAAATTAAATATGTGTTGGTGATTGATCAGACTTTAATATTCCAATAATTCCAGAGTTTTAGAGAATTGGATCAATAAGCACTATTTTTTCTGTACATAAATCCAATTAATTGAGTAGCTGTTGCTATGCTTTTCATGTGTCATGGTGCCCAAAGCCCATGTGTTAAAGGCTTGGTGCCTTGGTCATGGTGCTTTTGTGAAGCATGGAACATTCAAGAGTTTGTGCCTGGTGCTGGGAATGTGGCTTAGTGATAGAGTGCTTGCCTTGCATGCATGAATCACATACACAGAAAAAGCTCGAAGTAGCACTGTGGCTCAAGAGTTAGTGTGCCAACTTAAAGCAAAAGAGTTCAGGGACATATTAAAATTCTTGTGAAATGCATTTTTTGGGGGAGGGAGAACAGTTAACCGCTTGAGTTGTAGGCATGGTGCTTATGCCTTGGTACCCAGGTGAAAGAAATGTAAAGAGGAACACTCCAGTGCTTACAGTGAAGAGTAACATCCCATTTTGTTTTGCTTTCTTGTGTACATAGTGTATGTAAAGGACAAAGGAGTCCTAACTTACATCAAGTCTTTCTAGATGTTAGAGAGGTTGCCAGTGTATGACAAAAATATAATTAGTAGACTTTGTATGTTTTGTATTAAAATCCCTAGAAAAGGTCTGAAAATCTGAGCATTCTAGCCCACTGGGTAGCTGGACAAATGTTCTGGAATGCTCATGAATTTTGAAGACACTTCTCAGATTATAATTAGTTACATGTGTGCAGACAGTGAAGACTGTGAAAACATATAGTCTCTCTAGATGTTTAGAAGTGCCCAATGTATGTTAAATGTAGAGAGAATAAAATATCACTTTTTAGATATCTTTTTGCTGACATTCACATGAGACACTGTCTTTAGAAGATGGAATGGGGAAACCATGTCTGAGAGCAGAATGGCAGGTACTCCTGTACTTATTTATTGGTTTGGAGGAGGTGGAAGCGAGCAGCTGCAAAAGGTAATAATGCTCGTGTATTCAGACCTGGACATCCTCAGATGCCATTTTTCTGTATTGTGCATTTTGTTTTGCTGTGTATATACTGTATATATAATGGACAAAAAAGCCCAACTTTTGCAACATCTAGTCTCTAGATGTTAGAAGTTGCCAGTGGATGACAAAGTAGTAAAATTAGCACATTTTGTATACTTTGTGTTTTAAAGAAAAGCTCACGGACAGCATCCAGGCCCTGAGTTCAAGTCCTAGGACTGGCACACACAAAAAAGAGTTTGGGCCTAGTGGGAAGACAGTATATTGGAAACACATATATGTGGGGGATATTGGCACCCCATGCCCATAATGCTCCTCTGTTTGCTTCCTGTTTGCCAAGAGGTGAGTGGCTTCCTTTGAAATATGCTCCAACCATAATATTCTCCCTTGCTATGGACCCACAAACCACAAGCCAACTGACTAGAGTAGACTTCCAAAGCAAAATGAAATTTTTCCTTTAGAAGTTGATTCTCACAGGAAAAGCTGGGCAACATAGATATCATGTGTATTTTATAATAGACGATATATGAATATTGAGAAACCTGTTAGTAGAGAAATACATTCTTAGCTGGGTGCAGGTGGCTCACACCTGTAATCCTAGCTGCTCAGTAGGCTGACATCTGAGGATTGCAGTTCAAAGCAAGCCAGGGCAGAAAAGTCCCTGTGATGTGTGGCTCAAATGGTAGAATGCTAGCCTTGAGCAAAAGGGCTCAGGGACAGAGCCTAAGCCCTCAGTTCAAGCCCCATGACTGACAGAAAAAAATAAAAAAGAAAAAAATCTATTCTTGGCTGGGTGCTGGTGGCTTATGCCTATAATCCTACTTATCCAGAAGGTTGAGATCTGAGGATTGTGGTTCGAAGCTAGCCCTGGTAGGAAAGCCTATGAGACTCTTACCTCCAATTAGCTACCAGAAAGTGGAGCTGTGGCTCAAGTAGTAGAGTGCTAGCTTTATTAAAAAAAAAAGCTCAGGAACAGCACTTGGGCCCTGAGTTCATGCCCCAGGACTGACACAGAAAAAAGAAGAAAAAAAAGTACTCTTTTCTACCAAAGAATCAATTAACATAAAATCCATGAAGTTCAGAGTTTAAAAATCTATATTGCTGGGTCATGAGTGAATACTAGGCATATAAAATCCCCAACAAAATTTTGTGTATTGCTATGTAGTTCAAAATATTATGATTATATTCAATGTATCTCTATGATGCCTGTCCCCCACTGGATAAAGACAGTTGTTGATGACGTGGTCCATATGGGGAAAACTTTCCTATATTCACCTTGAGTCCAAGACCTTCTGGAAAGTTCCAAAAGTTGAAAATACCATATTCGGCCTCCAGTTTCTTTGTTTTATCCAAAATTAGTTCATCTCCAGCAGGATGTTCTTCAGGAAGGCATGCAGCTAAAAGAGGCATATCATCCCATATTGACCTGGGTTCTAGAGATGAGTCAGAAAGGCAAATTAAAGAGAACTTCACTTCCTAAATACTGCTTCATACTGAAAGTCCTATGCAGCTATGCGGTAAAGCGGAACAAATGAATGCATACAGCAAACTATGATATGGATAAAAAGATCCAGTTTCAAGAAGTGCTATCTAAGTACAACTACCTCAATAATTAGTGGATGAGGAAGTCAGACACAGTCTGCACCCTGGTGAGATCTAGCCACAGCCTTTTATTTTGTGAATGTGTTCAGGTATGTAGGATGTAACATGGCACCATTCAGAGCTAAAGTTGAATCACATGAATTCACTTATGTAAAGTATCCACTATGGAACTGGGCAGAACTTAAAGAGCCTGTTTTACATTTCTTGTAATTTAAGATATGCCTCAGGAAAACTCTAGATTTCCATATTGGAAACATTAACTGTTCAGGTGCTGAGATCATCTCTTTTTTGTTGGTTATGGGATCTGGGTGCTGTACTTCAGCTCTTCAGCTCAAGGCTAGCGCTCTACCATTTGAGCCATAGTGCCACTTCTGGCTTTTTCTGTTTATGTGATACTGAGGAATTGAACCCAGGGCTTCGTGAATGAAAGGCAAGCACTCTAACACTGAGCCACCTTCCCAGCCCCTGAGATCATCCCTTAACAGAAAACTTTTAGGTGCATGTTAAAATATGCTTAATTCAGCCAGGTGCTGGTGGCTTACACCTGTTATCCTACCTATTTAGGAGGCTGAGATCTGAGGATTGTGGTTCAAAAGCCAGCCCAGGCAGGAAAGTCCGTGAGACTCTTATTCCAATTAACCTCAAGAAAAACAGTAGTGGAGCTGTGGCTCAAGTGGTATAGCATTAGCCTTGAACAGAAGAGCTCAGGGACAATGCCTAGTCCCCGAGTTCAGGCCTCATGACTGACAAAAAAAAGCTTAATCAGTATACCTCTCTCCCCTCTCCCCTGTACTGGGGTTTTTATTCAGGGCTCCAAAGTCACTCAGCTTGTTTGCTTGGCTGCCACTTTACCATTTGAGCCATACATTCAGTCTAACTTTTTGCTGATCATTT
This sequence comes from Dipodomys ordii, assembly GCF_000151885.1. NCBI lineage: Eukaryota > Metazoa > Chordata > Mammalia > Rodentia > Heteromyidae > Dipodomys > Dipodomys ordii. The sequence goes on along the minus strand of NW_012267280.1, from coordinate 658,215 downwards.
TGGTAATGAGGTTGAGTGGGTCTTTCCACCTGGGCTGGCTTTAGACCATTATCCTCTGGATCTCAGTCCTGAGGAGTTAGAATTAAAGACAAGAGCCACTTGTGCTGTGTTGTCTGTTGCTTGTGTGAGCAGAGAGAAAGAGTGAGAGGCTTTTATGTCGCATGTTCTTTAGGCATTCCACTGTGTGCTTTACATGAACAACATGGCAACAGTGGAGTTTTTACAGATTTTTTGTTTGTATTGCCTTGCTGAAAGAGCAACATACCTCCTGAAGCCTCTCAGAATATATCTGCACCTGGGCGCCATCTAGTGATGAAGTAGTGGAAATGGCTTAGCCAAAAAAAGCACATTCCTGGAAACACAGATCAGAAAAGGAAGACTGGGATAAGCCCCAGATGCAAGCATCAGGAGCTCTCAGAAATATAGTGAGCATGTTTTTTGACCAAGCCATAATAAGGCTAGCACTCAACAAGAGAAACGTGGGAAATTTCATGTAAATAGCTTGCTTTAGGATGGTCAATGGCTCAAGAAAAACAAAGTTAAGAAGACATGTTTCTTTTCCTTCCTTCCTTCCTTCCCTCCCTCCCTCCATCTCCCCTCCCTCCCTCCCTTTCTTTCTTCTTTTTTTTTTTAATTGGTCATGGGGTTTGAACTCTGGGCTTGGGTGCTGCCCCTGTGCTCTTCAGCTCAAGGCAAGTACTCTACAGCTTGAGCCACAGTGCCACTTTTGGTTTTCTAGTGGTTTATTGGAGATCAGAGTCTCACAGACTTTTCTGCCCAGGCTGGCTTAGAACCGTGATCTTCAGATCTCAGCCTCCTGAGTAGCTAGGATTACAGGTGTGAGCCACTGGCACCCAGTGAAGAAATGTTTCTTAAATGAAAATGGACACACAATGTACCAGTAAATATGGTTACAACCTAACCAATACCAAGAAAAAACTTTATAGTAACAATGCCCAAGTCACAGAGGAAGAAATATCTCAGATAATGACCCTCTAACAAGGTGGCAGCTCATGCTTGTGATCCTAGCTACTCAGGAGGCTGAGATCTGAGGCCCATGGTTCAAAGCAAGCCCATGCCAGAAGTCCATAAGACTCCTATCTCCACTCAGAAAAAGCTAGAAGTGGCACTGTGGCTCAGGTGGTAGAACACTAGCCTTGAGCACAAAGAGGCTCAGGGATACTACCCAGGCCTGTAGTTCAAGCCCCAGGCCTGGCAGAAAAGAATAGATCATTCGATTTTTATCAACATCTACATGCTAATAAAGATGATATAGAGTCTAGATGAAATAAAAAAATTATAGGCATGATGTCTTCCAAATCTGAATGAGAAAGGCATAGAACTTGAGCAGATCAGTAGCAGTTAGATTGAATCTTCAATAAGAAGGGTTATTAAAGAGCCAATGGAATAGTGGCTTCACTGCTGATTTCTACTATTTATTTATTTAGGTCTGCCATGGGTCTTGGACTCTGGGCCTAGGTGCTGTCCTTGAGCTCTTTAGCTCAAGGTGAGCACTCTACCACTTGAGTCACAGTGCCACTTCTAGTTTCTGGTGGTTAATTGGAGATAAGAGTCTCACAGACTTTCCAGCCCTGCTGGCTTTGCACCGCAATCCTCAGATCTCAGCTTCTTGAGTAGGTAGGATTACAGGTGTGAGCCACTGGTTCCTGGCTTCTACTTATTATTTAAAGAGTAACTAATACATTTCCTGAGAAATATATACAAAACAGAAGAGGAAGGAATTCTTCCAAGTCTAGCACTACCCTGCTACACAACAGAATAATTGAAAACTACACACAGAGCTTGAATACTACATACACTGATCAATACAGATGCAGAAATACTCAACCTGACAATAGAAAATGAGCTCAAAAGCATTACAGTGATTATTCATTATGATCAAGTGGGATTCATCCCAGAATTGTGAGGATGTTTCAAAACATGCAAATCAGTAAATGTGGTACTCCATTATCAGCAGAATGAAGGACAGAAACCAAGTGTTCATCTCCATTGATGAAGGCATTTGATAATATGGTATCTATTTATAATAAAAAGAATTAGGCATAGGTGGATATTCATTTAAAGTAAGCCAACAGCAGACAAAGAGCATGGGAAGTGCTACCGATGCCCACTTCACCCCCATACTCAAAATATTCAAGGAAGTCCTAGTTGGATCAGCAATATAAGAAAAAGGAAAAGAAGAGAAAATTCCAGATTGTTGCTGTGTGCAGATGACATGCCATGATATATATTAAACCCCAAGGATTTGATAAAAGTCTGTGAAAACTGAAAATAATTCAGCAAACTTAGAGTGTGAAGCCAGGTACAATATCAGTTGTTTTTATATGTCATCAGTGACTAATATGAAACAAGAAAACAAGAACAAAATAGCTTCAAAATAAATAAAAAGCCTAGAAATAAATTCAGACAAGTGAAATATGTTTATAATGAAAATTATAAAACACCAGTTACTGAAGACAACATAGAAAAAAGTAGAATGATATGTTCATGTGTTCTTGGATTCAAATAATGCACATTGTTGAAACACCTCTATTACACAATGAAGTTTACAGAGTCAGTTCAGTCTCTGTCAAAATAACCAGTGACATTTTATGCAGAAATTTAAATTCATTATGAAAGTACACTCTTCCCCCAAACCAAAGGTTCATATATGTATGTATGTATGTATATATATATATATATATATATATATATATATATATATATATATATGTATCTACATTAACCTCCCTACCCATTTTTTGTTTTTGTTGGTCCTAAGGCTTGAACTTAGGGCCTGGGTGCCGTCCCTGAACTTTAGTGCTACCACTTTGAACCACAGCTCCGCTCCAGTTTTTGGTGGTTAATTGGATATGAGTCTCATGGCCTTTCCTACCTGGGATAGCTTTGAACGCTGATCCTCAGATCGCAGCCTCCTGAGGATTACAAATGTGAGGCACCAGTGCCCAGCTTACAAACTGATTTTTGATAAGGAATTAAGAACACATAAAAGATAAAAGACAGTTGTTCTTCAGTCTGTGACAGGAAGATTGCACATAATCAGGTCAATAAATGTATCTCTTGTTGGCTGGCTCTCGGAGCGTGGGACGCGGAGGCGCCGGAGGTGCGAGTTCGGATCCGGGCGGGGAGATGAACTTGGGGCCATGAGAGATGAATTGATGACTTACTCAAGTCACACAGCTAAATAAGTAGCAGAGCTGGGATTAGAACTCAGGTTTCCTGTTTTCCAAGATTGTTAAAATGAGTCTGCGGAAGCAAACCCCTAGTGACTTCTTAAAGCAAATCATCGGACGGCCAGTTGTAGTAAAATTAAATTCTGGAGTAGATTATCGAGGGGTCCTGGCTTGCCTGGATGGCTACATGAACATAGCCTTGGAGCAGACAGAGGAGTATGTCAATGGACAGCTCAAGAATAAGTACGGGGATGCATTTATCCGAGGAAACAATGTGTTGTACATCAGCACCCAGAAGAGAAGGGTGTGAAGGCACCAGGAAGCAGCTGTTTCATATTTAGACATATTTTTTATGAAATGTTTTCTATTTTGGGGGGTTCTTTTGTGATATAATTTGTCCAGTTTTCATAATAGTTGATTTTTTCACTGACATGAGTAAGAGAGAGACAAATTATGATTGATTTGTAAAGAATTGCCCATTTAAGTTTCATTTTCTTTTACATGAGTGTCAATATACAAAATGCTAAAAGAATTAAAAGAAATACCAAAACCTAAAAAAAAAATGTATCTCTTGTTATGACGATCAAATAGCAATGACTTAGGGATGGAAACTACTTGAGGAGAGAGAGGGGACTGTGGCAGCAAACTGGAGTGGGTAGAGATGTTCGGACAAGAAGACAAAGGCACTGGAAGTGAAAACAAGACAGCTAAGAAAGCAACAGTGTAAAACTGCCCAAACAATGGAGGGAAATATTTACAATGTATATACTTTGATAAAGGGTTGATAACCTAGAATTGATTATAAACCTGAAAATATCAGTAGCAAGTGAATTTAAGAAGTGATAGATGGTTCTCAAAAAAGAAGTTTAAATGTCAAACAGATACATGAAAAGATATAATTAAAAGGGCTCCCCAGGTTCATGGCTGCAGGAAGAAATGGTTATGAACTAAGATGAGGTATAGCAGGTAACAAGAGGCCAGATAGTATCAGCAAATACTGCACTGTAAAACAATGATCCTAGCTGGGTGCTGGTGGCTCACGCCTGTAATCCTAGCTACTCAGGAGGCTGAGATCTGAGGATCGCGGTTCAAAGCCAGCCCAGGCAGGAGAGACCGTGAGACTCCTATCTCCAATAAACCACCAGAAAACCGAAGTGGCGCTGTAGCTCAAGTGGTAGAGCGCTCGCCTTGAGCTGAAGAGCTGAGGGACAGTGCCCAGGCCCAGAGTTCAAGCCCCATGACCCACAAAAAAACAAACAAACAGAAAAACAATGATCCTAACATCAGTTGCTAGGCAACAGTCGGGGGAAAACTACTCTTTTTTTTCTTTTTATTGTGAAAATACCGTACAGAGGGGTGATAATTACACAGGCAAGGTAATGAGTACATTTCTTTTTTTTTTCTATCTTTCTTTCTATTTTTTAATTTAATTTAATTTTATTTGTGAATATACTGTACAGAGGGATTACAATTACATGGGCAGGATAATGCGTACATTTCTTACCAAGCATTGCAGCCTCCTC
>NW_012267280.1:650850-651222 GCF_000151885.1 Dipodomys ordii | reverse complement strand
TCTGTAGGTTCATTTCTGGGTTTTCAATTCTATTCCATTGGTCCTGAGGTCTCTTCTTATGCCAATACCAAGCTGTTTTGATTCCTATGGCTTTATAGTAGAGTTTGAAATTTGGTATTCATATTCCTCCAGCAGTGTTCTTTCCGTTGAGGAGTGTTTTTGCTATTCGGGGACTTTTATTGTTCCATATGAATTTTTGTATTGCCCCTTCTATTTCCTTGAAGAATGAGGTTGGAATTTTGATGGGTATCGCATTGAATTTGTTGATAGCCTTGGTAAGTATTGCCATTTTCACGATGTTAATCTTTCCAATGCAGGAGCATGGGAGGCTTTGCCATTTTTTTAGTTCTGTGTTGATTTCCTTTTTCAAGA
>NW_012267280.1:630659-645675 GCF_000151885.1 Dipodomys ordii | reverse complement strand
TATTCCTAGGCCTGGGTTGGAGCTGGCAGCTCCTCTGAGCTTTGTCGGTATCCAAGATGGAGATCACCGGTGCTGGGGGGGGAGGGGTGGCCTTCCCTCCTCTGCTCCCTGAGAAGGAGTGAGGATGTCGGGCTTCTACTCACGCCGAGTCTTGGATCCTGGGTGGTCTCTGGTCTGCAGGCTGCAGGATGAAGATGTCCGCTCTTTGTTGGTTCTTGCTGGTGTTGAGTAGAATCCGCTCGCCCGCTGCGTCTGGCTCCTTCGTCCCGGACTCTCTGTGTGAGCGCTCAGGTATGGCCCCGTCTGCGGTCTCCGCCGCTTGCGACCCTGCCGCCGCCACCGGGGCGGCTGCTGGCGAGCGCTCAGATGTGTCTTTTTGCCTTGGCTTCCCTCTCTTGTCTAACTCTCTGTCCTGTGATGGCACACTTGGTGTGATTCTCTGGCTTAGGACTGTTCACTGGAACTCTAAAACTGCTTTCTATGTGAGAGCTTGTTCAGATTCCAGCTTCTCCTCCGCCATCTTCCCGGAACCTCTATCCTTATTTGCATTCTTGATGATAGATATTGTGCCTGGAGTGATATAAAACTAAGTGTTGTTTGGCTTTGCATTTCCTTCATTAATCATTTATACTTCTGGTTTTGAGAAGTGTCTTTAAATTTGTTTGTGAATTTGTTTGTTGGCTTGTTGATGCTTTAGGAGTTTAGTTTTCTGAGGTTCCTGCATATTCTGCTTATGAGTCACTCCAGATATTTAGTTGACAAATTCTGTAGGCCATCTATTCAGTGTAGTGACTGTTTGCTTTGTTTTCTTATTTACTGAGCTATTTGAAGCTTTAATTAGGAAGTGTTTGCCTATACAAAATGTTTCATTGTTTTTGTTTTTTGCACTGTAGTGCTTTTTCTTAAGTTTTAGCTCTTGAAATTTTTGGGGCTAGGAAAACAAGGATCATTCACATATTAAGGATTCCTGAATTATCTGGCCATAGTGTTCAGGAGAAGAGGACTTCAAGTTGTCATAGAGGTAGAAGGTCTACTAGTGGAAACATTTCATAAGCCTCTCTACTGTGCTTGTGTGTGCACATACTGGATTTTGCAACCATAGGCAACCTGCCTATATCATAGACTAGAAGTCTCCCTGCAGTCAGAAGTTGATTCCAGGATGATGAGAAAGGCATCTTCTACAGTGAATCACTTACCCATTGAGTATTTTTAAGAATGACACTGTGTTTAATAGAACTGTTTCCAAATTTACAGGCACTCTTTTAGGAAACTTGGTGCAATTCTGTTCATAACAAATAATACATGGAAGACTTCAACTTTTACTTGCTTAGGTAACAAGTAGAGAGTCTCTACCTCTCTAGAATCATTGTGTGTATTTTGTCATTCCCGATGCTATCTGTGTGTAAAACATTGACATTGTGACGTGGGCTCAGGTGAGCCTTTTACAAGGTGTTGTAGAAATAAACTGCACTTGTCAGAGTTTCTAAACTGTTCAAAATGTTCCACCCAGCATTTAATAATGTTTCACAGAAGTCAGGTTGGGGAATCCCCACATAAAGAAGGAGGGGAAGTGGTCGTTTCCTGGTCAGAACTACAGAAGGACCATGTGTGTCTCCTTCCCAAAGGAACCACAATGTCTGAGGCCGTTTAACTCACAGGGTCAGGAATTTGAAAAGGGTGGGGAAGTCTATAAATCTACAAACTTCTCAGATGATTTAGGAAGAAAAAAATGTGTGAGTTCAATAGTAGAGCAAGAAGACCTCAGTACTCGAGAAACATCAGATTTAATACCTGCATAGATCAACTACACCTAACAGACATCTACTGAATATATCACTCAGCAGCATCAGAATACACATTCTTCTCAGCGGCACATGGAACATTTTCCAAAATAGACCACATTCTAGGTTACAAAGCAAATTTGTACAAATTCAGAAACATTGAAGTTATGCCGTGCATTCTCTCGGACCACAAGAAAATAAAATTAGAAGTCAACACCAGAAGCCTCCAAAAGAAATCCTGTAACACATGGAGTCTGAACAACACACTGTTAAACCAGCAGTGGGTCATGGAAGAGATTAGAAAGGAAATTCAAATGTTCATGATATTCAACAAAAATGAACACACAAATTACCAGCTCTTCTGGGACACAGCAAAGGCAGTACTCAGAGGCAAGTTTATAGCTCTGAGGTCCTACAACAACAAATTAGAGAGATCTGAAACCAACAATTTAACGAGGCACCTGAAACTCTTTGAAAAAGAGCAACAAACTAAACCCCAATCCAGTAGACAGAAACAAATAATTAAAATTAAGTCACATGAAATTAATTAGAGTCCAAAAAAACCATAGAATAAACAAAACAAAGAGTTGATTCTTTGAAGAAATTAATAAAATTGACAGACCCTTGGCAGATTTTATCAGAAAAGAAGAGAACACACCCAAATAAACTCAGAACAAAATGGAAACATTACCACAGAAACACCCAAAATTCAGAACATTATAAGGGAATACTTCTCAAACCTTTATGCTAATAAGTTTCAGAATCTTTAAGAATTTGATGAGTTTCTAGCAAATATCAACATACCAAAACTAAGCAAAGATAATTTAAGCCAAGTTAACAGACCCATATCAAGCATTGAAATAGAGCAATAAGAGACCTCCCACTCAAGGAAGGCCCAAGTCTGGATAGACTTATAGCAGAATTCTACCAGGCTTTCAAAGCAGAACACACACCAATACTCCAACTCTTCAATGAAATTGAAAGTGAAAGTTCACTACCAAACTCTTTCTATGAAGCCATCATAACCCTCATCCCAAAATCAGGCAGAGATTCATCAAAGAAAGAGTACTATAGATTCATTTCTTTAATGAACATCGATGCAATACTTCTCAACAAAATTTTGCCCAATTTACTTGAACAACTCATCAAGAAAATCATACACCACGATCAAACAAGATTCATTTCAGGGATGCAAAGCTGGTTCAATATATGTAAATCAATTAATATAATTCATCACATCTATAATAGCAAGGATAAGAATCACATGATTATCTTAATAGATGCAGAAGAAGCATTTGATAAGATCTAACAGCCCTTTGTGATGAAAGCTCTAAAAACTAGGAATCCATGGAGCATTCCAAAATATACTAAAGGCTGTGTATGACAAACATACAGCCAACGTTATAGTTAGTGGTGAAAAGCTAAAGCAGTTTCCTCTAAACTCAGGAATGAGACAAGGATGTCTACTTTCTCTACTCCTCTTCAATATAGTATTTGAATGCCTAGGTAGGGCAATAAGTCAAGATGCAAACATAAAGGGGATCTAAATAGAGGAAGATGAAGTAAAACTCTCCTGCTTTGCAGATGACATGATCTTGTATTTAAAGCACCCCATGGATTCCACTCCCAATTTACTCAAACTAATACAAAATTTTGGCAAGTAGCAGGGTATAAAATTAACCCTCAAAAATCAATGGCTTTTCTGTATGCCAACATGAGAAGAGTACAGTTGAAATCGAAATCAGGAAAGCAACCCCTTTTGTAATAGCCCCACAAAAAATAAAATACCTAAGAATTAACTAAAGAAGTAAAGGACCCCTATGTTGAAAACTTGAAAAGCCTGAGAAAGGAAATTAAAGCAGAACTAAGGAAATGGGAAAACCTCCCATGCTCCTGGATTGGGAGGATTAACATCCTGAAAATGGCAATACTGCCAAAGGCTATCTACAAATTCAGTGTGATACCTATCAATATTCCAATCTTATTTTTCAAAGAAATAGAAGAAGCAACTCAAAAATTCTTATGGAACAATAAAAGACCCTGAATAGCAAAAACAATCCTTAGCAGAAAGAACAGTGCTGGACAAATATCAATACCAAATTTCAAACTCTACTCCAAAGCCATAGTAATCAAAACAGCTTGGTACTGGCACAAGAACAGACCTCAGGACCAATGGAATAGAACTGAAAACCCAGAAATGAACCCACAGACCTATAGCCACCTAATCTTCAATATGGGAGCTAAAGAAATAGAATGGAAGAAAGTGGTCCTAGCAAAATTGGTTAAACATCTGTAGAAAACTAGAGCTAGATCCTTATATATCACCCTGCACCAGAATCAACTTCAAATGGATCAAAGACCTTGAAGTCAAAGCAGATACCCTGAAAACATTACAGAAAGGAATAGGAGAAACTCTAGGGCTCCTTGGCACAGGCTGAAATGTTCTTAATAAAAACCCAGAAACACAACAAATGAAAGGTTGGACAAGTGGGCTTGCATGAAACTGGAGAGCTTTTGCATGGCAAAGGACATAGCTAGTAAGATCAATAGAAAGCCTACTGACTACGAGAAAATCTTTACTAGCCATACAATTGACAAGGGTCTCATATTTAAAATATACTTAGAACTCAGAAAAAAAATCTCCCAACAACAAATCCTCAAAGAAACAACTGCCTGATTAATAAGTGGGCTAAAGACTTAAAAAGAAACTTTTCTCAAGAGGAAAAAAGATTGGCCAATAGACACATGAAGAAATGCTCAACTTATGTAGCCATAAAAGAAATGCAAATCAAAACAACATTGAGATTGGATTTCACCCCAGTTAGAATGGCTATAATCAAGAAATCTAATAGCAACAGATGCTGAAGGAGATGTGGCCAAAAGGGAACCCTACCGCATTGTTGGTGGGAATGAAAACTTATTCAACTACTTTGGAAAGCAGATGAAGTTTCTTCAAAAGACTCCAAATAGAGCTCCCCTATGACCCAACAATCCCACTTGTGGGCATTTACCCAAATGATCACAAACAAGACCATACTAAAGCTACCAGCACAACTATGTTTATCGCAGCATTATTCACCATTGCTAAGATGTGGAACCAACCCAGATGCCCTCTCAGTTGATGAATGGATCAAGAAAATGTGGAATTTTATGCCTCCATTAGAAAGAATGACACTGCCTCATTTGTTAGGAAATGTAAAGACTTGGAATAATCATAATAAATGAAGTAAACCAGGCCCAAAGAAACATAGGTCCTCTGGTTTCCCTTATTTGCAATAACTAGTCTATGTCTAGGACAAGCAGAAAAGCACAAAAGTTGTTTTCCTATGACCATATAAGATGATTCTAAGCAAAATGAACCCTAAGATAGAGACAAAAGTGGTTTTATCTTTCATGCTGTTGTCTCTAATGTACCATGTGATTTTTTGTTTCTTTAGTATGTTCTTCCCCCATGGTATAACCCCAGTTTTTACTGTATTTGATTCCAGTGCCCTGAATCTTGTATATACATTTTTTTTAATTTGGGGAGGGAAGGGAAATAACAAATTGCTGAAATAAGCATATAGATTAACCCATTGTAACAATGAGATATACAAGACACTATATTGGAAATGAACTTTACAACTTCAGAGGTGGGGGATGGAGTTGTGGATGTGGGGAGGGAAGGGGAAAAACAAAGGAGGAGGTAACAATGCTCCATAGGAAATGTTCTCATTACCTTAATCATGTAACTTTAGCCCGTCTGTACAGTATTTTTTTGGGGGGGCTCCAGTCGTGGGGCCTGAACTCTGGGCCTTGGCGCTGTCCCTCAGCTCTTTAGCTCAAGGGTAGCGCTCTACCACTTGAGCCACAGCACCACTTCCAGCTTGTTTTTTCTTTTTGCTTATGTGGTGTGTGGTGCTGAAGAATCAGACCCAGGGCCTTATGCATGCAAGGCAAGCACTCTACCACTGAGCCACCTTCCCAGCCCTCTGTACAGTATTTTTACAATGAAAATGTATGCAAAAAAGACCTCTGAAAGGCAAGAATACCACAACTTTTGAAAATACTGGGAATGGCTTGTATCTCTTGAGACAAGTATATAAGTGACGTGTTCAGTAATGTGAAGATGTGGGTCATGAGACATATTGAATAATATACGTGAACTTTACTGATAATTGACATGTAAGAGTATTTTTTATTGTCAAGGTGATGTAGGAGGGGTTACATAAGTAAGGTAATAAGTATATTTCTTGTCAAACTTGTTACCCCTTCCCTAATTTTTCTTCTACTTTCCTTCCCTCCAATTATCCCCCTCCCAAGTTGTACAGATCATTTCCAACACACTGTCTGGCGTATGTCACTGTTGCATTGGTTCCCTCCTTTTCCTTTGTCTCACCATTGTGTTTTTGTTCCCCTTTGCTTCCCTCATTCAAATAAACATATACAATACCAGGGTAATAAAATCAAATACAGTGACAACAGGGAATATACCATGGGGAAGAACATACAGAAGAAATGAAAAATCACATAGTACATTAAAAACAACAATAATGATAAAACCTCCTGTGTCCATATCTTGAAGTTCATTTCAGTTAGCATCTTTATGGTCATCTGTACATAGGTATTGAGCTATTCAGCTCATCTGATAAGTATTTTTTTTTGTTATTGACAATGTCTGAGCCTGCATCACTACCTGAATTATGACATCAGGGTGCACAAAGGCTACCTTGTTCCTTCATGCACTCTATATGTGCATCTGCTTTATTTAAAAAAGAATTAAGTTTTTATTGCGAAAATACTGTACAAAGGGGTTACAGTTACATGAGCAAGGTAAAGAGTACATTTCCTATTGAGCATTGTTACCTCCTCCTTTGTTTTTCCCCTACCATCCCTTCCCTCCCACCTCCTCAGCTACATCACCCTTTCCCTCCCCCAACCTCCCACCCATGACTAAATTGTAAAGTTCGCTTTTGGACATAGTGTCTTGTACATCTCATTGTTGCAATGGGTCAACCTGTATCCCTATTTAAACAATTTATTTTTTTCCTTCCGCTCCCCAAATACAGTGAAATACAGAGGTTATATCATGGGGGAGGGACATACAAAGCAACAGAAAAAAATCACGTGGTACCTTACAAATACGTTAGAAACAATAGCAAGCAAGAAAAAGCCACTTGCGTCCTTATATTTCGCTTAACATCATCTTATTTGACCTTTTCTGCTTGTCTCAGACATATACTAGTTATTACAAATAAGGGAAACCATGGGACCTATGTTTCTTTTTTGCATCTATCTGATTTAGATGTGGGGGACCAGTGACAGAATTTCAGTGATTCATCCGATACTTTTGGCTGGATGCTCGGAATTCCTTCTCCTTGCTAGGCTCAGCCTTGTTTGTGAATCACCATGTTTGTGAATGAGGTGGAGAAGGAGCTATTGCCAGTGAAACCCCTCACAAAGGGTGTTTGTTTGTCCTGAAATCTCTTTCTAGTAAAGAGACATTTCACCTTTTTGCCTAAATCTTACAGTGCATGCCAAGTATTTCAGGAGATTGACCCCCAGTGTCTCTAAAACTGGGAATGGTAAGAAAAGTGTGTTCCAGAAACATTCATATTCTTTACATTTATTCCAGGTATTCCAAACTCTATTGAATTATCTGTAAGGCTGGAAAGCTTTGATTACTTTTCCTTTCTTAGAGTAAGTCTGGTAAGAAGAAGTCAATTAAATATTTGTTGTAGTGACTGAGACTAAAGGGCATGACAAATGTAGAAAATTGAGATGAATGAGAAAGTTCAAATTTGAAATAAGGAAGAATTTATTTCAGTCATTGGGTTCTGGTGCTAGATTGAGGGGAGGCATAAGGAGAGCTCTTTGTCCTCCAGTAGGTTTGAGCTAACGAAAAGCAAAGAGAAATGATTGTTTTACAACTCTACCTTAACCTACTTTAAATTTTCATTTTATATTGTCTTAGATTTTTTAGTATGTATTTGTAAAAATGGGATTCGTTATGATATTTTATACATGTTGTTAATTTCTTATAAAATTCACCTCATCCCCCTTTCTAGTTCCACCCACAACTTTTCAAACCAGTTTTAATGAACTCCATTATTTTTTTCATACATGAGAAGTGCTTAATGTGTGTTAGAAATCACAGAAACCTTTTGCAAAAAAGTTTTCTTTTCCCTTCCTTTCCTTGCCTACGTCCTTCATCCATTTCCCCATGAACTTCGTCAATACCATTAATCTTTTCCTGCCTCCCATCCATCTATGCATCCTTCAATATTTCCATCCATCCATGCCTACACTTGAGAATGTAAATATTGTGTAAGTTCAGTTAAAACAGTGCCCAGGCCCCGTGTTCAAGCCGCTGGACTTACCAAAAGAATTATATCAAAGCCTAAAGTGAAATATTCTCCCAATAGCCTCATAAAGTACATCACAAAAATTAAGATTCAGTGATTTACACAGTAACATGTATTCATCTGCATGAATAAAATTTCTAAAATGAAGACAATGTGGAAAATAAGTTCATTAGAAACAAATACTTTAAACATAATGATAAATATATTGAGGATGTTACAAATATAAGATTATATTTTCATGTGCTAAATAATACCACCTCAAAAGGGAACATTCACACATTTTTTTTGCCAAAAATTGTTATATTCCCACATGAGTAAAAGTAATAGAAACTCATAATTGAATATTTAATCAATCATAGTAGTAGCAATATGAAACAGAAAAAACAGAAAATGACTAATAGAAGAAACTAGAGAGAATTTCCAGTATGTGACCATGTGTGATAATTATGATTCTATAAACTAGAACCCAATAAATTTGTTTGCAATAATATTTTCCTGAATAAGTTATTTGAATTGTTTGAGATAAATATATTCAGACTATTAGCATATCCTAAAAATATTAATTGATAATATAACAAGGAATTGCTATCTGCATATAGCTAATGAATGTAATATTTATAATAAAATGAAGGGTAATTTAGAAAGTATAAATCGAAAAGTATTAACAATCATAGTTCAGCGAATAAATATTAGTCTGCCTCCATAACTTTCATTGAATATTAATCTATAAATTCAATTGTGAGAATAAATTTAGAATTTTTGTAGAATGGCCTCATTGCTGGAATACTATTTTTAAAACTTAATCTTCATTGTAAATGTGATGTACAGAAGGGTTATAGTTACATAAATAAGGTAATTAACATATTTCTTTTTTAACAGTGCTACCCCATTTGCTGTTTCTCCCACTGTCCCCTGACCCCCAAATGTCCTAGTTGTAAAGTTCATTTCTAAGATAGTGTCCAGTGAGTATCACTGTAGAATTAGTTCAGTCTTTGTCCCACTGTGATCCCCCTTTACTTCTCTAAATAAGATAAACTTATATACAAGATAAACTTATATACAAGATAAAGGTTATAGAAATGAAAAAAGGTGACAACAGGGAATAAACCACAAAAGAAAGAAAAAAGAAACATCTGCAAAAGTATAATAAAATCTCTCTTTTTTCCATTTCTTGGAGTTCATTCCAATAAATATTTTGTATAGCTGTACACACACATACCATGACGCATACCGTGAGGCATTTTGATCCTCTGTTAAGAATATACTAGAAATATTTTAGTTTTTACAAATGAGGGAAACCATTCAGCCTATGTTTCCTTGGATCTGGCTTATTTAGCTTAGTACAATTTTTTCCCAAAACCTTTCCATTTCCTTATAAAGGCGGCAATGTGTTTTTATAAATACAGCTTCGTAATAGAGTTTGAAGCTTGGTATTGATATTCTTCCAGCTCTTCCTGCTAAGGATTGTTTTTGCTATTTGGAATCTTCTATTATTCCATGTGGATTTTGGGATTGTTTTCTCTATTTCATTGAGGAGTCTTGTTGAGATTTTGATGGATACTGCATGGAATTTGTAGAGAGGTTTGGGCAGTATTGTCATTTCATGGTATTAATCTTCTTAAGCCAGGAGCATGGGTGGTTTTTCCACTTCTTCAAATCTTCTTAGATTTCTTTTTTTTTTCACATTTTTAAACTTTTCAGCATAGAAGTCCTTCACATCTTTGGTTAATTCCTGTCTTTTTGAGGCTACTGCAAAAAGAGTTCCTTTCCTGATTTCAGCTTTGCTCTTTTCATTGTTGGCACATAGAAAGTTCATGAAGATTGCATAGTTTCCCTAGTTTGTACTAACTAGAATATGTCTATGATATTTTTTTAAACTTAATTTTATTTTATTTGTGAGCATACTGTACAGAGGGGTTACAATTACATGGGCAGGATAATGCATACATTTCTTACCAAGCATTGCAGCCTCCTCCTTTGTTTACCCTTCACCTCCCTACCCAGCCTCCCCCCTCCCCGCACCCAATCCTTCCCCCTGTCTATGATATTCTTGAGGGGAATCTCAGTAGCCCAATTACTGCACATAGGACCATTCATAATGAAGTATATCAATATGAACTTCAAGAATTGGAAAACAGGGCTGGGAAGGTAGCTCAGTGGTAGAGTGCTTGACTAGCATGCATGAAGCCCTGGGTTCGATTCCTCAGTACCACATACACAGAAAAAGCCAGAAGTGGTGCTGTGGCTCACGTGGTAGAGCACTAGCTTTGAGCGGAAGAGCTGAGGGACAGTGCCCAGGCCCAGAGTTCAAGCCCCATGACTGACCAAAAAAAAAAAAAGAATTGGAAAACAAGAAGTTCTTATACCATGTAGATAGTTATTTCTTTTTTCCTGTTTTAGTTTTCTGTGCCCTTTGTGTATGAGTTTATCTGATCTGTGGAAAGGAAAGGGAATCGCCAAAAAAAGCCGGGCAAAAGATGATGTACTGCAACAAAGATACTCACTTGACACTATATTGAAAATGAATTATACTGTGATGGGAAGGTGACTCAGTGGTAGAGCGCTTGCCTTGCATGCATGAGGCCCTAGGTTCCATTCCTCAGCACCACATAAGCAGAAAAAAAGATGGAAGTGGCACTGTGGCTCAAGTGGTAGAGTGCTACCCTTGAGCTGAAGAGCTGAGGGTCAGTGCCCAGGCCCAGAGTTCAAGACCCATGACCGGACCCCCCCCCAAAAAAAAAAAGTGAAAATGATTTATACAACCTAGGTGGAAGGTGGTATGGAGGGGTAAGCAGGAAAAATGAAGCAGGGAGGCGATAACAGAGTGAAGAGAGTGGACATCCTTGTCTCCTTCCTGAGTTAAGAGGAAATGGCTTTAGTTTTTCACCCTTAAGTATAATGCTGGCTGTAGGTTTGTCATATACAGCCTTTATTGTATTGAGGAATGTTCACTGGATTCCTAATTTTTCTTGTCAAATTCCTAATTTTCTTGTCAAATGCTTTTTCTGCATCTATTGAGATAACCATGTGGTTCTTATCCTTGCTCCTGTTGGTGTGATGAATTATATTAATTGATTTGCGTATATTGAACTAGCTTTGCATCCCTGAAATGAATCCTGTTTGATCGTGGTGTATGATTTTTTGGATGAGTTGTTGAAGTTGATTGGCCAAAATTTTGTTGAGAAGTTTTGCATCAATGTTCATCAAAGAAATGGGTCTAAAGTTCTCTTTCTTTGTTGAGTCCCTGCCTCGTTTTGGGATGAGGGTTATGATGGCTTCATAGAATGAGTTCAGTAGTGAACTTTCTATTTCCTTGAAGAGTTGGAGGAGTATTGGTGTGAGCTCTGCGTTGAATGCCTTGTAGAATTCTGCTATAAAACCATCTGGTGCTGGGCTTTTCTTAGATGGGAGGTCTCTTATTGCTGTTTCTATTTCAATGCTTGATATAGGCCTGTTAAGATGGTTTAACTCATCTTGGTTTAGTTTTGGCATGTCAATATTTACTAGGAAAAGGTCCATTTCTGCCAAGTTCTCAAACTTATTAGCATAAAGTTTGGAGAAGTATTCCCTTAAAATGTTCTGAATCTTGGTTGTTTCTGTGGTGATGTTTCCATTCTCATCTCTGAGTTTATTTATTTGGTGTGTACTCTTCTTTTTCTGATAAGATTTGCTAAGAATCTGTCAATTTTGTTAAGTTTTTCGAGGAACCAACTCTTTGTTTTGTTGATTCTTTCTGTGGTTTCTTTGGATTCTAGTTCATTTAATTCTGATTTAATTTTAATTATTTCTTTCCATCTACTGGATTGGAGTTTATCTTGCTTCTCTTTTTCAAGGAGGTTCAGATGTTTCATGAAATTGTTGGTTTCAGATCTCTCCACTTTGTTGATGTAGGAACTCAGAGCTATAAACTTGCCTCTGAGTACTGCCTTTGCTGTGTCCCAGAGGAGCTGGTAATTTGTGTGTTCATTTGTGTTGAATGTCATGAACATTTGAATTTCCTTTCTAATCTCTTCCATGACCCACTCATGATTCAGCAGTGTGTTGTTCAGCCTCCATGTGATGCCGGACTTTCTTTGGTGGCTTTTGGTGTTGAGTTCTAATTTTATTCTCTTTTGGTCTGAGAGAATGCACGGTGTAAGTTCAATGTTTTTGAATTTGGTCAAGTTTTCCTTGTGACCTAAAATGTGGTCTATTTTGGAAAATGTTCCCTGTGCTGCTGAGAAAAATGTGTATTCTGATGCTGCTGGGTGAAATATTCGGTAGATGTCTGTTAAGTCTAGTTGATCTATGCAGTTGTTTAGATCTGCAGTTTCTCTGTTGAGTTTTTTTTTTTTTTTGGTCGGTCGTGGGGCTTGAACTCTGGGCCTGGGCGCTGTCCCTCAGCTCTTCAGCTCAAGGCAAGCGCTCTACCACTTGAGCTACAGCGCCACTTCCAGTTTTCTGATGGTTTATTGGAGATAGGAGTCTCATGGTCTGTCCTGCCCGGGCTGGCTTTGAACCGCGATCCTCAGATCTCAGCCTCCTGAGTAGCTAGGATTACAGGCGTGAGCCACCAGCGCCTGGCTTCTCTGTTGAGTTTTTGCGGAGTTGTTCTAACTAGTGGGGATAGTGGTGTGTTAAAGTCCCCAACAGTTAATGTCTTTGGATCTATGTGAGATTTGAGGGAAAGTAATGCTTCTTGGATAAATTTGGGTGCTCTGTTGTTTGGCAAATACAGATTTAGAATTGTAATATCCTCCTGAAGGAAAGATCCCTTAATTAGTATCTTTATCTCTTCTCACTAATTTTAATTTGAAGTCTTTTTTTATCTGATATGAGGATTACAACTCCCACCTGTTTATGGGGGCTGTTTGCTTGGTGGATTTTGTTCCAGCCTCTCATTTTCAGAATTTGTTTTTATGGGCAAGGTTTGACTCCTGAAGGCAGCAGATAGAAGGATCTTGCTTTTTAATCCAACTAGACAGTCTATGTTGCTTAATTGGAGAGTTAATTCCATTAATGTTGAGAGATAGGACTGAGAGGTATTTGGGAGTTCCTGCCATTTTATCCACCACCTTGGGGACTGTGGCAACTGGGTTCTTTCTATGGTTCTTGGATTCTCAGTTTGGGTGCCGTTTCTTGACCTTTATTGTGGTCTTGTTGGTTTTCTATGTGTATGACATCTTTAAGAATCTTTTGTAGGGCTGGTTTGGTGGAGATATATTGTTTCAGTTTTTCTTTGCTATGGAAGGTTTTTATTTGATCTTCAGTTATGAAGGAGAGTTTAGCTGGGTGCAGTATTCTTGGTTGATAGTTGTTTGTCTTTAGGGGATGGCATACATCATTCCAGGCTCTTCTTGCTTTGATTGTCTCTGCTGAGAAATGTGAGGTGATTCTAATTGGTTTCCCTTTATAGGTGATTGAGCTTTTCTCCTTGACAGCTTTAAGGATCTTTTCCTTGGTCTGAATTGATCCTGGGCAGATTATAATGTGATGGTTTGATGACCTGTTCTGGTTTGGTCTATTTGGGGTTCTAAAAGCTTCTTTTATCTGAATAGGCCTATCTTTTTGCATGTTTGGGAAGTTCTCTTCTAGGATCCTGTTAAATAAATTTCCAAGACCTTCAACTTCTGTCTCTAGGTGCTCCTCTACATCCATTATCCTCAGGTTAGGCCTTCTGATGGTGTCTTCCAAATGTTGAATAGATCTATCATATTTCTTGGATTTGCCTTGTATAGTTGTCTGTTCTTTCTCTATAATATCTTGGCTATCTTCAATCCCTGAGATTTGATCTTCTGCATGGTCTAACCTACTGTCAAGTCTTTCTACTTTTTTTGTTTTTCTTTTCTTTCTAATTGGTTGTCTTTGACAGCTTCAAATTCTTTGTTGGAGCTTTGTTTTAGATCTTGTATGAACTTCTTCCTTAATTTGGTGTTCAGTGTTTTTTCTCAGATAACTTAGTTGATTGGTTATGGTTTCCTTGGACTTCCATTCCTTCTGTTGGGCTCCATTCAGTATTCCTTTTGTGGTCTCCCTGAATTCTTTCAGCTGTCTGTTTATGGATTCCATGGGTTCCTGTATTAGTCTTTATTTATTCCCATCCCGCTCTCACAATTCCTGTAATTCTCTTTGACTGTTCTCAGCCTGCTCATGCAATTCCTGTTTTTCCCTTTGAGTGTTCTCAGCCTGTTCACGCCATTCCTGCCTTTCTCTTTGAGTATTCTCAAGTTGTTCATGCAAATCCTGTATCAGTTTTTGAGTAGCTTCCTCATGCATATAAGATTCCTGTATTAATCTTTGGTTTGCCTCCTCTCCCTCCCTATTACCCTCACGCTGAATTCTTTGCAGGTTTTCAATCTTTTCATTTACCATGGTTACCAGTAGTGTTTGGAGAGCTTTTTGGGAACTCTCCTCTGGTTTATTCATTAACTGCTCTGTCACCTGATTATCATGAGTGGGAGATGAGATAACTGGACTTGCCTGTTTTCTTGAGTTTTTCTGGCTTGTTCTGCCCATTTGGTATGAAAGTAACACCGATTTTTGCTAGAACACTATTTTAAGGCAAGTATCAACCAGAATCCTGTAGTTGCACAGTAAAAATGCCTGCCGATACAGTGTAACTATGGATTTCTTTCTCTCTTTTTGTCCGTTATGAGGCTTGAACTCTGGGCTGAGTGCTGTTCCTCAGCTCTTCAGCTCAAGGCGAGTGCTCTACCACTTGAGCTATAGCGCCACTTCCTGTTTTCTGGTGGTTTATTGGAGATAAGATTTTCACAGACTTTCCTGCCCGAGCTGGCTTTGAAATATGATCCTCAGTCAAGAAAATGTGGTATATATACACAATGGAATTCTATGCCTCCATCAGAAAGAATGACATTGCCCCATTTGTTAGGAAATGGAAAAACTTGGAAA
>NW_012267280.1:620135-630215 GCF_000151885.1 Dipodomys ordii | reverse complement strand
TGGGGGGGAGGGGGGAGGCTGGGAAGGGATGTGAAGGATAAACAAAAGGAGGAAGCTGCAATGCTTGGTAAAAAATGTACGCATTATCCTGCCCATGTAATTGTAACCCCTCTGTACAGTATCTTCACAAATAAAAGAAAAAAAAAAGAAAAAAAAAGAAATATGATCTCAGATCTCAGCCTCCTGAGTAGCTAGGATTACAGACATGAGCCCCTGGTGCCTGGCTACAACTATGGATTAATGGGCTAAGAACAGCAAAGAAGGATTTGGCAAACTAGAAATGATTAGGTTTAGGGAGAAATGGGGGGTAGAATAGGATTAGATGGATGTGGAGAGGTAAAAGGATAGTGAATTTAACCACGTCCTAGTCTCAGAGAGCAAAATGGATTGGAGAGAGATTAAAAAAACAAGAAAAAGTGGAAAAACAAAATTTAAATTTTAAAATTGAAACTCTTAAAAATTATGTAAATTTAAAGAAATGATATTTAGAGAAGATATGGATAGGATGAGAGGGAGGGATAGAAAGGAAACATGAAAAACTAAAATATAAAAATCCTTAAAATTAGTTATTTGACAATTACATAGGTATAAAGAGATAATACTGCTATTGAAGAAATTAAGCCTAAGAGGTTGTGAATTGACTAATTTCTGGATTAAGTATGTACACAATAGTGGATAAGGCCTAATAATTGACAACTTGTATATATCTGGGGATGAATAGAACAGCAATTAAGTCACACAAAAAAGAGAGAAAAAAGAATAAAAAAAGGACTAAAAGGTCAAAAGAGATTCAAAAGAAAAGCACACAACTCATATACACCTAAAATAAAAATTATGAGGGAAAAAGATTAATAGAAAACAATTTTTTTAAAAAATGAAAATTAAAAAATGTACAAAAAATTGATTTTTTTTGCGGGGGGGGGGGGGGGGGGAGGCAGGGTAGGGAGGGCGGGAATGGGAAGGTCCTGTTTCTCATTTGTGTCCATAACCAGTCTCTTGGTGGAGTCTCTGGTCTACTTGTGGTGTTTGGTTTTCCTGTGGCTTGATTGTTTTGTTGTCTGTTTGAGCACGCAGAAATCCTGTGTTACCCAGGATTTACCCAGGATCCTCCTCCCAGGCTAGATCAGTGGTAGGGAGATCTGCTTTGAGTTATCACAAAAGAGAGAGATGGCTGTTTCCTCTAGTTTGGAGATGCTGTGATGAGGCTAGGTTCTGGGTAGGGTTGAGTCCTTTCAGCAAACAGTAGCTTTTCCCTGAGGGGCTAGCTTCTGAGATATTCACAGAGCTCAGCCTGGAGCCATTCTCAGGGTTTATGTTTACTGAATTTCAGTTGATTGTCAAAGCTGCTGTAGGGAGGGGTAGCCTTTGGCTCTGGCGGAGCTTCTTCTGCCTGGGCTGGGTGACTTTCCCCTGGGTGGAGTTGAGCCTGGCAGGTCAGGTCAGGTTCCTGTGACCTGCTAAATGACTCTTTTGTTTTCTTCCAAGGTCTGAATTGGAACTAGCTGCTCAGCCAGGCCTTTGTCAGTATCAAAGATGGCCATCTCCGATTTTGGTATTGGGGGAGGGGCAGCCTTCCCTCCTTTGCTCCCTGAGGAGGAGTGAGGATATCAGGATTGTACTAATGCTGGAGTGTTGGTTCCTGGGCCATTTCTGGTCTGCTGTCTACAGGATGAAGATATCTGCTCCCTGTCAGTTCTTGCTGGTGTTGAGTAGAATCCACTCACCCGCTGTGTCTGATGCCTTTGTCCTGAACTTTCTCTGTAGGTATTGCGGCTACAGCCTCCGCTGCTGCTGCAGTTGCTGTGGCTACTGGCATCTGCTCAGCTCTGTCACCTTGCCTGGATTTTCCCTCTCTGGCCAAACTCTCTGTACAGTAATGGCACACTTGGTGTGATTCTCTAGCCTAGGACTGTCCACTGGAACACTAAAACTGCTTTCTATCTGAGAGTTTGTTTACCCTCCTGCTTCTCCTCTGCCTTCTTCCTTGGAATATCCGTGATAATTTTATATGTGAACACAAATTCTTTTAATCTGATGTGCGTTTATCCATTACTTTTATTTCCTCTGAAAATTTAAATTATCCTATCACCGTGTAGTAACTTATTTCATTCATGCATGTAAAATTCCTCATGTTTTTATAGAATATATGTAAACCTTTTGAAATAAAAAATCAGATAAAAATTTTGATATAGCATTTGATTTCTAATTCCTCTCCCCTCCAGCCACAAAGTCTCTCTCTCTCTCTCTCTCACACACACACACACACATACACATGTACACACACAACCAAGATAGGAAAATCTTGACTCAGGGCCCATATCCAGCTTGCTTTTTATCTATAAAGTTTGTTCGGAGCACAAAGAAAACTAATTTTATGTAAATATGTTTTCCATTCTTCTTCTTTCTGTCCTATTTATCTTTCAACTTCTCTTTTATGTGCAATTAGCTTTCTTCATGACTGCCATCCATACACACTTGCTTCAACACATCCATCCATGCATGTATGCATTCTGTTCATTCCTTCATTTACGAGAAAAGAGGGTTGTATAAATTTATCGAAGTTTCAACTAAGAAGAAATTAACAAGGATTAGAAAATATCATGCAAAATCACTAAAATCAAATATTTTCCCATTCACTTAATATCACACAATGAGGCTTCAGTATTTTATACAATAATATAAACTCAAGTCCAATAATGAAATTGTAAAATAAATAAGAAAGCTAGGCAAAAGTATATAGAAACTAATAAGTACTTAGATCATATCTTGATTAGTATATTGAAGAAGTTGGAAATACAGTATACTTAGTTTCATTTGTTAAACATCTTGCTCTCAAAAAAAATGAACACATTATTTTGTCAGTGTTTTATTTTCAAGAAATTTTCATTAGTATAAATTAATAGCTACATGGGCCAAGAAGGTGGCTCAGTGGTAGACCGCTTGCCTTGCATGCTCAAGACCCTGGGTTCGATTCCTCAGCACCACATAAGCAAAATGAAAAAAGCCAGAAGTGGCTCATTCTGAGCAGGAAAATCCATGAGACTCTTAGTTCCAATTAAATGTGAAAAAACTAGAAATGAAGCTGTGATTCAAACTATAAAGCAGACTTGAATGAATACATTAAGCGATAGTGTAGGCCCTGAGATAAACAATGTATACATAAATTTAAGTACATTCAGAAGAAACATGTACTAAGGATTGGAACAGACAAGAAATAAGTGCAATTGTGTCTACATGTGTTAAATATGTGATTCTGCAGAAATCATATAGGAGCCACTAAGCCAACCTATTTGAAATAATAAGTAATGCTTTCCTGACCAAATTAAGAATTTTGAAATATGACAGATAAACATGTTCATGTGTCAATAGCCTCTCATAAGTGACTCCATTACAAGAATTAATTTTATGTATATTGAGTGCAGAAATTTCCATGTACCAAATTCATGAAAAGTGGGTAAACAATAAATTGAAAGTTATTCTGTACCATAGGAGCAAACTATGATGAATTACTTACCTTTTAAACAGGCATTTAACCTTAAGACTAAAATCTTAAGATAAAATTACAAAGTCTTCTACATTGCAATCTTGAATTGAGTAGTTCTGTAGCATATACAAGTTATTCCTAAAGCCTTATGAGGAAAGCAGAATGAGAGGGAGATAGAGAAGGAGAACGAGAAAGAGGGAGAGAGGCAGAAAAATAGGCTTAGGTCCCACAAGAGACTCAAGATTACTGCAAAAGGCAAACATGTGAATAGAAATATATAAGTATTGAACAAAGCAATCTGTAAGGATCATGTTAAAAGGTGAAGTTTTGTGAAGCAGAATATAAAATAGTAAAATGTATTAGAAGACTATGCAACATGGTAGTGTGTAGACACAAAGCTAGTATGCTTGAAAATTTAGAAAAATGATTGGGAAAGACAACAGTGAAAAGAAACTGAGAAGAAGGGATAATAAGATTAAGTGCAAGACAGGTTGGGTCATAGGGGAGCTCTATGTGGAGTCTTTTGAGGAAACTCCATACTACTTTCCAAAGTGGTTGAACAAGTTTACACTCCCACCAACAATGTAGTAAGGTTTCCTTCTGTCCACATCCCCTACAGCATCTGTTGTTATTAGAGTTCTTGATTATAGCCGTTCTAACTGGGGTGAGTTGGTATCTCAATGATGTTTTGATTTACATTTCTTTTATGGTTAGGGAGGTTGAGCATTTCTTCATGTGTGTATTGGCCCTCCTTTCCTGTTCAGAGAAGTTTCTCTTTAAGTCTTTATAGCCCACTTATTTATTGGGCAGTTGTTTGAGGATTTGTTGTTGGGGGTGGGCATTTCCCCAAATGATCACAAAGAAGACCACACTAAAGCTACCAGCACAACTAAGTTTATTGCAGCATCATTTACCATAGCTAAGATATGGAACCAACCCAGATGCCTCTCAGTAGATGAATGGATCAAGAACATGTGGTATACATACACAATGGAATTCTATGCCTCCAACAGGAAGAATGACATTACCCCATTTGTTAGCAAATGGAAAGACTTGGAAAAAATTATATTAGGTGAAGTAAGCCAGGCCCAAAGAAATATAGGTCCCATGGTTTCCCTTATTTGCAATAACTAGTATATGTCTGAGACAAACAGAAACTGTCAGACAAGTTGATGTTAGGCGAAATGAATTCCAAGGTAAGGATTCAAAGATTTTTTTCTTTCTTGCAATTGTTTCCAACCTATTTATAAGATGATTTTTTTTTGTTGCTTTGTATGTACCTCCCTCAGGGTCCACGCCCTGCATTCACTGTATTTGATATTGTTATACTTTGTAGAGGGGAAGGAAAAAAACAAACCGTTTAAATAGGGTTACAGGTAGACCCTTTACAACAATGAGATGTACAAGTCGTTATGTCGAAAAATGAATTTTACCAGTTTGGCGGGTTGAGGGTACAGGGTGTGGAGAGGTGGTCGTTGGGAGTGTGGAAGTTGGGGAATGGAGAGGGGAAGGGATGGTATGGGGAAACAAAGGAGGCAGCAATGCTTGATAAGAAATGTACTCACTATCTTGCCCACGTAATTGTAACCCCTCTGTATAGTATTTTCACAATAATAAAAAAAATTGAAAACAACAACAAAAAAACCGACAGGCACCCTTACCTCACTTCTGTAATCCTATCAGGAGGCTGAGATCTGTGGATCGTGGTTGAAAGGTGTGTTTGAAAACTAGCCCAAACAAGAATGCCCATGAGGCTCTTATCTCCAATAAAGCACCACTAAACCGGAAGTGGCACTGTGGCTGAAGTAGTAGAGCACTAGCTTTGAGCTGAAGAGCTCAGGGACAGTACCTAGGCCTAGAGTTCAAGCCCCATAACTGACCAAAAGAAAAAAAAATTAAGTGCCGATTAAATAGGAGGCCCCAAATCTATACAAGAAAAATTCAAATTCAAATGGCTATCAACACTACTTGTGACTGCCACTACTAGAAAATGAGCAAAAGACACTTATTATGGAAGTAAAAATTCTACAATAGAAAGTGATAAAACGATGCAAAATTACTGTAGATATATATCACATCTTCTGTATTCTAATCAACCCTAGGAGCTTGTTTTCTTTTATTCCTAAAAGCATGCAAAGAATTTCTATTGGGCATTAACAAGATGATATAGCACTTTGGGGCAAAGATGCAGCCTAGGAGCCCTGCACCAGAGGCCAAGATGGAGAAGACCTCCACAGCCACCATGACCTTCCCCTTGGCACTGTGGCAGACAGGCAGGAAGGTGAGCCACACACTGCAGAACACCAGCATGCTGAAGGTGAGGAACTTGGCTTCATTGAAGGTGTCAGGCAGGTTCCTGGCCAGGAAAGCCACAGTGAAGCTGGCCAGGGCCAGGGAGCCCAGGTATCCCAGGACACAGTAGAAGGCAGTGAGGGAGCCCTTGTTGCACAGGATGATGATGTGGCCATGTTCAGAGTGTGCATCTGTGTCCACAAAGGGAGGAGAGGTTCCCAGCCAGAGTCCACAGAGCACCACCTGGATGAGGGTGCAGATGGGGATGATGAGGTTAGGAGCCCCTGATACCAGCAGCCACCTCATCCTTCTCCCTGGAGAAGTGGCCTTGAAGGCCAGAACCACAGTCACTGTTTTGGCCAAGACAGTGGAAACAGCCACAGTGAAGACAAGTCCAAATGTGATCTGCTGCAGGATGCAGTTGACTGTGTTGGGATGGCCAAGAAAGAGCAAGGAACAGAGGAAACAGAAGATAAGGGAGATGAGCAAGATGTAACTGAGAGTCCGGTTATTGGCCTTGACAATGGGGTTGTCATGGTGTTTGACAAACATTCCAAGAACAGCAACAGTTAGCATAGAGAAATAGAGAGCCAGGCAAGCCAGAGCCATGCCCAAGGGATCTCCAAAAGCCAGGAAACTTGCAGTTCTCAGGAGGCACTGGTTTCTCTGTGTGTTGGCATACTGATGATTCGCACATTTCACACACTGGTCCATATCTGGTAAGAAGTGTAATCTACCATTAGCTGTTGTGAATGTCTGTTTCTTCAAAGGAATTAGGAAATGGTTCACTTATATGTATTTCTAATATGTGGGCATTTAGGATAATAAAAGTATTTTTTGTTGCTTTTCTAAACCATAACCCCATCTCATTTCCTGTTTATTTAAATTTTTTCCTTTAGTGATTACCACAGTTGTTAACAATGTGCCAATTGGGGTATTCTAATATCCTAACAACAACTCTCTACACCTTCTCACTTACTTTAACAGAATTGTGCCAAGTTCTATAATCCTATTGAAAGTGATAAATTATACAAGTTACTCTTCCTACATGTCCCCAGTACAATATCAATCTTTTCCCTATCTCACATCCTTGCATTCATCTCATTATATATGTCTCTCCTATTCCTCTGTGAAGCAGTAGGAATAGAGAAACCACTCTTGGACATTCTACAGTTATGCTCACTTGCTAATCAGAATGCACATTTCTGAGTACTTGCTCTGTTACATGAACAGTTCTGAGCACTGAGAACCAAAGATATGCCAGATACTTGTTTTCTATGTGGACAAATGGTTAGTTTTAAGATCAACACTGTCATTAATATTTGTATTTAACTTTATATGTTAGAGTTTATATGATTATTGATAAGAGGTATTCCTGGAGATAACTTTACCTAGAAAATATTTTGACTAGAAAATATTTCTCAAATATGTAATTCAAAGCCATGACTTATCCTATTTGAATAGCAATACCAGTACTTTTCACAACTAAATTATTAACACAGATAAGGTAAATGGGGTCTGTAATCCTAATGTACAACTTCTGAATTGATTCATTTAGGTTGAGGAAAACTAGAGAGAGGTGAAGAATTTCTTCATAATAGACTTACCTGTCCCATTTGCAATCTCATTCTCTGGGCAAGAGCTACAATCAAAGCAACAGGCAGCTTTTCCCTCTTGAGGAGATTTCCTAAATCCAGGACTACAACTCTCACTGCAGACAGAGTGAGGAGTCTGAGGAAAATCAGGTATATGTTAGTAAGTGTTCAGACTTACATACCTAACCCTCCATTGTTTTAAAACAAGTTCATCATTTTCAAGGCTTAGATTAAGTATAATGTTTCTGTGCAACTAAGTGCAGTCAATTAATTGAATTGTGTTATAGATTTTTATAGCCCATAAAACTCAAAGGTTTATGTGCTGGCACCTTGATTTCTAGCCTGTAGAAATATTACAAAATAAGATGGAAACTAATCTTGAGGAAGTAAGTCTTAGTGTACAGCCCTGTGGAACTTGAATTCATGTCATTATTTTACCTTGTCTCATACTCATCTCTCACATGGGGAAGAGAAAGGAGGAAGACCTCCATTGTATAGGATTATGTGAACCCAAGGCCCATTATAACTTCCTCTTCATTTTCCAGTGGCCATGAGATGAGAATCTTCTCACAGGTGCCTTCAATAATTCCTCTCACCAAAGCTGCTTAATTAGCAGGTCAACTGAGCATTTAGTGAAACATCCACAAAAGGGAACAAAATAAACCTTTTAAAGTGATACATAAAGTGATTCCTCAGGTACTTTGTCACAGTTTTAGAAATCCACTAGAAAGATAATATTCTAAATCAACACTTAGAAAAACATTCAATTTTTTTGGTGCTGATCCTGTGGCTTGAATTCAAGGTCTGGGCACTGCCCTTGAGTGTGTTTTGCTCAAGGTTAGCCCTCTACTACTTGAGTCAAATCTCTACTTCTAGATTTGTGGTGGTTTATTGGAGATGAGGGTCATAAACTTTCCTGCTTGGGCTGACTTTAAACCATGATCTTGAGCTCTCAGCTACCTGAGCAGCTAGGAATATAGGAGAAAGTTGCTGGCACTCAGGCAGGTATAAATTTATAGGGAAACTATTGCTTATTTATATGTTGTTAAAATGACTATGATTAGATCCAACCCACCTCAGTGGTTCCTGTGGCCCACTCTACCATATCTTCAGAAACAGACAGTTGATTACCATGGAGAGCATATGGAGAAAACATTCCTACTTTCACCTGAAGTTCAAGACCTTCTGGAAAATTCCAAATGTTCAGAATGTCATACTGTGGCTCCAATTTCCTATTATCATCCAAAATCACTTGATCTCCAGAAGGATTGTAAAATTGGATGTTCTTTAGGAAAGGGTGAAGCTAAAACAGAAACAACACCTTAAAGTGAAATATATCCCAGAATTAAGAGTGAAAACCTGATCTAAGA
This sequence comes from Dipodomys ordii, assembly GCF_000151885.1. Taxonomy (NCBI): domain Eukaryota; kingdom Metazoa; phylum Chordata; class Mammalia; order Rodentia; family Heteromyidae; genus Dipodomys; species Dipodomys ordii. The sequence continues at coordinate 621,474 of NW_012267280.1, read as the reverse complement.
AAAGCGCCCAATGGCCCTTCATCTCTCATTCCAAAGTCAAGATTAACTCAGAAATCTAATGAAGTATCCTAGACAAAAACCTTTGGAGGAATAAAGATAGTCTTCCTGAATCCCTGTCATTCAGAAAAGGACTACAAGGCCTTTATTCAAGAGAAACCAGTATCACATAAATAGCCGTGAATGAGACAGTTGTCATTTGTCTAGTGTGGGGGGATAGCAAAGATGGCCCTGAGAGGAAATTGAGTGGGCAGAGCTGGATTTGTTTAGGTTCAGTGTGTAAACAACTCATGGAAGCTTAGGTGCATGTTAAGGTATGGCCTTTCAGTGATTGGTTGGTTCCATTTCCTCTCCTCCCACGCAGTCTTTTGCTTTAAAAAGGGGATGCTCCCTGCTAATAAACAAGTTTCTGCTTGACTTGACTCCCTGCTGTGTCTGATTGTCTCCTGGGCTGAGAGGCTGGGGAACGGGGCGGGGCGAGCGGCGGCACTTTGCACTTACCTCTCCTCGGACCCTGTCCATCCAAAGACGCACGAAGACCCAACAGTCTAGCTGCAGCTTGTCACAACCACTATTTTTTATGAGCATCTATAGTTTAAACTTGCTAAATTTTTAATACCAAAGTTGAATGAAACTAGCTCACTAAAAAAAATATGGACAATTCTGCTCAGCAGGTAATCCTTTGCTGTTACTGAAGAAACATCTGGGAGAAAGCTATATTTACAGTTTTCAAAACATTAGCTATGAGAATGTTGAGGTTATATATAACTAAACAAATTCACCAATTGGGTACTGGTGGCTGACTCTTGTATCCTAGCTATTCAGGAGCTGAAATCTGAGGATTGCAGTTTGAAGCCAGTCCAGCAGAATCATCCTTGAGACTCTTATCTACAATTGACAACTCCAAAAAGCCAGAAGTAGTGCTGTGGTTCAAATGGTAGAGCACTAACCTTGAGCGCAAAGACTCAGGGACAACACCTGGGAACTGACTTCACATCCCTGGACCAGCCAAAAAATAGAGAAATATGGATTGTATTTTATTTTTGTTGCTGGTCATATTTTCTTATTTATTTATTTCTTTATTTTTTGGTTCTGGTCTTGGACCCCGAACTCTGGGCCTGGGCCCTGTCCCTCAGCTCTTTAGCTCAAGGCTAGGGCTCTATCACTTGAGCCACAGCACCACTTCCGTTTTTTTTTTCTTTTTGCTTATGTGGTGCTGAGAAATCAAACCCAGGGCCCCATGCATGCAAGGCAAGCGCTCTACCACTGAGCCACCTTCCCAGCCCCATATATTCTTGAGAGGAGATAAACACATATCTACAGTACCTCACAGATACTTAAA
>NW_012267280.1:607268-618250 GCF_000151885.1 Dipodomys ordii | reverse complement strand
CTACTTGTTTTTTTTTTTGGTTGGTCATGGGGCTTGAACTCTGGGCCTGGGCGCTGTCCCTCAGCTCTTCAGCTCAAGGCAAGCGCTCTACCACTTAAGCTACAGCGCCACTTCCGGTTTTCTAGTGGTTTATTGGAGATAGGAGTCTCACGGTCTTTCCTGCCCGGGCTGGCTTTGAACCGCGATTCTCAGATCTCAGCCTCCTGAGTAGCTAGGATTACAGGCATGAGCCACCAGCGCCCAGCTTGACTACTTGCTGATACCACAGAATTTGATAGGTTCATAGCTCCAGTCGCTTCCTATCATTCTGACCCCTAAAATGACACTGAAATAGATATTTTTATATCTGTGTATCCCTCCTATCATCACCTGTGGAAATCTGTAGAGGTCTAGCAGTGTCCCAATCTGGGCTGATGTTACTCCTAATGGTCCTGTAAGTACTGCTACAGATGTGGTGTCTCTTATACAGGAGTAGTTTGGAATCTTGTACTTTCCAAAGAGCCAAATGAAGGGATTCTTGAATATTCTCCAAGCTCCAACGTAAACATCATAGATATCAAATCCCAGAGTCAAGTTATGTAAAAGATCAGGGTTTTTGTTGATCTCCTCAATAGCAAAAACTAAGGCCAAAATAAGCTGATAGTTCTTGAAGATAGACCTGCATATCAAGCATAGAAATTGAGGAGAAATGTTTAAAAACTTAAGACTTTGATGGATTGAATGCTTGCTTCTTTGCCAATGAGTATTAAAACATTATTCTGAATTGAGATGGATTGTGAATGTAGTTTTATGCTTAGATATAGGTTTAGACATGAGGGGAATATGTCATGAAGAAGAGTCAGAAACTTACTTAATCTGAGACATAGCTGGTTTGTCCCCCATTACCACATGCACCACAGCAAAAAGCTGTTGTCCATTAAATATGGATTAGGCTTTCAGAAGACATCAGGCACTCTCTTTATCTTAGGATATTTAGCTTCACCTGTGGAAAATAAATCTTTGAATCACCCAGGTTATGTTATGTGTTTGTTTATTTTGCCAGTATGTATGGATATGAATTTGCCTCTGAGTACTGCCTTTTTTGTGTCCCAAAGGAGTTGGCACTTGTGTCTTCATTTAAATTATATCCCAGAAATAATTAAAGTTTCTTATCTCCTGAATGACCCACTGATTACTCAGCAATGAGTATTTTCCAATGAATTTGAGTATTTTCTGTGATAGTTTGTGCTGTTGAACTCTACTATAATTGTGTTGTGATCTGACAGGATACAGGGCATATATTGTTGAAAATTTTTCTTGTTCATTAATGTTTTTGTCTTTTGGATTGAAAAATTTTACTTCAGCACATCTTGTAGGAAAGGTCTTGTAGATATCTATCTATCTATATTCTATTAACTGTCTTGTCTATGAATATCTCTATCCTTCTTTCACTTCTAAAGGCTATCTTTGCTAAGTACAACAGTCTTGTTGGATACGTTGCATATTTTCAATCTTCAGTACTTCATACAATGCCCTCCTGGCATGGATCTACTGAGGAGTCAGCTGTTAGGGAAATAGGGGCACATTTATATGTTCTGGGTCCCATTTCTAGTCTAGGGAACATTCTCAGTACATATATTTCACTTATGAGAGCTTGATCAAATTTGATTAACCTTTCATCTTTAGGTATCTTGCATTGTATCTCTGTGGACATTAGGAATTTTACATTCTCACTATTAGAACAAGCATTATACCTTTTTGGGCATTCTCAATCATTTACTGAACCTGAAATACACTAATTTTTACTTATTTTAAATACTGCTGTCAAATTTTGATAAGCCTCTTTTTCACACAGTGTCACACTTGCTTCCAGTTTACTCATGTATAATTGTATGTTCAAAAAGCATTTCTTCAATGTCACTATTTTCTCCTGTTTGAAGACATCACTAATGTGAGAGGCTTCCACTGTGATAATTTCACACACATCTGTTGAAAAAGTTGATATTTTCATTTTCATCTCCATCTTGCCTCCATTGTTTCGTTTTTTAAACAATGTGAGTTGATTTCATTATGCTAATTTTTTTTATAACATACACACACACCCTTGTATAGACAAATGTAACAAAAGGAAGGAAGGAAGGAGGAAAGGAAGGAAGGAGGAAAGAAAAAGAATGAATGAATGAAAGAAAGGCAGGCAGGCAGTACTCAGAGGCAAGTTCATATCCATGAGTACTTGCCTCAACAGATTAGAAAATTCCCAAATAACACCTTAATGATGCACCTCAAGCTTCTAGAAAAAGAGGAACAAGACAAACCAAAACCCAGTAGTCTGAAGGAAATTGTTAAAAAGTGTAGCAAAATTATATGAATTAGAGAGTAAAAAACTATACAGAGAATCCACAAAATCTACAAAATCAAAAGGTAGTTCTCTGAAAAAATAAAATTGAAGCTGAAATATGGGGAGTTTGGATCTGGGTGGTGCCATCTTAGCCTCCTGGTGGATGGTAGGTTCTGGCATCTTGTCTTCATGGTGGGGGAAAGTGAAGTCCCCTGCCTCCCAGGTTTTGGCACATGAATCCCTGGAGGCATGGGCAAGCACTTGTCTGATAGGTTATTAGTCCTGTAAGTCCACGGCCAGGGACTGGGAGTTTCCTGTAACCTTGCTCCCTGACTGACCCTGTTTAGGCTCACACTAGCTCATGTGCCACTACGCCCTGCCATTTGCCTCCATGTTCTTGTCCTATCTCTTGTCTCCTGTCTTCTGGCATCTTATTTGAACTCTCTTTTGGAACTGAATTTTTTTTTTTTGGTCGGTCATGGAGCTTGAATTCTGGTCTGGGCGCTGTCCTTCAGCTCTTCAGATCAAGGTGACTGCTCTACCACTTGAGCCACAGCACCACTTTGGTTCTCTGGTGGTTTATTGGAGCTAAGAGTCTAATGGACTTTCCTGCCTGGGCTGGAATTGAACCACCATCCTCAGATCTCAGGCTTCTCAGTAGTGAGGATTATAGGTGTGAGCCAATGGTGCCCGGCATCTGAATTGGTTTTTTGGTAATGTTATTTTCTTTGTTTCCTTTCTGGCCTTCATGGCACAGTTTCCTAACAGTGTTAAGTGTATTTATTGGCTGCCACCACCATGTGGTTGCTGGACTTTTAATAAAGACTTTGATTCAGCCTTTCAACATGTGACTTCTGTTGTCTCACCTGACAACAGAGCCACCCAAATAAAAAATTAGATATGAAAAGGGAAACATCACCACAGACTCAAGGAAAATTCAAGAATATTCAAAGAGAGCACTTTATAAGCTTCTGTAGAAGAAATATATCTCAGAAATGATAGATTCTTAGGCAAAATAAATATACCCAAACTGAATCAGGAAGACATGAATCAGCTAAACAGACTTACCACAAGCAATGAGATTGAATTGGCAGTAACACACATCCTTCCCAGGAAAAGCACAGAACCTGATGGTTTGTTTCATAGCTGAACTCTTTATGACCTTTAAAGGAGAATTATCACCAATACTCCTCAAATTCTTCAATGAAATAGAAAGAGATGGGACACTAACAAACTCATTCTATAAAGCCAGCATACACTTATCCCAAACCAGATAAGGACACGTTGAGAAAAGAGAACTTTGGAACTACCTCCTTGATGAACATTGATATATAACTTCTCAACAAAATACTGGCAAATGGAACCCAACAATTGATTGAGAAATTCATATACTATGATCAAATGGAATTCATTACAGGGGATGCAAATTGGTTTAACATATGTAAGTCAATTAATTTATTACAGCACATCAACAGAAGTAAGGACAAGAACCACATGATCTCTCAATAGAGGCAGAAAAAGCCTTTGACAAGAATCAATGCTCTTTTTTGATAAATGCTCTGGAGAAGCTAGGAATCCCTGGAACATTCCCCAGTATAATGAAGACTGTATATGAGAAACCTACAACCAGCATTATGCTTAATGGTGAAAAACTAAAGTCCTTTCCCATAAAAGCAGGAACAAGACAAAGATATCCACTCTCCATTCTCTTCAGCATAGTATTGGAATCCTAGCAAGAGCAATAGACAAAAGAAAAACACTTAGGGGATCTAATAGGAAAGTAACAACTAAAACTATCTCTTTTTACAGATGACATGGCTCTGTACTTAAAGGACCCCAAAATATCCTCCTGCAAGGTACTAGAATAATGAATTTAATTCAGTGATTAGTACATGATTAAATGAATTGCTTTGCAAGGCAAATTTCAAGGGATAAATTGGTCTTTGGCATAAATAAAAATAAAGAGAATGTCAGAATCCATAGACACAGAAAAAGAAGTAATAAAATGGAGCTTTTTGCTTAAATCTGGAGTCCAGATAATGTACTTAAGAACCTACACTGTATCTGAAGAAACCAGGAAAACAAGCCCCAAATTACTAGGAAGAATGAAATAACCAAGTGGTAGAAAAAGGATTAGCTACTCAATAAAATGATGATGAGGTTCTACAAAAACAACAGGGTGATAAGAATGAAGTTAAATCATGAAGAAGCAAAGGAGAAAGCAACAACATTGCTCATCTCAACATATACCCTTTATTATTTTGGATGTCAGAATTAGTATGGTGAAAGTAGCCATATTACTGAAAAGCCATCTACAAATTCTGTGCAGTCTCCATCAAAATTCCTATCACTTCCTTCACAGAAATAGAAAAGGCAAGACTAAATTTTATGAAAAATGAAATCCTCCCTTAGTCAAAGCTATCCTAAGACACAAGAACAGTACTCAAGTATCCCTGTATCTGCTTTTCTCTTCTTGTGTCCAGCCATAACAGCAGATTAAATACTGACAAAAACAGACACAGTGATCAAAGAAATATAAGACCAAGAATTACTTGCAAACAACCAGAGATATGTGATTCTTGGAGAGGTTGCCAAATAATACATGGCCTAAAGATGGTACCCTTACTAAGGGGTGGCCGTGTGAAACTGGATATCCATGTGTCAAACACTAAAACTAGATATTATCTTTCAACCTGTTATTTTATAAACTCAAAATTGACCAGACCTTAATAGAGATTGGAACTTGATGAGCAATAGAGAAAATAAGGAGAAACATTCATACACAGGTAACTGAAATAGGACTCAAATAGTTCATAAAATAACATCAAGAATTGAGCTCTGGATGTTACTAAGCAGTAGAATCCTTTCACATTTCCAGTGCTGGGGAGGGGGGTGGAATGTAGGGCCTTCTGAATGGGCCCTATATTCTATCCCCCTCATCAGCACTAGAAATGTAAAGTATCAGTGCTTGTATCCAATTTAAAAGATTCAGCACAAAGAAAGAAATGGTGGGACAGACAAATAGTTAAAAAGACGGCTAGCTATACATCTCACAGAATTAATCACATAATGTAAAACAACCCTAAATCTTAAATAGCAGTAGGAAAATATCCAATGAAGGAACAGACACTTTAAAATTAAAAAGTACAGATAGAATATTAATACAGAAAAAGTTCAACTATTTGAGCACTCAGGGAAATACAAATCAAGGCTACAGTGAAGTTACCTATCAACTCAGACAAAAATTGCAATTTTGGTGATGGTTTATAAAAATTAGGGATTGGAGAATCCTAAGAAATTAAAGCTACTTGTACTGGTGACTCATACCTGTAACCCTAGCTGAACCTGAGGTTGTGAGCCTAAGATCTAGAAACAAAGCCAGCTGGGGCAGAAAAGTCCATGACACACTTTATCACCAGTTAACCAAGAAAAACCTAGCAGTGGAGGTGTAATTCAAATGGTAGAATATCAGTCTTGAGAGGAAAGGCCAAATAAAGTAAGTGAAATCACCAGTGCCTTGTGTCTGTGACCCTAGCTACCTCAGAAAGATGAGAATGAGAAGAAAAGTAGAGATTTGGAGAGAAAAATAGGATGTGGGACAACATACAAAACATGATCATAAATAGAGTGGTTGACTATAATCAAAATATGTGACATTCAGTGTGGAACTACAATGTGAACCATATAGTTGGCACAAGGACCATATTGTATAAAAACTGCATGTAGAGTTGAGTCAAATCTGTCACCCAGTGATGTCCAGTTGGAGGAAAGGTGGTGAATAAAATTGCTATCTGTAGTCAGTTCCAAGGATAACATTTTACTAACCCAGACCAGACTTTAAAACGTTGTATCTGTGGGTAGACAAGAAACATCCATCAGCTGAAACCATAATACTCAGTGTGTCTGTATTGGCATACTAACTAAAGTACTCAAATATATTTTGGGAAATGAAGAGAATGAAAATCAGCTAAACGTGGATAATCTAGAATAAAAAGAATAAGCTTAGCCAGACAGTGGTGTCTAATGCCTATAGTTTTATCTCCACAGGATGCTGAGATGTGAGGATCACATTTTGAAGCCAGATTGGACAGGGATGTCTGTGAGACTCTTATTTCCATTTAACCACCAAACCATGCAGAAAGGGGAGCTATGGCTGAATTGTTTGAGCACTAGCCTTGAGCAAAAATATTCAGGGACAGTGCGCAGGCCGAGTTCCCAGGACCAGCACAAAAGAAAGATCAACAACATACCAGTGGGCATCTACCTCAGGCTAACTTGTCACACCAGCACTTGGAAAGGAGCGCAAGTGATAGACAAAAAGACATTTTCTCTTGTGATAGGCATGAGATAGTTTGCTAGAATTTCTTGAAGTTCTGTATAGTCATTTTTCTTTCTTCTTTTTTTTTGTATAGCTATTAATAAAACTCACTGTTAACAGACCAAAAGCTAAGAATATGCTTATGTGCAAATAAAGCAGAACTCACCTTGGGCAGATAAAATTCTGCAATAAGGGATTTTTGTGAATGCTGACCTGCCTGGTAAAGCCTGGGTTATGAAGCATCTGATATGTAATAAAGACACAAGACTTAGTTTGAAACAGTAACTGCTTGTCTATAGTAAGTATGTGTGTATGTATGTATGTGTGTCTGTCTGTCTGTGTGTGTATATGTGTCTCTGTGTGTCTGCATGTGTGCCTGTCCTAGGGCTTGAAATCAGTCATTGCACACTGTCCTTGAGGTTTTTTGTTTATTAAGTTTTTTATTGTGAAACTACTGTACAGAGGGGTTCCAATCACATGAGCAAGGTAATGAGTACATTTCTTATCAAGCATTGTTGCCTTCTCCTTTGTTTTTCCCCTACCATCCCTTCCCTATTGCTCAAGGCCAGCACTCTATCACTTGAGCACAGCTCCACTCCCAGCTTTTGACTGGGTAATTGAAGATAAAATTCTCAGATTTTCCTGCGTGAGCTGGCTTCAAACTTTGATCCTCCTCTATCATCCTCATGAGTAGTTAGGATTATATAGGCATGAGCTACCAGCCTACAATAAGAAATTTTATCAGTGTCCTCAAAGTACACCTGTTACTAAGGAAAAATTTTCACAGGTTGATTGTAATAACATCACTTCATCTTCTGCAATGACTGCTGTGATATAGCAGATACAGGCATGCTGGAATAAAGTGAAGTTACCTACCTGGAAAGAAGCAGCTACTTGGAAGGAAATAGAATCCTCTCCTACTACCAGGCAGAAAATCACTCAACAATAGATGTAAGACAAAATAATGAAACTGAGCTGCCTCTGGTGTTGTAGGGATGGAGGTCAGTGTAGAGGGACAGAGAACAATGATGTGTGCACCCAGAGTTTCCTCAGCCATCGACCATCCTCAGAAAAAAAAAAAACAGTAAAGGGGAATAAAGTGATGAGTTACTTACGGTTTGTTCTCTTCTTGGCTGGAAGCATGGCTGTTACTATCATCCATTCCCAAAGTGTAGAGAGGGAAAAACCCAGCGATCATCACATCTCCACCCATGTGTGCTCTGTGCTTCATTGTTGAAAAGCAGCTAGTGCCAGCCAAGGACCTGACAAGGAGGGGAAGCTGGAGAAGGAGTGTTAAAGTCAAAAGGTACATCCTTGAAGCATCTGCCATGTTGAAATTCTGGCTAGAAATGAGGACATGTCAGGAATGTATATTAGTATATCTTTGTATATGAGCATATGTGTCTTTTTATTGATAGAGATCTACACTATAGCTCACCTTTCATGAAAGCCTCTTGTGAGTCCCCAGAAGTTATGTGTAAAGTATTCCCTGGAGCTGTTCATCAATGGCCTTCATCCAGGAGAAAAACATGAGTTGGAAAACATGTTTGTAGATTTGAGTTCTTTACCCCAGGAGTTATGATTTCATCCAAGACTGCAGATAGTGAGGCTCCAGAGATGGCATTATCTTGGATAATTTTTTTGCCTTACATCCATGTCAAGAAACTATTTTCATGAAAGCCATCTGGGATGATGCAGCCAGATTGCTTCAGAGGATGCCATGTCCTGTGCACGGTGAAATGTCCACACAAAGTCTGTGCCTCTGACATGTCAACTAAAGTTATGAGTACATCATACTCAGAGGATCAGTTCACACACACATACAATGTCCTGTAACAGAACATTGGTGGTTGATACCGGCTGGTTTCAGTAAAAATTCCTTGTGCAGAGGACTCCAGAACTACAGCCACTTACTGTTGCCTGAGGAAACAATGTTGTGGCTGAACCTAGCAATTACATGTCAGTAACTCATTGTCAATGCTGTACTTGAGTTCTACTTTTGTTTGAACTTTTACTTTCAAACAGGCAATTATTCAGTTGCTAACATAGATGAAGACATTTTCATGATGCACTGCATTGAAACCATGTTGTAGTAGAGGAAATGCTTCTGTATCACAAACCTAAATCAATATTAAAAGCAACTCTATGTTTTCAGGTTGTCAACATATGCTAGGCCCAAATTCCATGCAGAGACTTCAGTGGCCCTGGAGAACAGAGCTACTTCAGGGCAATGAACATACTCTACACAAGGCTGTAGTGTTGGATGCATATTATGGTATACTTGTTTACAATCATGCACTGAGTATCAGAAAATATACGTCACATATGCATTTTAAGAATGCATGAGGAATAGGAAAATTTTTCTAATGAGATTGCCAGTGGTCTGTTACATGTATATATTCATTACACTATAATGGATCTTATCACTTATTTTGAAAATTCTTAGGAGCATGTGTTATCTGAACAGAGGATTTATTTAGACATATAATGGGCCTCAGTCTCACAAGGTGTTGGTACTGGTTTGAATCATAAATCTATAGTTACTTTTTTGCTTTGTATATGTTTTTTATTGTAAAAATCCTGTACAGAGGGGTTAGAGTTACATGAATAGGGTAATGAGTACATTTTGTATGGAGTATATCTTTTCATCCTTAGAGCAAGTTTGATAAGAGAAAGTAAATTAAACCCCTCTTTACAGTATTTTTACAATAAAACAAACACACATATAAAGAGAAAGTAATTTATATATTCAGTGTAGTGACTGAGATAGACCAAAGGCCATGACAAATGTAGGAAATGGAAATGAATGAGAAAGTTCAAGTTTGAAATAAGGAAGAAATTATTTCAACCATTGGGTTCTGGTGTTCGATGAGAGCTCTGTGTCCTTCAGAAAGTTCTGGGTAAATCAAAGCAAAGAGAAATTGTTTTATAACTCTACAGTAACTGATCTTAAATTTTCATTTTTATATTCTTAGATTTTATTAGTATATATTGTAAAAATGGGATTCCTTATGATATTTTATATGTTTGTGATTTCTTATAAAATTCACCTCATCCCTCTTGCTTGTTCCACCACAACTTTTCAAATCAACTTTCATGACCTCCATTATTGCTTTTATTCATAGATGAGAAGATTTTAGTGTTAGAAATCACAGAAACCTTTTGATAAAAATCAGTAAAAAGTTTTGCTACATTTTCCCTTTTCCCTTCCTTCCCTTGTCTATATCCTTCATCCATTTCCCCATGAACTTCAGTCACTACCACTAATCTTTTTCTGCCTCCTATTCGTCCATCCTTCAATACATCCATTCATCCATGCCTACCTTCTCTTAATCCAGGATGTACATATTGTGTAAGTTCACTTAAAACTGCCAAGATGAAAGTAGAAAGAATATTATTACATTATATAGAAGCTGGTGGCCTGTGACTCATGCCTATAATCCTAGCTAGTCATGTGGCTGAGATCATGGTCCAAAGTCAGTCTGTGCAGGAAAAGTCTATGATACACTCATATCCAATTAACCACTAAAATGTGGACTGTGGCTCAAATGGGTGAGCACTAGCTTGAGGGTAAAGGATCAGGGACAGTATTCAGGCCTAGTGTTCAAGCTGCTGGACTGACCAAGAAAATTATACAAGGGCCTAAAACCAAATACTCCTCCAGTAGCATCATAAAATACATCACAAAATGAGGATTCAATGTTTTACTCAGTAATACATATTCAACTGCATGAATAAATATCTGAAATCAAGAAGGAATGTGAAAAATAAGTTCATTAGAAACAATTATGTTTTAAATGGTTTTATTGTGAAAATACTTTACAGAGGGGTTACAGTTACATGAGCAAGGTAATGAGTACATTTCCTATTGAACATTGTTACCTTCTCCTTTGTTTTCCCCTACCATCCCTTCCCTCCCCAGCTCCTAACTCCTCCCTCCCCCCTCCCCCCCCACCCAAGTTGTAAAGTTTATTTTCAACGTAGTGTCTTGTACATCTCATTGTTATAATGGGTCAACCTGTATCCTTATTTCAGCATTTTGTTATTTCCCTTCCCCTCCCCAAAGTAGAAAAATTTATAGACAAGATGAAGGGCACCAACATCAAATACAGTGAAAACAGGGTTTATACCACGGGGCAAGTATATACAAAAGAAACAAAAAAAATCACACAGTACATTATATATACATTAAAAACAACAGCAGGAAAAATAAAACCACTTTGTGTCCCTATCTTGGGGTTCATTTTGCTTAGCATCATCTTATATGGTCATATGTACATAGCTTTTGACCTTTTCTGCTTGTCCTAGACATATACTAGTTATTGCAAATAAGGGAAACCGTGGGAC
>NW_012267280.1:603925-605903 GCF_000151885.1 Dipodomys ordii | reverse complement strand
AAAGAAGGATGGCCAATAGACACATGAAGAAATGCTCAGCCTCCCTAGCCATAAAAGAAATGCAAATCAAAACAATATTGAGATACCACCTCACCCCAGTTAGAATGGCAAAAATCAAGAACTCTAATAACAACGTGTATAGTTAATTCTGTCAACACCATTTGTTGAAGATCTTGTCTTTCTTCCATCCTGTGTTATTTGCTCCCTTATCACAGTTTAGGCGGGGATAGTTCTTTGTATTCATTTCTTGGTCCTTTATTCTATTAATTGGTCCTCAGGGTTGTTTATATGCCAGTACCAATGTATTTTTTTTTAATAAATATAGCTTCCTAATAGAGTTTGAAGTTCAGTATTAATACTCTTCCAGCATTGTTTTTCCTGGTAAGGATTGTTTTTGCTATTTGGGGGTCTTTTGTTATTCCACGTGGATTTTGGGATTGTGTTCTCTATTTCATTGAGGAATGTTGTTGGGATTTTGATTGATATTGCATTGAATTTGTAGAGAGCTTCGGGCAGTATTGAAATTTCATGGTATTAATCTTCCCAATCTAGGAACATGGAGATTTTTCTACTTTTTGTTTCCTGGTCGGTGGCCCGAAGTCTGGGTTTGGGTGTTGTTCCTGAGCTCTTCAGCTCAAGGCTAGCACTCTACCACTTGAGACACAGCAATACTTCTTGGTTTTTCTGCTTATGTGGTACTGAGGAATCGAACCCAGGGCCTCATGCATGCAAACAAGCACTCTACCACTGAGCCACCTTCCTAGCCCGGTTTTTCCACTTTTTAAAATCTTAGATTTCTTTTTTCCCCCAGTTTGTAGAGTTTTCTCCATAGAAGTACTTCACATCCTTGGTTAAGTTAATTGCTAGTTTTTATTTGAGGCTACTGCCTAAGGAGTTGCTTTCCTATTTCAACATTGCTCTTCTCATTGTCGGCATACAGAAAAGCTACTGAAGGTTGCATGGTTTCCCTAGTTTGTACTAACTAGAATATGTCTATGATATTCTTAAGAGGAATCTCAATCGCTCAATTGCTGAGTGCATTGAACCATATATAAGAAGTATATCAACATGAACTCCAAGAATTGGAAATAAGTGGTTTTTCTTATGTCCTGTGCACAGTTGTTTCTTTTTTTTTTCTGTTTTAGTTTTCTGTACCCTTTATCTTATATATGAGTTTATCTGATCCATGGAGAGGAAAGGGAATCATGGAAAAAGCAGAAGAAAGGATGATCTAATGCAACAATGGTACTCACTTGACTATATGTTGGAAATGAACTATGCAACTTGGGTGGAAGATAGTATGGAGGAGTAAGCAGGAGAAAATGGGGGAGGGGGTGACAGTGTTGAAAAAGAAATGTATTTATTACCTTATGTATCTGTAACCCCCATGTTCATCATTTTATAATAAAGATATTAAAAAAGAAGAAAAGTTGCTGAATTTTTTACAATTAGTTGAAGTTTTTTATGAAAATACCGTACATAGGGGTTATAATTACATGAGCAAGGTAATGAGTACATTTCTTATCAAGCATTGTTGCCTTTTCCTTTGTTCCCCTTAAAATCACTTTCAATCTCCCCCTCCCCACTGCCTCCCCCCTCCCCCCTCTGTCTCCCTCCCTGGCCCCCCAAAGATGTAAAACTCGTTTTTTTTTAAATTGTGAAAATACCATACAGAGGGGTTACAATTACATGGGCAAGATAGGGAGTACATTTCTTATCAAGCATTGTTGCTTCCTCTTTGATTCCCCTTCCCATCCCTTCCCCTTTCCATTCCCCTCTCCCACCCCACCCTCTGCCAAAGTTGTAAAGTTCGTTTTCCTTTTCTTTTTTATTGTGAAAATATCATACAGAGGGGTTACAATTACATGGGCAAGATAATGAGTACATTTATTTTTTTTAAATTTAATTTTATTTTATTTGTGAACATACTGTACAGAGGGGTTACAATTGCATGGGCAGGATAATGCGTACATTTCTT
>NW_012267280.1:586290-603621 GCF_000151885.1 Dipodomys ordii | reverse complement strand
TTCTATGCGAGAGCTTGTTCAGATTCCAGCTTCTCCTCCGCCATCTTGTCGCCTCCCCCATGAGTACATTTCTTATCAAGCATTGTTGCCTCCTCCTTTGTTTCCCCTTCCCATCCCTTCCCATCTACCTCACCCCGTCCCTTCCCCCATGCCCGCTCCTCCCTGTCAAAGTTGTAAAGTTTGTTTTTCGCAATAACATCTTGTACTTCTCATTGTTGCAATGGATCCACCTGTAACCCTATTTAAACGATTTGTTTTTTCCCTTCCCCTCCACAAATTATACCAACATCAAATACAGTGAAAGCAGGGCTTATGCCATGGAGGAGGTATACAAAGCAACAAAGAAATCATCAATATGTTGGAAACAATCGTAAGAAAGAAAAAAAAATTGAATCCTTATCTGGGGATTCATTTCACCTAACATCAACTTGTCTGACAGTTTCTGTTTGTCTCAAACATATACTAGTTATTGCAAATAAGGGAAACCATGGGACTATGTTTCCTTGGGCCTGGCTTACTTCACCTAATATAATTTTTCCAAGCCTTTCCATTTCCTAACAAATGGGGCAATGTCATTCTTTCTGACGGAGGCATAGAATTCCATTGTGTATATATACCACATGTTCTTGATCCATTCATCTACTGAGGGGCATCTGGGTTGGTTCTTAGCTATAGTAAATAATGCTGCAATAAATATAGTTGTGCTGGTAGCTTTAGTGTGGTCTTGTTGTAAACATTTGGGTAAATGCCCAAAAGTGGGATTATGTGGAGTCTTTTGAGGAACCTCCATACTACTTTCCAAAGTGGTTGAACAAGTTTACACTCCCACCAACAATGCAGTAAGGTTCCCTTCTGTCCACATTCCCTCCAGCATCTATTCTTATTAGAGTTCTTGAGTTTAGCCATTCTAACTGGGGTGAGGTATTTCAACGTTGTTTTGGTTTGCATTTCTTTAATGGCTAGGGTGTTTGAACATTTCTTTCTGTGTCTATTGGCCATCCTTCTTTCCTCTTTGAAGTCTGTTTTATCTGATACTAGGATTGCAACTCCTGCTTGTTTATGGGGGCCGTTTGCTTGGTAGATTTTGTTCCAGCATCTTACATTTGTTTTTATGGGCAAGGTGTGAATCCTGAAGGCAGAAGATTGAAGGATTTTGCTTTTTAATCCAACTTGACAGAGTATGTCGCTTAATTGGAGAGTTGCGTCCGTTAATGTTAAGGTCTGAGAGGCATTTGGGAGTTCCTGCCACTTTATCCACCACCTTGGGGGCTGTGGTTCTTCCTATGGTTCTTGGATTCTCAGTTTGGGTGTGATGTCTTGGCCTTTATTGTGGTATTGTTGGTTTTCTATGTGTAGGACATCTTTAAGAATCTTTTGTAGGGCTGGTTTGGTGGAGATATATTATTTCAGTTTTTCTTTGCTATGGCAGGTTTTTATGTGGCTTTTGGTTATGAAGGAGAGTTTAGCTGGGTACAGTATTCTTGGTTGATAGTTGTTTGTCTTTAGGGCATGGCATATATCATTCCAGGCTCTTCTTGCTTCAATTATCTCTGCTGAGAATTCTGAGCCTATTTTGATTGGTTTCCCTTTATAGGTGATTGATCTATTCTCCTTGACAGCTTTAAGGATGTTTTCCTTGGTTTGAATTGATCCTGTGTGGATTATAATGTGATGGGTGGGATGTCCTGTTCTGGTCTGGTCTATTTGGAGTTCTAAAAGCTTCTTGTATCTGAATAGGCCTATCTTTTTGCATGTTTGTTAAATTCTCTCCTAGGATCCTGTTAAACAAATTTCCTAGACCATTAACTTCTGTCTCTAGGTGCTCCTCTACATCCATTATCCTCAGATTAGGCCTTCTGATGGTGTCTTCCAAATGTTGAATAGATCTATCATATTTATTGGATTTGTCTTGGATGGTTATATGTTCTTTCTCTATAATATCTAGGCTTTCTTCAATCTCTGAGATTCGATCTTCTGCATGGTCTAACCTGCTGTCAAGACTTTCTACTTTGTTTTTTTATTTATTTTCCTTCTAATTGGCTGGCTCTGATGGCTTCAAATTCTTTTTGGAGCTTTGTTTTAGATCTTGTATAAACTTCTTTACTTCCTTAATTTGGTGTTCAGTGTTTATTCTCAAAATACTTATTTGATTGTTTATGGTTTCCTTGGACTCCCATTCCTTCTTTTTTTTTTTGGGTCTGGTCATGGGGCATGATCTCTGGGCCTGGGCACTGTTCCCCAGCTCTTCAGCTCAAGGCTAGTGCTCTACCACTTGAGCCACAGCACCACTTCTGGCTTTTTTCTTTTTTCTTATGTGGTGCTGAGGAATCGAACTCAGGGCCTCTGTCATACAAGGCAAGCGCTCTACCTCTGAGCTACCTTCCCAGCCCCTGACTTCCATTCCTTCTGTCGTGCTCTATTCAGCATTCCCTTTGTGGTCTCCCTGACTTCCTTCATCTCTGTGTTTATGGATTCCATGAATGCTCTATTGATCTTTGTCTATTGTCATCTCGCTCTCTCAATTCCTGTATTATTCTTTAATTAGCTTCCTTCTGTTCACACAATTCCTGTATTTCTCTTTGAGTGTTCTCATGCAGTTCCTGACTTTCTCTTTGTTTGTTTTTGGCCAGTTCCCGAAATTCCTGTCTATCTTTTTGATTGATCTCAGCCTGCTCGCACACTTCCTTTATTTCTCTTTGAGTGTTCTCAAACTGCTCATGCAATTCTGTGTCAATCTTTGAGTAGCTTCCTCATGCTCATGAGATTCCTGTATTGATCTTTGGTTTGCCTCCCCTCTCTCTCTCTATCATTCTCACATTGAGTTCTTTGCAGGTTTTCACTCTTTTCATTTACCATGTTTACCAGTAATCTTTGTAGAGCTTTTTTGGGAGCTCTCCTCTGGATTATTCATTATCTGTTCTGTCCCCTGATTATCATGAGTGGGAGTTGAGATACCCGGGCTTTCTATTTTTCTTGTGTTTTTCCAGCTTGTTCTGCCCATTTGGGATGAAAATAACAACAATTTTGTGTTAGAACACTAATTTACGGCAAGCATCAACCAAAGTCTGTAGTTGCACAGTCAAAAATCTGTAGATTCAGTGTAAACAGATACAAACTATTCAACATCAAACAACTATGTCTTAGTTGCCTAAGAACAGCAAAGAAGAATTTGGCCAACCAGAAATTATTAGGAGAAATGTGGGTAAAAAATAGGATTAGCGGGATGTGGAAACGTAAAGGGAGAATGAAATCAACCTAGTCCTCATCTCAAAGAGGGAAATGGATTGGACAGAATGATAGCAGAGAGAGAGAGAAAAAAATGAAGAAAAAGAAAAAAGAGACAAGAAAAAATGGAAAAACAAAAATAAAAAATTAAAAAGTGAAACACTGAAAAACTACATGTTTATAGAAGTAGTATTCAGAGAAGAACGGGGATGGGATGATAGGAGGGGAGTGATAGAAAGGAGACATGAAAAACTAAAAAATAAAAATGTTTAAAATATTATATGGGTATAAATCCATAATACTGTTATTAAGGAATTTAAGCCTAAGAGGTTTTGAATTGAGTAATAAATTTCTGGATTAGGTGTGTACACAATGGGGGATAAAGTCTAATAATCGACAACGGGTATATTTGAGGATGACTAGAACAGCAATTAAGTCACGCAAAAAAGATCAAAAGAGAGGAAAAACTGAAAAGAATGAGAAAGAAAAAAAAGAATCATATCAGCAGAGATAAAAGCACACACACATATACACCTAAAATAAAAAATATAAGAGGAAGAAAAAATAATAGAAAACATTTTTAAAAAAAATTAAAAATTAAAAATAAAGAAAAAGAGGTACAAAAAAAAGTTCTTTGAATTTTTTTGGGAAGATCCTGTATCTCCCTTGTGTCTGGAACCAGTCTCTTGGTGGAGTCTCTGGTCTTCTTTTGCTGTTTGGTTTTCCTGTGGCTTGATTGGTTACTTAAGTCAGTTTGTTTGGGCAGGCAGAAAAATTCTCTGCTTGACCCAGGATTTTGTGATCCTCCTCCCAGGCTAGTTCAGTGGAAGGCAGATCTGCTTTGAGTATCACAAAAGAGGGAGATGGCTGTTTCCTCTTCTTTCCAGATGCTGTGATGAGGCTAGGTTTGAGGCCTTTCAGCAAACAGTAGCTTTTCCCTGAGGTGCTAGCTTCTGAGACCTTCAGACCCCAGCCTGGAGCTATTCTCAGGGTTTATGTTTACTGAATTTCAATAGATTGTCTAGGCTGCTGTAGGGAGGGGCAGCTCTGGCTCTGTTTACCTAGTGAAGAAAGCCACTTCTCTGGGGATGGACTTTTCTCTGCCTGGGCTGGGTGACTTCTCCATGGGTGCAGCTGAGCCTGGCAGGTCAGGTTAGGTTCCTGTGACCTGCTGGATGACTCTTTTGTTTTCTTCCAAGGCCTGAGTTGGAGCTAGCTGCTCAGCCAGGCCTTCGTCAGTATCAAAGATGGAGATCTCCGGTAGTGGGGGTGGGGGAGGGATGGCCTTCCCTCCTCTGCTCCCTGAGGAGTGAGGATGTCAGGGTTGTACTCATGCTGGAGTGTTGGTTCCTGGGTCGTCTCTGGTCTGCGATCTGCAGGATGAAGAAATCTGCTCCTTGTCAGTTCTTGCTGGTGTTGAATAAAATCCGCTCGCCGCTCCATCTGGTGCCTTTGTCCCAAATTCTGTTTTGTCGGTATGGCGGCTATGGCCGCTGCCACTGCCACAGCTGCAGCTGTGGCTGCTGGCAAGTGCTCAGATCTGTCTCTTTGCCTGGATTTTCCCTCACTGGCCTAACTCTCTGTACTGTGATGGCACACTTGGTGAAATGCTCTGGCCTAGGACTGTTCAGTGGAACACTAAAACTGCTTTCTATGCAAGAGCTTGTTCAGCCTCCCTCTTCTCCGCCATCTTCCTGGAACTCCTCTGTCTTTCACTTCTTTATTTAATTCCTAGGTATTTTATATTTTGTGGGGCTATTACAAAAGGAGTTGCTTTCTTGATTTCAGCCATGCCCTTCTCATTGTTGGCATACAGAAAAGCCATTGATTTTTTTTTGTCGGTTGTGGGGCTTGAACTTTGTGCTTGGGCACCGTCCCTGCATTCTTCAACTCAATGGGAGCACTCTACCACTTGAGCCACAGCACCACTTCCGGTTTTCTAGTGGTTTATTGGAGATAGGAGTCTCATGGACTTTCCTGCCCAGGCTTGCTTTGAAGCACAATCCTCAGATCTTATCCTCCTCAGTAACTAGGATTACAGGGTGAGCCACCGGTGCCTGGCTAAGCCATTGATCTTTTTAGGGTTAATTTTTGTTCTCTGCTTCTTTTCCAAAGTTTTTTATTTTTTTAATTGTGAAAATACCATACAGACGGGTTACAATTACATGTGCAATGGGCAAGATAGTGAGTACATTTCTTATCAATCATTGTTGCCTGCTCCTTTGTTTCCCTTCCCATTCCTTCCCATCTCCTCCCCTCATACTGCCGCTCCCTCCTCTGCACGCCACCCACCCCCCCCCGTCCTAATTTGTAAAGTTCGTTTTTCGATATAATGTCTTGTACATCTCATTGTTGTAATGGGTCCACCTGTAACCCTATTTAAACAGTTTGTTTTTTCCCTTCCCCTCCATAAATTATATCAGCATCAAATACAGTGAAAGCCTCCACCAGAAAGAATGACATTGCCCCATTTGTTAGGAAATGGAAAGACTTGGAAAAAAATATATTAAGTGAGGTAAGCCAGGCCCAAAGAAACATAGGTCCCATGGTTTCCCGTATTTGCAATTACTAGTATATGTCTGAAACAAGCAGAAAGTGTCAGACAAGTTGATGTTAGGCGAAATTAACCCCAACATAAAGATTCAAATGTTTTTTCTTTCTTGTGATTGTTTGTAACATATTTATAAGATGATTTCTTTGTTGCTTTGTATATACCTCCATCATGGTATAAGCCCTGCTTTCACTGTATTTGATGCTGATATAATTTGCCAAAGTTTTGAATCAGCTCGAGTAATTTGCAAGTGGAGTCTGTGGTGAATCCTAGGTGTTTTTTAAAGCCAGTATTTGAAGGTATATATGAAATCAATTGTGCTTTCGAGTTTAGTTTCTTTTATCTTAATGTATTAAAAATTTAGTTTGTGCCAAATAGATAAAAGAGAATTTATTTTTCCAATTACAAATAGATTGACTTTTAAATTTAATTTCTGTATTATTTTAAATTTTTTAGGGCATATGATAATAATGGATTTCATTGTAAAAAAATTTTTTTTTTTGGGTCCGGTCGTGGGGCCTGAACTCTGGGACTGGGTGCTGTCCCTCAGCTCTTCAGCTCAAGGCTAGCGCTCTACCACTTGAGCCACAGTGCCACTTCCGGCTTTTTTCTTTTTGCTTATGTGGTGCAGAGGAATCGAACCCAGGGCCTCATGCATGCGAGGTAAGCGCTCTACCACTGAGCCACCTTCCCAGCCCTTGTAAAAAGTTTATATGGGCCTATAAATTCTTTTGATCTGATGTGCCTTTATCCATTAATTTTTATTTCATTTGAAAAGCTAAATTATTCTAGTGGCCTGCAGTATTTTATTTCCTTTATGCATGTAAAATCCCTCCTGTTTTCATAAAGCATATCTAAACCTTCTGAAAGCAACACAAAATCAGATAAACATTTTTATACAGCATTTGTCTCCCAATTCCCACCTTCCCCCGCAAACTAAAAAAGGCAAATCATGTCTCATTGGCCAAATCTAGCCTGCTTTTTGAGTAAAGTTTTCTTGAAACACAAAAGAAATCTAATTTCATATAGATATGTTTTCCTCATTCCGTTCTTATTTCTGTCGTATTTATCTTTGAACTTCTGTCCTATTTATCTTTGAACTTCTCTTTTCTGTGCCATTGACTTTCTCCCTGCGTGCCATCCATACACACTTGCTTCAACACATCAAACCATTCATGTATGCATTGTCTTCATTCCTTCATTTAAGAGAAAAGAGGGTTGTGTGAATTTAGTAAAATCTCAACTATGAAGAAATTAGCAAGAATTACAAAGTGCTATGCCAAAGCACTAAAATAAAATATCACACGAGGATTCATTATTTTACACAGTAATATAAAATCAAGTCTAATAATGAAATTGTAAAATAAGAAAGCTAGACAAAACTCTAGAAACTGAGAAGGTATTTTGATCATATCTGGATTACCGTATTGAGGAAGTTGGAAATACAGTATACTTACATTTTCATTTGTTAAACAGCATGCCCTCAACCCCCCTCACAATATTTGTCAATACATTGTTTTATCTTTAACAAAAATTTAATTAATACGAATTAATGGTCAGTTACATAATCATTTGTTTGCAATGTAAATGGGAAAAGAGGTTCAAACACTTTGGGAAGCAGTATAGAGGTTCCTGAAGACTCCACATAGAGCTCCCCTATGACCCAACAATCCCACTTGTGGGCATTTACCCAAGTGATCACAAAAACGACTATACTAAAGCTACCAGCACAACTATGTTTATCACAGCATTATTTACCATAGCTAAGATATGAAACCAACCCAGATGCCCCTCAGTAGATGAATGGATCAAGAAAATGTGGTATATATACACAATGGAATTCTATGCCTCCATCAGAAAGAATGACATTGCCCTATTTGTTAGGGAATGGAAGGCTTGGAAAAAATTATATTAAGTGAAGTAAGCTAATGTCGAAGATACATAGTCCCATGGTTTCCCTTATTTGCAATAACTAGTGTATGTCTATGAGAAGCAGAAATGGTCAAAAGCTCTGTATGTATTACCATATAAGATGATGTTAAGTGAAATGAATCCCAAGAGAGAGACACAAGTGCTTTTTTCTTTCTTACTATTGTTTTTAATATATTTACAATATATTATGTGATTTTTGTTTCTTTTGTATGTTCTTCCTCCATGGTTTAAAACCTGTTTTCACTGCATTTGATTCCTGTACCCTGAATTTTGTATATACATTTTTTTTAATTTGGAGGGAGGAGTTGGCGAAGTGTGTAGGGAAGGGATAGTAGGGGAAATACAAAGGAAGGGGTAACAATGCTGGATAGGAAATGTACTCATTACCTTACTCATGTAATGGTAACCACTCTGTACAGTATCTTTATAATAAAATATGTGTTAAATATGTATAAATAAATTTAATTAGCTTCAGAAGAAACGTAATGAGTACTGGAACAGAGAAGAAACAAATGCAAATATGTCTCTATGTCTTAAATATGTGATTTTTTTAGACATAGTATTGAAGCCACTAAGTCAACCTATTTGAAATAATAAGTAATGCTTTCCTGACCAAATTAAGAGTTTTGAAAGATGACAGATACAAAATGTTCAAATATCAATAGATTCTCATAAGTGATATAATTACAAGAAATAATCTTTTTTTATTGTGAAAATACTGTACAGAAGGGTTACAATTACATGGGCAAGATAAGAAATAATCTTATGTATATTTAATTCAGAAATTTTTATGTACCAAATAATAAAAAGTGGATAAACAACAACAAATTGAGAGTTATGCCATGCCATGCCAGAGCCAACTATGATGCACTATGTATCTTTTTATTACAGGCGTTTGTCCTTAAGACTAAAATCTTAAGAGAAAACTCACAATCTTCTACATTGTGACCTTCAATTGAAGAGTAATTTTGTAGCATATACAAGTCATTCTTAAAGCCCTATGAGGAAAGCAGAATGAGAGGGAAGTCGAAGAGACAAGGAGATGGAGAATCAGAAAGGGAAAAAGAGACAGAGAAATAGGAAAACTCCCAGAAAAGAGACTCAGGATTATTGCAAAAGACAAAGGTGTGAATAGAAATATACAAGTATTGAACAAATCAATCTCTAAGGATCATGTTAAAAGATGAAACTTTTTGAAGAGGAAGATACTAATGAAATGTATTAGAAGACTATGCAACATGGTAGTGTGTGGACAGGAAGATAGTATACTTGAAAACTCAGAAAAATGAATGAGAGAGACAACAGTGAAAAACTGAGAAGAAGGGTAAGAAGATTAAGTACAGGTAAAATAGGAGAACCAAAACTATACAAAAAAAATTCAAATTTAAGTGGTTATCACCACCACTTATGACTACCAGTACTAGAAAAATGAGCAAAACACCGTTATTTATTGGAGTAAAAATTCCACATTACAATGTAATAAAACAATGGAAAATTACTCTAGATTTAGATCACACCTTCTGTATTCAAATTAAATATAGGAGTTTATTCATAAGAAAGCTAATTTCTCCTACTATGTTGTCTTCTATCCCTAAAGCCATGCAGAGAATTTCTATTGGGCATTAACAATATATTGTAACATTTGGGGACAAAAATGCAGCCTAGGAGCCCTGTGGCAGAGGCTAAGATGGAGAAGACCTCCACAGCCACCATGACCTTCCCCTTGGCACTGTGGTAGACAGGCAGGAAGGTGAGCCACACACTGCAGAACACCAGCATGCTGAAGGTGAGGAACTTGGCTTCATTGAAGGTGTCAGGCAGGTTCCTGGCCAGAAAAGCCACAGTGAAGCTGGCCAGGGCCAGGGAGCTCAGGTATCCCAGGAAACAGTAGAAGGCGGTGATGGAGCCCTTGTTGCACAGGATGATGATGTGGCCATGTTCAGTGTGTGTGTGTGTGTCCACAAAGGGAGGAGCAGTCCACAGCCAGAGTCCACAGAGGGTCACCTGGATGAGAGTACAGATGGGGATGATGAAGTTAGGAGCCCCTGATACCAACAGCCACCTCATGGTTCTCCCTGGAGAAATGGCCTTGAAGGCCAGGACC
This sequence comes from Dipodomys ordii, assembly GCF_000151885.1. NCBI lineage: Eukaryota > Metazoa > Chordata > Mammalia > Rodentia > Heteromyidae > Dipodomys > Dipodomys ordii. Next base: position 593,809 of record NW_012267280.1, on the reverse strand, counting down.
ACAGTCACCGTTTTGGCCAACACTGTGGAAACAGCCACAGTGAAGACAAGTCCAAATGTGATCTGCTGCAGGATGCAGGTGACTGGGTTGGGACGGCCAATGAAGAGCAAGGAACAGAGGAAACAGAAGATGAGGGAGATGAGCAAGATGTAGCTGAGAGTCCGGTTATTGGCCTTGACAATGGCAGTGTCTTGGTGTTTCACAAATATTCCCAAAACAGCAGCAGTTAGCATAGAGAAGCAGAGAGCCATGCAGGCCAGAGCCATGCCCAAAGGATCTCCAAAAGCCAGGAAACTTTCATCTCTCAGGAGGCACTGATTTCTCTGTGTGTTAGCATACTGATGATCTGCACATTTCACACAGTGGTCCATCTCTGAAAAACAGTGTAAGCTATCATTAGTTCTTATTTTGAACTTCTTTTACTTCAAAGAAATTAGGAAATTATTCCCTTAGATGTAATTATAACATGTCATTATTAAATATTAATGCACTTTATATCTTTTCTAAATCATAACCTCCTCCCATTTCCATGTTCTTCTTTATTCAGACTTTTTCATTCAACTCCTTTTTCCCTCAGTCATTAACATATGTATTGATAATGTGCACTTTGGGGCATTCTCCTCTCCTAACAACAATTTCCTACACTTCTGAACATTTATTAACCGTTTGAACTGTGCCCTTTTGTGCAATTCCATTTGAAAATTGTAAATAATGTGGGTTACACTTAGTTACACTTCTTTATACAACATTAATTTTATCCCAGTTGCACATTCTTGAATTCATCTCAACCTATTTTTCTCTCCAACTCATCTGTAAAGCAGTACGAACAGAGAAACCGCACTTGGGCACTTTATAGTCATGCTCATTTCTTAAAGTGAATCTACCTTCCTGAATACTTCTCTGTTCCATGAACAGTTCTGGGCAGAGAGAAATAAAGATGTGCAAGATCTATGTTTCCTGTGTGAATAAAATTAAAAATTTAAGGTGAGCACTGTCCTGATAAGACATGTTTAGTTTCATATTAGGGTTTGCACTTTGTCTTACCCTAGTAATAAGAGGGATTTCTGGAGCTAAGTTTGCCTGCTGTAGAGAAGAAAATATTACTGAAATATGCAATTCAAGCCCATGATCTATCATATTTCATCTAACAGTCCACAACTTGTCAAAATTAAAATATTAACAGAGAAAAGGAAAAAGTGCTCTGCAATCATAATGCCCAAGTTTTGCATTGACTTGTTTGGTTGAAGGAGCCTGAGGAGAGATGAAAAAATTTCTTCTGAAGTCTCAGACTTACCTGTGTCGTTAGCAATCTCATTTTGTGGGCAAGGGGTACAATCAAAGCAACAGGCAGCCTTTCCCTCCAGAGGGGATTTCCTGAATCCTGGACCACATGTCTCACTGCAGACAGAGTGAAGAGTCTGAGGAAAATCAGGTATGTGTCTGTAACTCTTCAAACTTTCATAGCCAAAACTCCAAAAATCCATGATTTGTAAAGAATTGGTTGTTAAGCATAATGTTTTTAGGTAGGAAAGTGCAATTAATTGAATTGTTACAGATTCCATATCCCATGATTCCCAAAGACTTATGTGCTACAACTTGATTACTAGCCTGTTGAACTATTCAGCAGTATGCGATCTTGAAAGGATTGTACCATATGGCAAGGAAGTACATTTGATTGTACAGTCCTATGGAACTTGGTGAATTCATGTCATTATATTTTGTCTGCCTCTCATCTGGGACAAGGGGGAAAGCCTGGAGGAAGACCTTACTTTTATAAGCTCAATATATTTTCCTCTTAGTTTTGCAGTGGTCATGAAGCATGAATCTTGATACAGGTGCCTTCAGTGACTCCTTTCACCAAAGATGCCTAAATAACAGATGAACTAACCATTCTACAGAAGAAACACAATAAAGATCTCCACCGTATGAAGTGATTCATCAGATAGGTTATCACAGAGTAGGAATCCCACTAGAAAACTACTATTTTTGGATTTATGACAATGTTCTGAATGAAGAAGTAGGAACACATTTAATTTTTTTAGTTCTGATCCTGGGGCTTGAAGTCAAGATCTAGGCACTGACCTTGAGCACATTTTGCTCAAAATTATCATTCCATTACTTGAGTCACAGCTCTACTTCCAGATTTTTGGTGGTTCATTGGAGATACCATTCTCACAGGCTTTCCTTGTTGGGCTGACCTTAAACAACGATACTGAAGTCTCAGCTATCTGAGTAGCTAGGTGTAAATTTAAAGGATGACTTTGCTTATTTGTGTGTCCTTAAAATTACTAGGATTAGATCCAACTCACCCGTATAGTACCAATGGCCCATTCTACCATTTCTTCAGATAAAGACAGTTGGTTACCATGGAGAGCATATGGAGAAAACTTTCCTACTTTCACCTCAAGTTCAAGACCTTCTGGAAAATTCCAAATGTTCAGAATGTCATACTCTGGCTCCAGTTTCCTATTATCATCCAAAATCACTTGCTGCCCAACAGAATTGTGAAACTGGATGTTCCTCAGATAATGGACCAGCTGAAGAGAAACATCATATTATGAAATACATCCAGGGTTCAGTCAGAAAATCTGAACTAAGAAAAGTTCCTGATTGCATTTAATCTCTGACTCTGAATTTGAGACTAGTACAGACCCCTAATGAAGTAAGTGTCTGCGAAAAAAAGTCTGTGGAGGAATAAAAGTAATCTTTCTGAATCCTGGTCTCTAAGAAAAGGAATACATGTCTTTGTTCAAGAGAAACCAACACAATATAGTCACGAATGAGACAATTCTCAGTTGCATAGTTAGAGTTTATCACAAACTCTATTTTTATTAATGTCTATAGTTGGAGATTGCTCAATTTTTATTACGAAAGTTGAATGAAATTAGATCACATATGATAAATATGGAAAACTCTGTCCAGCAGGTTATCTTTTGCTATTCCTGAAGAAATATATAGGGAAAAATCTAATTTAGTTAAAAAAACATTAGCTATGGGCATGTTGTGGTTATTTATAAGTAAATGAATTTATAAATCAAGTACTGGTTACTCATACCTGTAATCCCAGTTACTCAGCAGGCTGAGATATGAGTATCACCATTTGAAGCCAAACTGGGCTGAAAAGTTTGTGAGACTTGCAAAACCACCTGAAACCTTCAATTTCATAGAATAACACACCTTCTAGGAAGTGCCTCTACTCATAGTGTGTGCTATCCACATAGATGTAATTACCTGTGCAGAGGAAGGCAGTGTCCCTTTTCCATTTCCCACTGTTTGAACTTCTGTTTGTTGAAGAAGAATCTCATGGAGAGCCTGGGCCACAGCATACACAGCATTGTATATATTGTAACTGTGTCCAGACATAGTCATGTCAAAAACACGCCCAGGCAACAAATCCAAAGAGGCATCATGGGGACAGTTGTCCCATGTTACACAGTCAGACTGAGGATTTGAGCAATTAAAAGACAGAAACCATATCCTAGCAAGAAAAATGTCTTCTGGGTATTTGGAAGGATTAACTGCCTTGACAAAATCTGTGAATCCAGAAATATCTACACGATGTTGTGAGAAAATAAGGGGTACATGCAATGAGCCTAGCATGAAATATCTCCTTTTCATGGTGAAATCCCACTGTGAGTTCATGATACAAACTTTGCCTTTTATTAAAAGTTGCTCAATGCACACGATTAAAGGTATTAGTGAATCATTTTCACCATGTATTATGAGGACATTTGCTGAAGATTTATTTATATCATTATAAACTGCCATGGATTGTAGTACATGTGATATTGATTGGCTTGAGATCACTAGCTCATAGGCTACACAAATTCTGTTCTTGGCCATCTCTTCATTCAGTTCAGCCAGAACCCACAAACCATTCTCATCTTGTAAGTTCAACAGTCCCACCCAGTTCCACCCAAAGTGAAGCAGTAAGGAGACCATGGCATTGGCTATTGATGTGTCCTTTGGAGCCATCTGATAGAGAGCAGGAAACTTGTGATGGTCATTCAGGGCATGAGAAAAAGGCCCAAAGGTAATCTAAAGGGAAAGGAAATTGGGTGCTTTATGAATTAGAGGATTGCCATTCCATCAAAATTTGAGTTCTGATGTATGTGAAGAAGCAGTTGAAGTAGGTGGAAGGTCGATTTCATTTTAGTTTTTGAAAAAATAATTTGTTTTTGAGTAGTTGTATAACATATAAATTGTAAAATATCTCTTGATATTTTCCACTAATTCCGTAAACTCCTTCCATCTATATCAACCCCACCCACTCCCTGGCTTTCCTAATTTCATTTTCACATATATAGGTTGCATATTCTGTGTTTTCCCACCCATCTATTCCCTATTCCTCTCATGTTTTTTGTCAGCACCTACCCTTCTCAGATATCCTTCAGTTTTCTGATGTTTATTTTTGTACTGTCAGTAGATAAGAAAAGTCACAGCATGGAGTTCCACCTGTATGTAAACCATGCTTTAGTGAAGTATATATATGAGACTATGTGTGTGTTCCATATTTTTTCATATTACATGTTCATATTTTAGATCTAGTTCTCACATATGAGAGAACACATTACACCTTTCTCAATCTGAGCCTGACTTCATTCAAGATAATATCTTTGTGTGTGTGTGTGTGTGTGTGTGTGTGTATGAGTGTGCAAATATATGCCAGTAGAGGGGCACAAACTCATGTCCTTATGCACTTTGTTTGATTTTTCTCTCAAGACTGGTCTACCACTTGAACCAACTTGTTGGTCTACCAGCTTGTTGCTGGTTAATTGCATATAGAAGTTTCCTGAATAGCTAGAATTACTGGTGTGGGCCATTAGTACTCTGCTCAACATTTTCACACTGGCAAGTCATTTTCCATTTACTCATTCTTTTAAAGGAGATTATTGATAAGCTTTGCAACAATAAGTTACTTGTCTGCTCTAACTCTTCCATATCCTTTCCCAAAGATAGTGGGATATGTATCTATATCTCTATATATCTTTGAGTACTTATTCTTTGATATCACAAAATTTGGTAGGATTATAAATCCAGTCTCTCCCTATAATTCTCTTCTAACACCTGAAATTACACCAAACTAGACATTTTTTAATAACTTTTGACACCATCATACTCACCTGTGGAATTCTATAGAGTCCCAGCAATGTTCCAATATGGTCAGATGTTAATCCTAATGGTCCTGTAAGTACTGCTGTAGACCTGCTGTCTCTCCTACAGGAGTAGTTTGGGATCTTGTACTTCCCAAAGAGCCAAATGAAGGGATTCTTAAACATTGTCCAAGTTCTGAATTGAACATCATAGACGTCAAATCCCAGAGTCCAGTTACTTAAAATATCAGGGTTTTTGTTGATCTCCTCAATAGCAAAAGCCAAAGCCAACACAAACTGATAATTCTTGAAGACAGACCTGCATAATTAGCATAGACATATAGGAGGATTATATAAAAAGTTATGACTTTGGTATAGTAAATACTTGCTTCCTTGCCAATGAACTGTTTAAAATATTACCCCAATTGGAATGGAATATGAATGTAGTGTGTTATGGTTGTATAGAGAATTAGATGAAGACATGAAGGGAATTTGTCATGAATAACATTCTGAAACTCATTTAAGCAGAGAGAGAGCTTGTTTCCCCTCCAACCTGCATCACAGCCAAAATTTTTTGGAGTAGATTTTTATGAGATAGGAAATATTTTGTTGCCTTTATCTTAGGGCAACTTGCTACACCTGTGTGAAAAAGAAATCTTTCATTTTCAGTCACCCAGTTTTTGTTATATGTTTATATGGCAGATCAGGATAACTAATGAATGTTCAATTTAAGAGCAACTTTCAGAAGCAAAGTGTTAAGTTGTGAAATATTCTATAGCAAGCTCTGCTCATAGACCCAACATATTGAACAGCTCTTCCTGCAATAACCAGCAGAACAAGAGCTCTAATATCAGGCAAGGGAATTTTATTTTTATTTATGTAACAAAACAAAAGGGATGCATCCAATTCCAAGGAATTCATTATAGAGAGAAACCCACAACATGAGGGTTGAGGAGACAATTGTGAACAGGCTTTACATTCAAATCCCAGTTCCAAGGCCACCATGGTTAAATGCAGTGATCACTACTCTCTTCTCAGTTTGCTTAGAGTGAAAAAAATGAAAAGGAGCCAATAGATAAAAATAAAGAAGATCAAAGTAATTTTCATTTTTTTCTGTGGGTCTTTGTGTGTGTGTGTGTGCATGTGTTCATGTGCCTCGATGTACTTGCATGTATCCTAAAGAAATTAGTGAAATTAACTATCATTATTTAAATGTAAACAATAAAGGCACATTTGAAATATTAATGAAAGGAATATGTTGGTCAACATGTACTGTAGGTATGAAATGGTCATAAAGAAAGCCTATAATATTTATGAAGTATTCTAAACAGAAAAGAATAGTGAGTTTGAGGAAAATCTAATTAAACACACATATATTTATGAATAAACTGAAAGCAAGAATGAAGATGTGTAGAAAATATTTCTTAAAATTTGACAACAGTATTTTGACAATAATATTTTGAAGAAAATTTAGATAAGAATATAATGTAATAGACATAAGCATGAAAGGATAATCAGAGTTTTGACCACAACATCTATAGCAAGGTGTCTTATGATGAAGTACTCACACTTGAATTGTACATACAGGAAAGGTATAATAGAAATGGGGCCCATATCATATAGGTGTGCAACCATTTTCCTAAGAGCTTACTCTTCAGCATCATCTATATGTCAGGAGAACATGGCAGGAGATCGTTATAATACTGAAGAAAAAAATTATTCCTGGAAAGGTGGCTCAGTGATAGAATGCTTGCCTTGCATGCATGAGGCACTGAGTTCAATTTATCAGCACCACATAAGCAGAAAAAAGCCAGAAGTGGGGCTGTGGCCCAAATGGTATAGTGCTATCCTTAGCTGAAGAGCTGAGGAACATCACCCAGGCCCAGAGTTCAGGACTCATGACTGGAAAAAAAATTATCCACTAAGATTATTGTATCTAGCAAAGATACCCGTTAGAAATGTAGGAAGTATAAAGATGTTCCCTGAGAAGCACAGGTAAGGGATTGTATCTCCACTAGACCTTTATCACAAGAAATACTAAAGTAAGTCATCCCATAACAAAAAAATTAAAAAAATATATAAGAATGTATACCCTGTATCTTCTGAACGCAATAAAATTTGAGTGGAACAGCAACACGAATCACAGAAAATACTCGCTCAGGAAAGTAAACAATTCATTGCATAGTCTTCAGTAGGTTTTGAAGTGATAAAAGAAATTTAATTGTTTTTGGGACTCAATGCAAAAGAATACATAAAATATCAACTATGGCACACAATAAGGCAGTTCTCAGAGGACAGTTCATGTCTGTAAGTGCTTATATCAACAAATTAGAAAGGGGCTGGGAAGGTGGCTCAGTGGTAGAGCGCTTGCCTTGCATGCTCAAGGCCCTGGGTTCGATTCCTCAGCACCACATAAGCAAAAAGCA
>NW_012267280.1:562627-572189 GCF_000151885.1 Dipodomys ordii | reverse complement strand
AAAAAAAAAGAACTTCGGGGAAGGGAGGGAGGGAGGGGATGGTAGGGGGAAAACAATGGAGGGGGTAACAATGTTCAAGAGGAAGTGTACTCATTACCTCACTCATGTAACTGTAACCCTCTGTATAGTATCTTTACAATAAAAAAGAAAAAAAAACATGAATTTTGAAGTTGAATGTTCTGGGTCAAAAACAAGATGATTTGAAATATTTATTTACACAATTTATGAGGTATTGTTTGTATTGAGCACCTATAATATTCTACTCATCCTCATATCACTTTTCTCTCATCAGAAGTAGTGCTGAACTCTGACATTAGACAACAATTATCTTACCCCTATTATAGAAGGTAGCATTAGGATTCAGAGCGCTTAACCCATTTTTCTTTACCTGATTCCTTCCACAATTTAGAAGAAAAGGGTTTCATTGTTTGGTTATTTTTTATTAAAAATTATTAACAGTAATTGTTTATTGTGAAAATACTGTACAGAGGGGTTACAATTACATGAGCAAGGTAATGAGTATGTTTCTTCTCAAGCATTGTTGCCTCCTCCTATATGCTATGTTTCCCCTTCCCATCCCTGCCGTCCCATCTTACATGCACCTCACCCCCAGCCAAAACTGTAAATTTAGTGTTTTCCACATAACGTCTTGTACATCTCATTGTTGCAATGTGTCCACCTGTTTCCCTATTTAAGCAATTTGAGTTTTCCTTCCCCTCCCCAAATTATACCAACATCAAATACATTGAAAACAGGGGTTATACCGCGGGGGAAGGACATACAAAGCAATAAAGAAATCATTTTATAATTATGTTAGAAACAATAGCAAGAAAAATACCATTTGTGTCCTTATCTTGGGGTTCATTTTGCCTTACAACTTAACTGACCTTTTCTGCTTTTCTCAGACATATACTAGTTATTGCAAATAAGGGAAACCATGGTACCTATGTTTCTTTGGGCCTGGCTTACTTCACTTAGTATACTTTTTTCCAAGTTTTTCCATTTCCTAAAAAATGGGGCAATGTCATTGTTTCTGATGCAGGCATAGAATTCCATTGTGTATATATATCACATTTTCTTGATCCATTCATCTACTGAGGGGCATCTGGGTTGCTTCCAAATCTTACCTATGGTAAATAATGCTGCAGTAGGCATAGTTGTGCTGGTAGCTTTAGTATGGTCTTGTTTGTGATCATTCTGGTAAATGCACAAAAGTGGGATTGCTGGGTCATAGGGGAGCTCTGTGTGGAGTCTTTTGAGGAACCTCCATACTACTTTCCAAAGTGGTTGAACAAGTTTACACTCCCCCCAACAATGCAGTTGGGGTCCTTTCTATCCACATCCCCTCTAGCATCTGCTGTTATTAGAGTTCTTGATTATAGCCATTCTAACTGGGGTGAGGTGGCATCTCCGTGTTGTTTTGATTTGCATTTCTTTTATGGCTAGGGAGGTTCAGTATTTTTTCATGTGTCTAGTGGCCATCTTCTTTCCTCTTCAGAGAAGTTTCTCTGTAATTATTTAGCCCACTTATTTATTGGGCAGTTGCTTCTTTGAAGATTTGTTGTTGGGAGATTTAATTGTTTGCTTTCCAGGTATATTTATATATGAGAATCTTGTTTGTTGTATGGCTAGTGCAGATCTTCTCTCAATCCGTGGGCTTTGTATTGATCTTGCTAGCAATGTCCTTTGCCATGCAGAAGCTCTGCAATTTCATGCAATCCCATTTGTACAATCTTTCTTTGATTTGTTGGAAAAAAATTATATTAAGTCAAGTAAGCTAGGCCCAAAGAAACATAGGTTCCAGGGTTTACCTTATTTGCAATAACTACTATATGTCTGAGACAAGCAGAAAAGGTCAGATAAGTTGATGTTAGGTGAAATGAACCCCAAGATAAGCATTCAAATGTTTTTTCTTTCATGCAATTGTTTCTAACATATTTCTAAGATGATTTCTTTGTAAGTTTGTATGTCCCTTTCCCATGGTATAGCCCCTGCTTTCACTGTGTTTGATGTTGGTATAATTTGTGGAGGGGTAAAGAAAAAACAAATAGTTTAAATAGAGATACAGGTAAACCCATTGCAATAATGAGGTGTACAAATCGCTATGTCGAAGAAGAACTTTACAACTGTGGTGGGGGAGGGCGTAGGGCAGGTGCAGGGAGGGAGATGGGAAGGGACGGGAAAGGGGAAAAAAAGAAGAGGCAACAATTCTTGATAAGAAATGTACTCATTATCTTGCCCATGTTAGTTTAACTCCTCTGTATGGTATTTTGACAATAATAATAATAAAAGACAATTTCGACCTGTGTCAAGGAGCCCAAGAGTTTCTCCTATTCCGTCCTGTAATGTTTTCAGGTGTGTGCTTTGACTACAAGATCTTTGATCCATTTCGAGTTGATTCTGGTGCAGGGTGATATATAAAGATCTAGCTTTAGTTTTCTACAAGTAATTAACCAATTTTTCCTGCACCATTTACTGAAGAGGCTGTCTTTCTTCCATTCTATTTTTTTAGCTCCCTCATTGAACATTAGTTGTCTATAGTGTCAATACCGAATTTCAAACTCTACTACAAAGCCATAGTAATCAAAACAGCTTGGTGCTGGCACAAGAACAGACCTCAGGACCAATGGAATAGAAATGAAAACCCAGAAATGAACCCACAGACCTATAGAAGACAAGAAGCTTTTAGGACCCCAAATAGGTCAGACCAAACAGGACATCCCACTGTCACATTATAATCCACACAGGAACTGAGAATCTATTTTATCTGATATTTGGATTTCAACTCTTGCCTGTTTATGGAGGCTATTTGCTTGGTAGCTTTTGTTTCAGCCTTTCTCTTTTAAAATATGTTTTTATGGACAAGGGGTGACTCCTGAAGTCAGCAGATAGAATAAGATATTTGTTTTTTAATCCAACTTGACAGTCTATGTCACTTAATTGGAGGGTTAAGTCCCTTAATGTTGAGAGTTAGGACTGAGAGGTGTTTGGGTATTCCTGCCATTTTATCCACCTTCTTGGGGGCTGTGACAACTGGGTTCCTCCTCTGGTTCTTGGATTCTCAGTTTGGGTGCGGTTTCTTGTCCTTTATTGTGGTCTTGTTAGTTTTCTATGCATAGGACATGTTTAAATGTTTTTTTTAGGGCTGGTTTGGTGGAGATATATTGTTGCAGTTTTTCTTTGCTATGGAAGGTTTTTATTTGACCTTCAGTTATGAAGGGTACAGTATTCTTGGTTGATAGTTGTTTGTCTTTAGGGTATGGCAGACAATATTCCATGCTCTTCTTGCTTTAATTGTCTCTGTTGAGAAATCTGAGATTATTCTAATTCGTTTCCCTTTATAGGTGATTGATCTTTTCTCCTTGATAGCTTTAAGGCTCCTATTCTTGTTCTGATTTGATCCTGTGCGGATTATAATGTGACAGTGGGATGTCCTGTTTGGTCTGACCTATTTGGGGTTCTAAAAGCTTCTTGTCTCTGAATAGGCCTATCTTTTTGTATGTTTGAGAAGTTCTCTGCTAGGATCCTGTGAAATAAATTTCCTAGACCATTAACTTCTTTCTCTAGGTGCTCCTCTACACCCATTATCCTCAGGTTAGGCCCTCTGATGGTATTTTCCAAATATTGAATAGATCTATCATATTTCTTGGATTTGTCTTGTATAGTTGTATGTTGTTTGTCTATAATATCTATACTGTCTTCAATCCCCGAGATTCGAGCTTCTGCATAGTCTAACCTGTTGTCAAGACTTGCTACTTTGTTTTTTGTTTTCCTTCTAATTGGTTGGCTTTGATGGCTTTAAATTCTTTGTTGGAGCTTTGTTTTAGATCATGTATGAACTTCTTCCTTAGTTTGGTGTTCAGTGTTTATTCTCAAATCACTTAGTGGATTGGTTATGGTTTCATTGGACTTCTGTTCCTTCTGTGGGGCTCTATTCATCATTCCTTTGTGGTCTCCCTGTATTCTTTCAGCTGTTTACTGATTCCATGAATGCCTCTATTGATCTTTTTTCTTAATTGTGAAAATACCATACGGAAGTGTTACAATTACATGGACAAGGTAATGGGTGCATTTATCAAGCATTGTTGCCTCCACGTTTGTTTCCCCTTACCATCCCTTCCCATCTCCCCCCACCCCTGGTGCTGTCCCCCGTCCCCCTCCACCCGCCCCGTGCCAAAGTTGTAAAGTTTGTTTTTCGACATAACCTCTTGTACATTTCATTGTTGCAATGAGTCCCCCTGTATCCCTATTTAAACAAATTGTTTTTTTCCTTTTCCCTCCACAATTTTGATCTTTGTCTATTCTCATCCCACTCTTCCAATTCCTCTATTACTCTTTGATTAGCTTCCACCCCCCCACAATTTTGTAATTCTCTTGACTGTTCTCAGTCTGCTTATGCAAGTCTGTGTTTCTCTCTGTTCTCAGCCTACTCATGCAATCCCTGTCTTTCTTTTTGGCTGTTCTCAGCCTCCTCTGGAAATTCATCTATTTCTCTTTGTCTGTTCTCTGCCTACTGAAGCAATTCCTGTCTTGATCTTTGGCTGTTCTCAGACTGGTCACGCAATTCCTGTATTAATCTTTGAGTAGCTTCCTCATGCTCACGAGACTCCTATATTAATATTTGGTTTGCCTCCTCTTGCTCCCTGTCATGCTCACACTATGTCCTTTGCAGGTATTCATTGTTTTCATTCACCATGTTTACCAGTAGTGTTTGTAGAGCTTTTTGGGAACTCTCCTCTGGATTATTCATTAACTGTTCTCTCACCTGATTATCATGAGTGGGATTTGATATACCCAGACTTGCCATTTTTCTTGTTTTTCTCTGGCTTGTTCTGCCCATTTGGTATGAAAGTAACACCAATTTTGTGCTAGAGCACTATTTTTAGGCAAGCATCAACCAGAGTCCTGTAGTTGCAGAGTCAAAATGGCTGCAGATACAATCTAGTTCAACACATACAATTTATTCAACATCAAACAACTGTGGATTAATAATCTAAGAACAGCAAAGAAGGATTTGGGAAACCAGATATTAGGTTTAGGGAGAAATGTAGGGAAAAATAGGATGAGAGGGATATGGAGAGGTAAAAGGACAGTGAATTTAGCCAAGTTCTCATTTCAGAGAGGGAAATGAATTGGATAGACTTATAGGAGAGAGATAAAAAAAATCAAGTAAAAAAGGAAAAACAAAAATTTTAATTTAGGGCTGGGAAGGTGGCTCAATGGTAGAGTGCTTGCCTTGCATGCCTGATGAGGCCCTGGGTTCAATTCCTCAGCACCACATAAGCAGAAAAAGCTAGAAGTGGTGCTGTGGCTCAAGTGGTAGAGCGCTAGCCTTGAGCTGAAGAGCTGAGGGACAGCGCCCAGGCCCAGAGTTCAGGCCCCACGACCAGACCCCCCCCAAAAAAAAATTAGAAAAATCTCAAGTCAAAACCCTAATGATTGCACTTTAAAGACAGACCTGACAATTCCAGGAAGATGGTGGCGTCATCACAAGTCAACTCCCTATGTGTCTCTGACAAAACAGACACTTAGGGTACCAGCATACACTTCACCTCAAGAGATGCACACCAATCAAGCTTTACAGAGACTCATTTTTTTTTTGTCAGTCTTGGGACTTGAACTCTTGTCCCTCAGCTCTTCAGCTCAAGGCTAGTGCTCTACCACTTGAGCCACTTCTGGCTTTTTCTGCTTATGTGGTGCTGAGGAATTGAACCCAGGGCCTCTTGCATGCAAGGCAAGCACTCTACCACTGAGCCACCTTCCCAGCCTGAAGACTCATTGTAATAAAGAAGTAATGTCCTGTCAGAAATACAAAAGCAGAAAACATAAAGACAGCAGACAGACTTCTGCTGAACAGCTGCAGCCTAGGCCCTTCACCTCCTCATGCAGCCTAGAGAGAACCAGAAGGACATGCCTGAAGTACCACCAATAAAAGTTTAAACAGAAGACCAGTGTAATGCTGAAGAAATCACACCACACTGCAGTAAGCCTAGGAACACTAGGAGGGAAAACAGATCAAATCTGAAATCAGCTTGGGGACCCCTACTGAGAGTCTGCTCCAGCTGACACAACACAGAGGAGGAGAGAGAAACCACAGGATAGGGTGTGTGTGTGTGTGTGTGTGTGTGTAAACCAGAAGAGGAGACTGAGACTGCCACATCCAGACACTGAGGCCCCTCACCAAGACTCTTCTGCCAGCTCAAAAGTGGCTCCAGAATCGGTGAATTCTCATCCGGGACCCTTCCCTGGAGGACCAGCTCCTTGTGGTTATTCAAACTGCCCTGACTGAATCCCCTGCCTTAAGGAGGAGGGAGCATATTTGAAGAGGGCAAAGATCCAAACTTTTCCCATAGTGTTTGTCATTCACTACTATGGGAGTCCCCTGGGACACAGCCCTGCCTCTCTGCCAGGAAACTACAACGCCAAAGTTTTCCCCAAATTCCTGCCAGGGGATAGCAATGCTACACATAGGCAGGGAATCAAATGGGAAGACAACTCCACAACTGCACCTGTGCCAACAAACTACAACTCCCAAACTGATGGAAATTCCCTCCAGCAGACAGGAACACACATAGGAAACACATGCAGCCATAGAGGTACCTGGGAATACCAGGACTCACCTCTACACAGGAAAGAAGGCTGAAAACTATTACATCCTCTATTACGTTTCCAACCCACATCTCTGATGGGAGCAGCTGCATATAGCTCCTGTATCAAGTAGAGTCAAATTAGTATTTGGAAATAAGGCTTTTGCTCTAAAGGAGTCCTAGGGCAATTCCCATAGAAACTGCAATACAGAATAGCCCTGATCTCTGACACACTGAACAGAGAACCTTAATTTTTCTTCTTTTGCTTCATCAGTCTTTAGAAAACATGAATTTTGGTAAAAGAATTTGACTCAGAGAGGGGGGACCAAGATGGCGATGGGGCAGTAGGGAAATGCCACATCTCTCCCCAACCAAAAAGAGAGTTCGAGTTCCAACGCTTAATCTCCCCAAGAGACCGACAACAACAAAAAGACAAACACTCAGAGAAAAATCGGAGGTGGAAAATAACAAAAAAAGAAAGAGGAAAAGAAGAATTTCAGAACAGAGAAGAGCGAAAACCCTCCCCCAACCTTTACTGGTCGCGCGGCAGTGTGCCAAGCCGCCGGCCAGCCGACCTGGCGGGAGCTGCCGGAGCCCCAGAGACACAGGGGGCTGCCTGCAGATCACCCGTGCAGAAGCCGCCTGAGGTACCGGTTTGCAGAACAACTGATCACCAGGAACAGAGAAACCTACCAGCAGGGAGTCTCCACGAGGATACCACTCCCACCCCTCACTCTCCACCCGAACAGAGAGGCTCCATCCCGCCAAAGCTGCCTGGCACCGGCAGTGCGACAAAGGGACCTGTCTGCAGACCACCCGCGCAGAAGCTGCCTGAGGCACTAGACCCATCCGTTTGCGATTGCAACGACCCGGCAGGGGCCGCCCGGGTCCCAGAGGCACAGGGGTCTGCCTGCAGATCACCCGCACAGAAACTACCTGAGGCACCGGCGTCAGACCCACCGGATCTCTGCAACCCGCGAAGAAGCTGCCTGAGTGTGGACACTGTGGACCCGACAGCTTCGATAAAGGCAGAGACAGAAAAGAATCACACAGAGCCACCACCGCCCGACCCAGCCCGCAACCACCCCAACTGAACTCGGATTGCAACAACAACTGACGACCTACACCACACAGAAACAACCAGCTCCAAGGTGAGTACCCCACAGGGGACAGTGTATCCCTCAAGGGAGACCAGAGCTGGAGGGAATCCCCAGACCCTGACCTAGTCTCCCTACCCCAACACCCGGACCACAGGACCCACTAAAACTGGGAACTGTTCGAGAGCTCCACCAGCCCGTGGAGCACACTCGGCTGGCCAGGCCAAGCAAGAGTGCCCTTTGAAGGGAGCTTAAATGCCCAATCCAGGAACAGCGCCCCTGGG
Organism: Dipodomys ordii; assembly: GCF_000151885.1. Lineage (NCBI taxonomy): Eukaryota > Metazoa > Chordata > Mammalia > Rodentia > Heteromyidae > Dipodomys > Dipodomys ordii. The sequence continues at coordinate 564,221 of NW_012267280.1, read as the reverse complement.
TCAAGACTACCAACAGTAGAAGAAATTTGAACTGTGTCCTCCAGGCTGCATAACCTAGGTGGTATACACATCAGCACAGGCCTAACGAGCGTGCTCCAGGCTGGGGCCGGAACCAGGCCCAGGGATCTGGCGTCTGAACAACACAACCAACTCCTCCCAACTGAAGTAAAAAGCTGAGCATACGCCTCAACAGAGGGGAGAAAATCAGGAAACAACACTCCCTGGGAAGCACGCCTGTGACAACAAAAGACCTGGAGGCCCAGGACAAGAGAAGCCCAAACCCCACCAAAACTCCACCCATATACCCTAGGCTGGAAATTGGGCAACACAGGCTGCCAGCACCTGATAGAAAGCAGGAGCTCAGGCTGATAAGGCAGCTCAGCAGTAGAGTGACAGACTTGGATGTATGAGGCCCTGGATCTGATTCCTCAGCATCACAAAAGCAAAAAGGGTCAGAAGTGGTGCTGTGGCTCAAATGGTAGGGTGCCAGCCTTGAGCTGAAGAGCTGAGGGACAGCACCCAAACCTAGAGTTCAAGCCCACAACCAGCCCAAAACAAACAAAAACACATCAAGAGCCCATAGCAGACTCCAGTATTTGGGAGAGTGCATCCAGAGCATCTGATCTTCCCAAGAGCACCCGTAGGAGCAAACACAAGCAGTCGAGGCTGCTCAACCCTTCCAAAGGCGGGAATTGCCAGCAATCTACAGCAGAGAGCTGAGAATCCTAAGTAGGTCACACCAGCAGCTGGAAGTAGGCTCCCAACAGAACCCAGATCAGGCACAGACTCTCTCTACCAATACAGAATCAGCAACCAAGCAAAGACAGACACACCAAAACAAAATTGCAGATCAGTCTCCTGAACCCCCATGCGAAAATCACAGAGAAAAATCACAAGGTTTACCACTACCCAGGACAGCAAGTTCACCTCAAAAGCCAGCAGCCATGCAGGGGAAAGCCCCAGTGGGAGCAAAGCAGGAATGGAAGACAAAAGCTACATCCAAGGGTTGTTGGAGGCAATGACTCAAGAAATAAAGCGAGAAATTGATCAGGAATTGAAAGAACACAAGGATGAACTATCAAAAGAGATACAAGATATCAAACAAAAGTTGGATGCAAAAATAGAAGCTGCACAAACCTCAGTAAGAAGTGAGATAAACGCCAAATTAGAGGTAATACATACTGAGATCAGTACTCTGAGAAACAACATTGAATCCATAAAGGGATCCATTTCCTCCATGCAAACCACAATAGAAGCCACGGTCAACAGAGTGAATGAAACAGTAGAGTGTCAGATACAGAAGACAGAATACACCAACTGGACCAAAAAGTGACAGATATGGAAAATTCACTCAAACCAAAGGGAAATTCAAGAGCAAGCAGATAATGCCAAGAAATTTAACCTTCACATAATTGGAGTGGACGAAGGTGAGGAATTCCAGAGCAAGGGAATGAAACACCTATTTAACAAGATAATCAATGAAAATTTTCCCCAACTCAAAAACGACCATCTTAACTACATTACAGAAGCTTATCGAACACCCAACAAGCAAGATCCCAGGAGAAACACTTCTAGACACATTATAGTAAAAATG
>NW_012267280.1:538635-550325 GCF_000151885.1 Dipodomys ordii | reverse complement strand
TGTGGCTCAAGTGGTAGAGTGCTAGCCTTGAGCTGAAGAGCTGAGGGACAGCACCCAGGCCCAGAGTTCAGGCCCCACAACCGGACCCCCCCCCCAAAAATTTCAATTTAAAGAGTGAGACACTTAAAATTATGTACGTTTAAAGAAATGATATTGAAACAAGAAAAGGATTGGATGAGAGGATAGAAGGGATAGAAAGGAAACATGAAAAACTAATAAAAATTCTTAAAATTGAAATCCTTGAAAATCATGTAGGTATAAAGAGATAATACTGCTGTTAAAGAAGTTAAGCCTAAGAGGTTGTGAATTGAGTAATAAATTTCTGGATAAAGTATGTACACATTGGGGGATAAAGTCATAATCAACGACAGGTATATATCTGGGGCTGAACAGAACAGCATTAAGTCATGTAAAAAATAAGAAAGAGAGAAAAAAAAGAATTATAAAAAGGACCAATAGATCAAAAGAGAGTTTTTTAAACACACACACACACACACACACACACAGACACACACACACACATACATCTAAAATAAAGATTATGTGAGAAAAAGATAGAAACCAACTTTAACAACATAAAAATTAAAAAAAAAAGAAAAAATTCTTTGATTTTTTTTGGGGGGGTGGAGGAGAAGAACCTGTATCTCCTCTGTGTCTGTAACCAGTTTTTTGGTGAAATCTCTGGTCTGCTTTTGTTGTTTGATTTTCCTGTGGCTTGATTGGCTTCTTAAGTCAGTTTGATTGAGCAGGCAATAAAATGCTCTGTGTTATCTAGGACTCTCTGACTAGATGAGTGGGAAGGAGATCTGTGTTGAGTGTCACCATAGAGGGAGATGGCTGTTTCCTCTAGTTTGTAGATGCTGTGATGAGGCTAGGTTCTGGGTAGGGTTGAGGCCTCTCAGCAAACAGTAGCTTTTCCCTGAGAGGCTAGCTCCTGCGACACTCAGAGCTCAGCCTGGAGCCATTCTCAGAGTTTATGTTTGTTGAGTTTCAATTGTTTGTTTATGCTGCTGTAGGTTGGGGCAGCCTCTGGCTCTATTTACCCAGTGTGAAGAAAGTCAAAGCATTCTCAAATGGAAATTTTGGAATAAAATCTTTCAAGCAAATGGCCCCAATGAATAAGCCCGAGTACCAATCTTAATATCTCAAAATAGAGTTCAAATTAAAATCAGTAAAGAAAGAAAGAAGATCATTACGTACTAATAAAGAGAACTATTATATTATATTATGAAATATATATATGAGTTTTATAGTATATACTACATATGCTAATTATATAGTATTTACTATACTGATTATACTACATGAACTAAACAAATAACAAACTATACAAAAAGATATGACAATTCTAAATATCTTCAAAGGCTGGAGCACCCAACAAACACATACTGGTTGATTTAAAAATACACATAAATCAAAGCACATTGATAGTTGACGACTTCAACATATCACTGTCATCTCTGGGTAGGTTAGCTGGGCAAAAGTCACCAAAGCAACCTCAGAACTATAAACTAAATCAACCACGTAGATTGAACACACATTTACAGACTCTTACTCAACAGCATCAGAATATACATTCTTTTCAGTAGCCCATGACAATCCCTCAAAATAGGCCACATGTTAGGTCACAAAGCAAACCTGTGTATATTAAAAAAATTGATGTTATTCCTCTGAGTCTTACCAGATCACACTGGATGAAAATTAGAGCTCAACCCCAAAAGCTGTCAGAGAAAAATCTAACTTATAGAGACAAAACAACATATTATTTAATGATCAATGGATACTCTAGGAGATTAGAAGGGAAATTCAAATCTTTACACAATGTAAGAACAATGACTACAAAGAAACCCCAGCTCCTCTGGGACATACTAAAGACAGAACACAGGAAAATTTATAGTTCTGAGAATTTATATCAAGACATTGGAGAAAACACAAATGAACACTTTAATGATGCAACTCAATGTCTGAGGAAAAATAGGAACAAGCCAAATCCCAAATTAATATACAAAAGTGGATAACAAAAAATCAGAAATAAATGAATTATAGAGTGAAAAAATCATATAAAGGATGAACACAAAAAGCTGGTCCTTTGACAAAAGTAAAAATTGATAGCCCCTTAGAAATTTTGACGAAAGAAAGAACACCAAAATTAATAAAATTAGACTTGAAAATGGGAATATTACAACAGAAATATGCAAGATTCATAATGTTATTAGGGAATAATTCAGAAACCTTCATGCCAGTCAATTCAAGAATCTGGGAAAAATGGAAGTATCTCTGGAGAACATAGATATCCCCAAACTGAACCAAGAAGATTATCTCAAGTAAATGAACCCATAACAAATAATACAATTGAAATGGCAACAAAGAACCTCCTTTTCAAGAAAAGCCCAGGACCAGATGGATTCACAGCAGAAATCTATACGGACTTCAAAGGGAACTAAGTCTCATACTCCTCAAACTCTTCAATGAAATACAAAGGGAAAGTTCACTATGAAACTCGTTCCATGAGAAGCCAACATAACACTAATTCCAAAAGCAGACAAGAACCTATGAAAGAAAGAGAACTATAGACACATCAATTTGATGTATGTTGATAGATAACTTCTTAACAAAATTCTGGCTAACAGCATTCAACAAGTAACCAAAAAAATTCACACTATGATCCAATGGGATTCATTCCAGGATTGCAAACCTGGTTCAATATAAGCAAGTCAATTAATGTAATTCAACACATCAGTAGAAGCAAACATATGAACCACATGATCATCTCAATAGTTGCAAAGAAACGTTCGACATGAGTTAACACCTCTATGATAAAAGATCTGGGGAAGCTAAGAATCCATGGAAGATTCTTCAATATAATAGTCTGTATATGACAAAACCAGGCCCAGCAATATACTTAATGGGGAAAAATTGAAACCATTTCCTCTGAAATCAGGAAGCAGACAAGGATGCCCACTGTCTCCATTTCTCTTCAACATAGTGCTAGAATTCCTACCAAGAGAAAAAAGGGAAGAGGAACACATAAGGGATCCAAATAGAAGAAGAAGCAAAGGTATCCCTCTTTGAAGCTACTTGAGTTGATTTAAACTTTTGAAGCTACTTGAGTTGATTTAAACTTTGAATGGAAGAAAGACAGCCTCTTCAGTAAATGGTGGTGGCAACATTGGTTAATCACTTGTAGAAAACTAAAGCTAGATCCCTATCTATCTATCTATCTATCTATCTATCTATCTATCTATCTATCTATCTATCTATCACTATATCTATATCTATATATCCTGCACCAGAATCAACTCCAAATGGATCAAAGGCCTTGGAGTCAAAGCACACACCCTAAAAACATTACAGGACGGAATAGGAGAAACCCTAAGTCTCCTTGGAACAAGCTGAAATTTTCTCAATAGAGACCCAGAAACACAACATATCAAAGAAAGGTTGGACAAATGGGATTGCATGAAATTGCAGAGCTTCTACATGGCAAAGGACATAGCTAGCAAGGTCAACAGAAAGCCCACAGATTGGGAGAAGATCTTCACTAGCCATACAACGGACAAGGGTCTCATATCTAAAATATACCTGGAACTCAAAAAATTAAATCCCCCAACAACAAATCCTCAAAGAAACAACAGCCCAATAAATACATGGGCTAAAGTCTTAAAGAGAACCTTCTCTGAACAGAAAAATGAACTTTACAACTTTGACTGGGTGAGGGCAGGGAAGTGAGATGGGAAGGGATGGTAAGGGGAAACAAAGGAGGAAGCAACAATGCTTGATAAGAAATGTACTTATTACCTTGCTCATGTAATTTTAACGCCTCTGTACGGTACTTTCACAATAAAAAATGGCAATTTTATAGGGTGGCAAAAAAAGAAATGTACTCAGTACCTTCCTCATGTAATTGCAACCTCTCTGTACAGTATTTTCACAATTAAAGAAAAAACTTATTAAGAGGAAAAAAACTTTGGCAAAGTAGTGGGGTATAAAATCAATCCACAAAAATCAGTTGCCTTCTTGTGTCCCAACAATACTGAAATCAGAAAAACAACATTATTTGTAATAGCCTCAGAAAAAAGAAAATACTTTGGAATTAACCAAAGATGGGAATCATCTATATTTCAAAGCCATAGTAAGAAAAATAGTTTGGTACTGGCACAAGAATAGGTCACCTGAGGAAAAATACAATGGAATAGGAGACACAGAAACAATTCCCCAAACATAGAGACACTTAATATTTTATAAGGGAGCCCAAAACACAGCTTGGAAGAAAGATATCCTCTTATTGCAGAAAACTGAAGTTAGATTCTTATACGTCAACTAGCACCAGAATCAAGTGTAAGTGGACTAAAGACCAGATAGTATGCATATATTACAGGAAGAGGTAAGGGAAATCCTAAGCGTTCTTAAAATGGGGTAAGAGTTTCTAAACAAAGATCCAGAGTCATAACAAATTAAAGAATGACTGCATAAGTGGGATTGTACCAAAATGATTAGTTTCTGCACAGCATGGGATATAGATAACAAATAACCCACAGCATGAGAGAAAATCTTCATACATGAGACAAACACCTCATATATACATAGGGGTAAAAAAATTAACCTTCTAAGAAACCTCCCAAAATTCAAAAACCCAATCAATTAATTAGGCTAAAGATTTAAAAAGAGAGACTTCTTTGAAGAAGAAAAAAGAATGGCCAATAGACACATGAAAGAACATGTGTTTGGCCATATGACAAGTGCAAATCAAAATAACATTGAGATTCCACCTCTTCTCCAATTAGAACGGACTTTATCAGGAAAACTAACAATACCAGATCTTGGCAGGAAAGTAAAGGAATCCTATGAAATTGTTGGTGGGAATATAAATTTGTTCTACCAATCCAGAAAGCAGTATGGATTTCCCTTAGAAGACTAAGCAATTCTACTCCGGAGCATTTATCCAATGGACCATACACTAGGCCACACTAAAGCCCCAAGCTTTAAACAACCATGTTTATTGCAGCCTTGTTTACAATAACCAAGGTATGAAGTAAACCTAGATGAACCGCAGTGGACAAATAGAACAAGAAAATGTGGTATATATACACCATGGAATTCTACTCATCTGGCAGAAAAAATGGTGATTTACCATTCATGAGGCAATGGTAAGACTTCAAAAAAATTATATTAAGCAATGTAAGCCAGAGCCAAAGAAATACAGTTGGCATGCTTCCCCTCATTATCTGTAACTAGAATATACCTAGAAATATACAAGAAAACACATGAAGTGACATAAATAAATTAATATATGTGCAAACACACTGGGAGATGATAACTTATAAAGGACCCTAGACATTAACATACACAGGCCAAGAGAGGACATGCATAGGAATGGTGGATAGCTATATAATAGATGGCCATATAAAATAATAAACTATGAAATGAACTCTAAGAAGAAGAAACAAAAGATATTTTTGTTTCACATCAAGGCTGTTTTTTTTTGTCTCTTCTCCTTTTGTTTGTTTGTATTTGGGAGGGTGAGGGGGACACATAATAGTTGGAACAAGGAGGAACAAATGATACCCACTGGATACTATGTGGAAGATGAACTGGCCATCTTGTGAGTATGCACAGGAAGGGAAGACTGGGAGAAAGAGGAGACATGGTTCAAAAAGAATTGTCTTCAATATTGATTACCTAACTCATGTAACTGTAAGCCTTCTGCATATCAACTTGATAATAACAATGAAAAATAAGACCAAATATATAAAATAAAATAAAAAAACTGATGCATTAGAAACAATGTGATTGAACTGGCAATAGCAGATCTCACTTCCAAGAAGAACCCAGGACTTGATGCCTTTCAGCCAAGTACTAAAAGACCTATAAAGGAGAATTATCAATTATCAAACCCTTCAATGAAATAGAAAGTGAGGTAACATTATTCATTCTATGAAGCAGGCATTCCACTATCCACAAACCAGATAAGGGCACATTCAGGGAAGGGAACTTCAGGTCTATCTCCTTGATGAACATTGATGAGACAGTTCTCAGCAAAATATTGGTACATAGAATCCAAACACTAATGAAAGAACTCATATAGTATGATCAAACTGGATTTGCCCCAGGGATGCAAATTTGGTTGTACCTATGTAAGTCAGTTAGCATATTACAACACATCAACAGAAACAAGGATAAAAATCACATGATCATCTTGACCAATGCAAAAATATGCAACACCCCTTTGTGATAAAACCCTGGAGAACCTAGAATCCTTGGAATGTCCCTCAATATTATAAATGCTGTATATGACAAACCTACAGCCAGCATTATGCTCAATGGTGAACAAGTAAAACCATTTCCCTAAAATCAGGAACATTCATTCTCTTCATTCCTCTTCAACATATCATTGGAATTCCCAGCAAGTGTAGTAAACAAGAGAAAGACATTTAGGGGAACCAAATAAGGAAAAAAGAACTAAAACTATTCCTTTTGACAGATATTATACTGTACTAAAGGGACTCCAAAATCTCCTCTCCCAAGCTACTAGAGTTGATACAGAACTTTGGCAAAATAGCCAGGTATGAAATCAACCCCCCAAATCAATTGCCTTTCTTTATGCTGTTAAACAAAACCAGTCAGATATTAAAGGTATTGAAAGTGTGTTTATTATGCACATGTGCCCATCACACTGTAGTGAGGCCAGAAATCCACAAGGAAAACACTAAAAATGTGCACATAACATGGAAATGCAATGAATTATTCATCAACCATAAATGAATAAATTATTGTAATTAAAAATATTCAATTTAATTAACTGATTAATACTTGCTTAAATGTGGTGTTTTTCAAGGAAAATTCTTTTTTAAAAAATGTTGTACCTGAGTAAGGTAATAAGTACATTTCTTATCAAACATTGTTACTAACTCCTTTGTTTTTCTCCCACTATCCCTTCCCTCCTTCACTCCTCCTTGCCTCCCCCAAAGTTGTAAAATTCATTTCCTACATAGTGTCTTGTGAGTATCATTGTTGCATGGTTCATCCTTTGTCCTTGTTTCAGCATTTTGTTATTGCCCTTCCCTTCCCCAGATCAGATAAATGTATACACAAAAACATATAATAGCAGAAACAAAGACAGTGATTGCCAGAGATGAACCAATGGAAAAATAAAAATAAAATAAAATAAAAAGAACTAGATACTGTGTATTGGCAACAGCAAGGTCAAAAACCAAAAAAAAAAAAAAAAAGACCTGTTGTTCCATGTCTGGGAATTTATTTCAATTAGTATCATTTTGTATGGCCATGTGTACATAGATAATGAGCTATTATGATTCGCTGTCAGGACTATCCGAGGCATATACTAATTATTACAAATGAGGGAAACCATAGAGCCTCTGTTTCTTTGGGTCTGGCTTACTTCACTTAATATGATTTTTTTTCAAGTCTTTCCATTTTCTTATGAAAGAGGTAAGGCCATTCTTTCTGACAGAGCATAAAATTCCATTTTGTATATATACCATATTTTCTTGATCCATTCATCTATTGAGGGGCATCAATGTTGGTTCCATAACTAAGCTATGGTAAATAATGCTACAATGCACATAGTTGTGCTGGTAGCTTTAGTGTGGCCTTGCTTGTGACCATTTGTATAAATGCTCAGGAGTGAGATTGCTGGATCTTCTTGGTTTCTCCTTGGTAGAAAGCTATGTCTTAAGGAAAATTTCTAGAAATTATGTGATCATTGGAACAAATAAAAATGAAAACAGAATATGAGAATCTATAGATATAGGAAAAAGAGCAATAAAATGAAACTTTAAGAACCCTTGCTTAAATGAGGAGTCCAGATATTATACCAAAGAACCTATGCTACATCTCAAGAAACTAGAAAATCAAACCCAATGTTAGCAGAGAGAATGAAATAATCAAGTAGAAGAAAAAGAATTAGAAAATAAAAACACAATAGCAGTAGTCAATATAGCAATGAGGAGGTTCTAGAAAAACAAATGCCTGATAAAAATGATGTAAAAATCATGAACCATCAAAGGGGAAGGCAACAAAATTACACCAGTACATACCTCCCATCATTTTGGATGCAAGAATCAGTATGGAGAAAAAGGCCATGTTACTGAAAAATGATCTACAGATTCAGTTGAGTCTACATCAAAATTCCTCTCATTTCTTTCACAGAAATAGAAAAGGCAAAATGAAATGTTATGGAAAAGGAATTCATCAATTAGCCAGAGCTATCTTCAGACATAAATCTAATTCTGAAATATCACTATACCTGTTTTTCTCTTACATTGCAGTGCCATAAAAGCAGAAAAAATACTGGTAAAAATGCACACATAGATCAAAGAAATATAAGACCAAGTAGTAACTGCAAACAACTACGGGTATCTGATATTTGGAAAAATTATCAAATAATACAAAGCCTAAAACTGACACTGTTAGCCAAGTGTGCCATTGTGGAAGTGTCAAACACTCAAACTAGACCCTGTATATTTTAAAACTCAAAATGAATTAGTTCTTAATAGAGACTAGAACTTTGCAAGTAATACAGAAAATCATGAAGGATGTATAAGATGTATAAGACACTATGTTGCAAACGAAATTTACAACTTCTGGGGGCAGAGAGGGAGGAGTTAGAGTGGTGGGGAGGGAAGGAATAGTAGGGGAAAATAAAAGGAGGGGGTTAACAATGCTTGATAGGATATATACTCATTACCTTACTCGTGTAACTGTAACCCATCTCTACAGTATCTTTACAATAAAAAAAAGTAACTTTAGTAGGACTCAGATAGCTCCTAAAATAAGAGTAAGAATTAAGGGCTGCTTTTGACTAAGGGGTAGAATCCTTTGTCTCATTTTCAAGTCCCCAAATTCTACTCCCAGCACTGGAAATGTAAAGGAGCTGTGCTTGTGTCCAATTGACAAGCTTCAGCATAATGAAAGAAACTGAAACAAACAAATGAATAGTTAAAAACCTTGCCAACTATTCTTCTCACAGAGGATTCATAGTGTAGTGTAAAACAATTCTAAAACTTAAATAGCAGTAGAGAAAAAATCCAATCAAACAGGTGCTTTAAAAATTTAAAAGTAGAGCTGGGGGTTGGTGACTTATGCCTGTAATCCTAGCTGCTCAGGACACTGATATCCGAGTATCACAGTTCAAAGCCAGCCTGAGCAGAAAAGTTCCTGAGATTCTTTATCTCCAATAAACTAAAAGAAAACTAGAAGTGGTGCTGTGGCTCAAGTGGTAGAGTGCTTGCCTTTGGCTGAAGTGCTCAGGGACAGCACCCAGGCCCAGAGTTTAAGTTCCATCTGACAAAAAATTAAAAAGTACAAAAAGAAATTAGTATCCCCCAAAAGTTCAACGATTTGTGCAATCAGGTGAGCCATTGGATACCCATCAACCCAGACAGAAATTGCAGTTTTGATGATAGTCTATAAAAATGAAAATGAAAGATTCTTCAACTAAAACTACCTCTACTGGTGGCTCATGCCTGGAATCCTAGCTAAACAGGCAGCTGAGAGCTAAGGGTCCTGAGTCAAAGAATTGTAGCCAAAAAGCTAGAAATGAACATGAAGCTCAAGTGGTAGAGTGTCATCTTTGAGAGAAAAAGAAAAAGCCAACCAAGAATGTAAAGCAAGCCAATCACCAGTGGCTCAGTGGTAGCTACCTCAGAAAGGTGAAAATGAGCAGAGGAAATGAGAATTATTGGAGAGAAAAAAGGATGTGTGACAAGATATAAAATGTGGTCATAAAAGAGTGTTTGAATATAACCAAAGTATACAACCTGCAGTGTGGAACTACAATATGAGCCAGGAACTTGGCACAAGAATATAGTGTATAAAAATTGGTAAACATCACTGTCACATCAGTGGGAGTAAACTGGAGTCAAATTTCTCAGCTACTTATGCGGAATTGCAGTGTTGTATTTATCGGCAAGGACAGTTGGTGGATAAATATTGCTATCTGTAGTCAATAGCATACATGAAATGTTACTAACCCAGACCAGACTTTACGTTACATCTGTGGAAAGCTATGAAACATCCATCAGCTGAAACCATAGTATTCAATGTGTCTATAGTAGCACAGTAACCAAAGTACTCAAATATATTTTGGGAAATTAAGAGAATGAAAACATGGGTGCATAGTGCCTGAGCCAGGCACTAGTGATTCACACTTGCAGTCTTAAGTACTTAGGTTGAAATCTTCAGATCTTTAAAAATTTTTAATTATTATCTTTAAGTAGTTATACAAAGAGTTTCCCATTCTACAAAGCAGTATATATGAATACAAGGTGTCTGACAACATGTCACCCATGGCTCCTAACCCATCCCTTCTCTCACTTTTTTTTTAAATTGAGATTAGGTGATTACATAAATTTCACATATTTCACAATATTGTGGAATAGTGATAGTTAAAGTCACAGACACATTTTAACCTTTACAAGGCACACTGTCATTATCATGATCTATACAGTTTGTGAATTGTATGAACTTTGACAATACAAATTATTTTTTCCATATCAGGTGATGTTTAGAGTTCTTTTGCTTAGGGGAAAGCCACTTTTAAACTCTGAGTAGAGTTGAAAAGATAAATAACAGAAAGCATTCGTTGTATGGTCAATATCAGAGAGAATGCCTTTTTCACAGGTTGGTTACAAGGAATAAGGGATAACAGACTGAGAAGTTTTGCTTTACAAACCAGTTTCTCCACTTGTAACACCACAGTGTTACAAATAGGTCATGGGAAGCCATCCAGCCCAGCCCTAGGCTTGCTGGATCCTATGTTCTAGCCTGACCTCATCAGAGCTGTTTCTGTTCCTCACTCACCAGACAGTTTAGGTAGTCACCACCCTGTGTTTGCCCAGGTGACCTGGTAACTAGTCAATGAACCTCCAGTTATGGAGAGCCAGGCCTATTGGCACAAACTTGGTCATTAGAGCTCAGGGTTCTGATGGATGGATGCCAGTCATCCTAAAAATAAAGATGTCTTGTGTTCAGGTCTGTGTTTGGTTGCCTAGGCACTGTTCTTATCAGGGGAACCACACTTTCCTCTGCTCTCCCTGCAGGCCCTGAGGTTGGGGGGCGGAGGTTGGTCCCTAGTGACACCCTCAGCCTTGTGTCTTCACTTTCTCCAGGCTTGGATCATATTTTGAAGCCAGCTTGGGCAGGGATGTTAGTGAGACTCTTATCTCCATTTAACCACCAAAAATTCCATAGGTGGATCTGTGGCTCAAGTCCTAGAGCACTGGCCTTAAGAAAAAATTTTAAGGGCTGGGAAGGTGGCTCAGTGGTAGAGTGCTTGCCTTGCATGCCTGAGACCCTGGGTTCGATTCCTCAGCACCACATAAGCAGAAAAAAACCGGAAGTGGCGCTGTGGCCCAAGTGGTAGGGTGCTAGCCTTGAGCTGAAGAGCTGAGGGACAGTGCCCAGGCCCAGAGTTCAGGCCCATGGCCGGACCCCCCCCCAAAAAAAAAAGAAAAAAATTTCAGCATTAGTACTGAATTCCAAGGACTAGAACTAAGGAAGAAAGATAAACAAACCAATGACATATAAGATAAGGCCATATATCTTTCATAGCTCAGAAGAGAGTAATTTCTATCCTGGGATCACTGCTCTCAATTGTGGGCAGCTACCTCAGGGTGTACTTGTCACACCAGCCCTTTTAAACAAGTGCAAATGATAGACACAATGACATT